>NW_026946389.1:182854-551784 GCF_033847375.1 Trichoderma aggressivum f. europaeum
CCCCCCCCCCCCCCCCCCCCCCCCCCCCCCCCCCCCCCCCCCCCCCCCCCCCCCCCCAACAGAGGCCCAGCTTTTCTCAGCCTTGTCGCGTCAAATGCCTGCGCGCGTTTCGCCCGTCCAGCGCATCAAAGCCCGCGGCGCAATCGCACGCAGAAATTCCGTCGAGCGATTCGAAACCTTGCAGGAGCTCGGCCTTTTATCGATGATGCGCATGCGCTGCCGCTTCTTGCCGGAGGAGTCGAGTCTGTTTCGTCGGGAGACCGCCAAAAGTGTTCTTTCTTTGCCTGGCTGTGTTTACTTTCGGGACCATGAGCGAAGAGGTATGGTTTTCCAAGACAGGGCGCTAAACCGGTTTGGGCCATGCACTACCCCACCCCCTCGGTCTCAGCAGTGCGGCATCTGATTGGCTAATGGAGCTGTCAACTGAACAACGACATCTTCTTCATTCAACGCTGTCAACAGACTTGACTGTATTAATCTAGCACGCGGCATACAAATCATCCATGATTGACCAGCTAGCTGTAAAACCCAAGTAATCATATAGCTTCCGTTTTTTTCTCTAGCTACAGAGTACCTGAAATTCAAACCGTAAAACACCAAGTACATCATCCCCCTTGAAGAGTACCATATCACCCAAAACGCCTTCAAACTCTGCAGGATTTCCTTCCAAGTCCAACACCTTTTCATGTGTGTATACCTTGCCTTGCCACTATTTACGTACATTGTAAAGTAATACCGGGGAAGAGAGAAGTGTGAAGAGAAGATCCGGGGGGTGGAGTATACCCGGAAAATGGTCAAGGCACTGCCTACAACCACAAGGGGTGTGGAAGAGGGCCGGGAAAAAAATAAGAATATAAAAAAAAAAAGACACGTCCTCGAAATGCCTGTCCGGCAACCCAGCCGAAACATGAATTTCCCTCCAGCAATTCGTTCGCCTTTGACCCCCTTTTATTATACAAGGGAAATGTGTACTGTATGCGTTCCGTTCCGCTGTGGACCGCATGTATGATGCCATGCGCTTGAGGACAAGAATGGTCATCTTGTCGCTCTTCTTTTGGAGAAGATGAACGTCAAAAAAGAAGAGACAAAGAAGTAGAAAAGCCCCTCTTTCTCAATCGGACGGTTTGCGCGGCCACCCATCAGGTAGTGCATCCTCCTAAGAAAAACGCCGCTGAATACCTTGGCCAGCCATGACTTGCTGGCCAGGCATCGGGGCTGCCATGCCATAAGGGTTCATCTGAGGGTTGAAAGGCTCAACGACCTGTGACATGAAAGCTCCATGAAGGCCTTGCTGCTGAGTAACGGGGCAGTCTTTGTGAGCAAGCAGAAGAGTCTTCAGGTTGACAACTTCCTCACGCAGCTGAGTAATCTGTTGAGTCAAGGCGTCATTCTCACTGCTAAACATCTCAACCTTGGTCTGCAAGTTTGCAAGCCATTGCTTCTTTCTCTGGCGACATTTGAGAGCGGCAACACTAACAGGTTCAGTTAGCATACTGTTGATGAATAAAGAATCGATAGTAGCCAGATGTAATACGTACCGGTTGCGCTCCAAGAAATTCTTGCGCTTCTCCTCGTCTGTCATCTTAGACTTTCCATTTCCAGCGTCATCAAACCCACCCATGTCGTCGTCAGAATGTTCATCCTCGTCACCGTTGCTGCTTGCTGCACCACTGTTCGCCTTGGCCTTCTTTGCAGGTGGCGCCCTGGCAGGCGCCTCGTCGGCTTTCCTCCTGCCGTTGGTGGCTGTGGAAGCTTTCTTGCCCTTGGCTCGTGTTTGGGGCTTCTGGTCGCTTTCGTCCGACCCGTTGCTCATCTCACTGACGCCTCGTCGCGGATCGACTTTGATAGAGGCCATAGGGGGCGACGTGTTCATAGTTGGTGGGATTACTGGGGCTGGGTGGGCGTGCGCGGTAGGTGCCGATGTCACGGTGAACTGAGGTGTGGGTTGAGTTCCGTTCCTCCCCTGAGCAAGCATATAAAGGCCGTTGGCGGCGTCGTTATCGTGGGGGTCGAACGGACCGGATGCGGGTTTGGCTTCGACTTTGGGAATGACAGGGACAGAGGTCATGTCTTGGGGTTGCGATGTGACGGGCTGGGGCTGTGGTGCCGATGGTTGGGCTCGGGACAGGCCGTTGACCTGTTCACGCTTTGCGGCAGCGCTCAGGGCAGTTCGATGAAAGTCGATGGTGCTGGGAGTGGCGCCGCCGCTGGCAAGCTGGGCGAAAAGGGCGGAGTTGGGACTTGGAGCCGGGAACATGGACCCGCTCCCGCCCGGTGTCAGTCCGGTGCGCAGGGAGGACTCGTTTGGCGTGGGGAAGCCGCCACGGAGGTGATGCGTGTCGCCGAAGTAGTCGGTAGGGCCTGAGAGCATTGCTGGGCTGAGCGGACCGGTCCGCAAAGAACCTCCACCCCAGTTGAAGGGAGTCGCGTTGCTACCGGGCAGCAGAGAAGACGGAGACGTCAATGCAGCGACGCTGGGCAGTTTGGTTCCTCCAGGCGTTTCTGGGCCACCTCCCCCAAACGACTGTTCAAACGGATTGGGCTCCAGGCTGAGGGAGCCTCCGGTAACCTGAGGCGCGAAGTATTCGGGGGTATTTGTTCCTTGTTGGGATTGTCCTGGTCGAGGCGGCGGTGCAAGCGGCTTGGTCGCCGGAGCATTAGACGCAATGTCCGACTTGGTAATGGAGTCGATCTTGGCACTGGCGACGGAACCTGTTGAAGCAGATGATGTGTAAGTCGACGGTCGGCGACAAAGAAGGTAACGGTGACGGCAAGGGTAGTAGTGGCAAGGGTAGGGTCAATTGCAATGGGCAATGGGCAATGGGCAGTGGAAACAGACGGCGACGATGACGACAACGACGCCGATAGGAGATGGTAGAGGTGAAGACGGTGATGGTGATGGTGATGGTGATGCTGGGCGGCAACAGACAATTGAGTTCGGTGACGACGTAGGTCGCACTTGGTCCGGGCAGGTGGTAGCGATGACGAAGGTGTAGGAGCAGCGAGTGCAAGGAGAAGGTATGACGATGCAGGAACCGCAAAGGGGAAGATGAGAAGAAGGCTTACCTTGCCGTGTTGGGGGTGATTGCTTAGGGGACTTGGACTCGGTTATGTTGGTCACAGTCGTCCCCATGATGACGATGAATTATATCGCAGACAGTGCAGAGGGAGGGGGAAGCAAAAGGCTACCACTTATGTGGGGGAAACGCAAAACAATTGCAGAGCTCTTGGGATCTAGACCGGGCAGAGAGAAGAAGAGACCAATCTGGATGATGAGGTCAGAGGCAGGAGTAGCGCGGAGGCAGAATCGAGGCGGTGGATAGATTGGGGCGTTTTTGCGGTGCGATGGCGCGTGCTGTCAACTCTTCTTTTTTTTAACCCTCTTGCTCTCGAGTTAAACAAACTCTCAGCAGGGTACTGTAGGTTTTTTGGCTCTTTTTGTTTTTTTGGGGGGCGTTTTTTCCCTCCGTTAGACTAGGAGTTTTTGGCACCCGAACAGTAAGGCTTGGCCCGGTAAAAAAAAAAAATGTTTAAAAAACAAGAGAGGCCAATTCGAAGCAGGCGTCGAAGACTCTCCCCGATTAGACCTGCAAATCACGGATATTAAAAACTGAAAAGATGAATGAGCTTCCCCGTGAATCGAGGCGCCAAACACGGGCACAGAGGCAGAAGCTATGCTTGCGGCGGGGGTGCGGGAGGCTGCGTGTGAAGTGCTGTAACTGAGGGTGATGAAGAGTGCACGATGGAGGAAGGAAGACGTCAGAGATGACGTTGTGAAAAAACGAAGGCGCAGAAAAAAGAAGGCGGGCGGCGGCGGCTCTGACCCTTCTGGGGGGGTCCTGCTGGCTGGGCTGCTTTTGGGCGCCTGTGAGTGGCCACGAGCGCTACCAGCCCAGGGTGCAATGAATTATGGAGCCTGCAGAGACTTCGCTGACAAACCCTGGCCGCCCCCGCACTGTGCGGGACGCTGGTGCGCATCTCGCGATTGGGAAAACGGGTGGTGTGGGCCGTGCGGATGCGTGGCCATCACACACCGTATACCTGCTATCGAGAGCGGCGAGGCGTGTCGAATGGGATGATTTGACTGAGACGGGCGTCGTACAGTTGCTTTCTTGTCTTGTCGGTACTGTACAAGTATGCCTGCCTGCGAGGCGAGGCGAGTATTAGACGGTAGCACCACTTTCAAAACCAAAAAAAAAAGTCTCCAGGAGGGAGAAACGAGGCCAGATGCAGCCAATCGAGGTAGGGCACTCATACTGAGCACCACTGCTCCGTACCGTAAAAGTATGCGTACAGTACAGCACAGTACAGTAATGTGGCGAGCTCAGGGGTCCGGGATGAATGCGGCATCAGTGCAAGTAGCCACGCGTTCAGAAGCTCGAGTAGCAACAAAACAGCACCACAAAAAGAAGAAGGAAAAGGGGGGGTCACTCCGTAGTCGAAACGGCTTCAAAAAGCTACTTTTGCTTCAGTTTGTTCGTGTTCTCCCGGATTAGTCAATTGCTGCACGTTCTGGTTTGCCTCTGCAAAAAGTCCAGACGAAAAAGA
Organism: Trichoderma aggressivum f. europaeum; assembly: GCF_033847375.1. Classification (NCBI taxonomy): domain Eukaryota; kingdom Fungi; phylum Ascomycota; class Sordariomycetes; order Hypocreales; family Hypocreaceae; genus Trichoderma; species Trichoderma aggressivum. Next base: position 187,403 of record NW_026946389.1, read on the forward strand.
TATGGCGAAGTCGCACTGTATGGGCTCAGAGGATGCCTGGGGGGGTTGCTTTAGCGTGCCACTGGAAATGCAGCTGCGAGAGAGATGCAGTGGGAAGAAGTAAAAACGAGGTGGGGCGCTGCAGGCATGGGTCTCGTAGGTACAGTATTTGGGCTCGTACTCAATCAATGCTGGTGATGACGCTCCTCTGGTGCGAGAGACTCGGTGGACACGATGGCGCTGGAAGCTCCCGGGCAGCGATTGAGCCTCTTTTGCGTGCGGTGGGGGAGAATGACCCCAAGCAGCCAAGGTAGCGTGTGCGATTGATGTTGTATCAAGGACCAGACGGGCTTGAATTGCAGCTCTTGAGTACTCGCTAATCTGCCACCTACAGTAGACGAAGGCCCGTTTGATCGCCAAAGTCAACCATCACTCGCATCCATCCCATATCAAAGTCAGTTCCGTTCAGTATGGAGCACTTCATGAGTGCTGCCTCTTCCGCCGACATTCGCCTCACCGACTCGGCGACAAAATCCCCCTAGCAGGCAACCGTTATTTACGAATACTGTACTCCGTACAAGGCGAACAAGTCAAAGGGCTGTGGCGATTTGGCCGTCGCCCGTATATTACTGGGTGAGCGCTCTACACACACCAAAAACCACCTCCCAGATTGCGGCACGTCTAATGCATCCGCTGTTGGCCTCTGCGCAGAGGCTACCTTGCCTTGGGCTAGCCAACGGCCAAAGGAGGAGCCGTATCTATGCATCCCGGTAAATCAAGAGAGGTACGACCTTTTGACTTTTCTTCTTCTCAACATGGTCTTTGCTCCGTCTAGCTCACCAAGCACGTACTCGTTATGCCGGTATCGTAGCAGTTGGAAGCATTGTCGGGTTGCAGCTTCATTACGTCACAGGTCTCAACTCAACACCTCTTCTTCTCCCAAGACATTGTACTGTATCCATACCTCACAAGACAAGACACACAACGCTCGCTCGCTGCTTGCAAATGGATGCGTCTTCCCACTTGCCCGATTAGGCCCGCGCAACAATCCATCCAGCTCAATGCCCGACCAGATTTGTCTTGCGCAAACTCCGAGCCAAGCAGCAAAATCCTCTCAAAAACCACCCAGAGCCAGCGAACCACAGCAGCCCGATGGCCACGGCCAAAAACTTCACACAGTGTAAGAGGCGACCCCCTGAAATGTCCCGCCCGTCCCCACATCGTACCATCGTCCGTGACACTGTGCCGCGACTTTTTGGCCGTCCCCGGCTGGCTAATTGGTGAGCGCCATATGATCGGCCCGTGACGTCAGCATGAAATGTGGAAAATGGGTAAAAGAAGAAGAAAAAAGAAGGGAAGAAAAATATCCAGCGGAAATATGGCCCAAAGCAAAGAGACCCAGGCGCCGAGAGTTGCTGCCCTTGTAGGTATTCGGGCCAATGCCGTGCGTATCTGCTGGGCCCTGGCTTTACTGCGGCGGTTGATGCCCTCCCCATTGGATGCCCAAACAAACAAAACTTGTTCCCATTTCCTTGGTCTTGGTCTTGGTCTTTGAATAAGTCGTTGAAGCTGTTTCTCGCTTCGGCGCCACGTCTCCACCGCGCCGGTCGAGCTATGACGCACTTCCGCCAAGCATCGTGAAACACCGTCCCGGACTGTCTGTAGCTCCAGTCTGTAGAAGCACATGCGTCGGATCTGGAGTATCAAACCAGCGACACGCGACAGCTTCGTGTGACATTGTCAGCATGGAATCCCTTCATTTTTTTTTATTGTTATTTATGTTATTATTTCTGAACACGATGAAATTCTACTGCTTATAGCAGAAATGCCAAACAACTATGATATCCAAAAAGTCGCATACTCAAGGTGGAGACGTGTCATTAGCTTCAGCCATCCCCGAGAGACGATAGCAGAATAAGGAGAGGCAAGTCAACAAAACGACCGAAACTTAAAACAAAAAAACGTCCACTGAAAACGGCTTGATTCAGTTTCTTTCTACAAGCTTCTTTGTTTCCCAGAAAGAAAAAAGCTTCAATATCTCTCCGAGATGTCTTGGACAAAGGGGAGGAGGGCAAGAAGGAGGTCTCAAATCGGCGATCCTCGCCCATCCCTTTGCAACCACGAACCCACGGCGTCCTAATTCCGAGCAACCAAACAAAGAGGATCGAGATCTTGGCTAGTTCTTTTTGTTTACAGCTTTTCTTAGGCTTGGGCTATTTTGGATACTGTGCCTGATGCTCGTGATGACACGATGATTAATCCTACTCTTTTCGCCTCCCGGAGCACGAGAAATGATCGGCGGTTGTGCTTATACATACATACATCCTCCCTGACCAACTAAATCTGCGGAGAGGCACGATTTCAGGTGAGTCGAAAGCATGATGGACTGCCTCCTCCAACGTTTGCCATCCCGGATTCTGCGAGCAACCGGACCAGAAAGGGTTAAAGGGTACTGAAGGATGCGTGAGAAGACTGACCGGCGTGCCCCCCCCCCCCCATTCAGCTGGCGCCCGTCAGGCAAAAGGGTTCCATCATGGAATCCTGTTTGATACCGTAAAGAACGAAATGATGCAATCGTTCCGTTATCGAAAAAAAGAAGAAGAAAAAAACGGTCGGGCTCCTCCTGAGAGGATTTGGTCTCATGGCCCTGCCGATCATGAGCAGCCTGCCATGTCACTGTGCTTTCGTTTGGGCATCTCAAGGGCTGCTGGGCTGGAACATGGCTTTGAGAGATCCGCGATTTGGCTGTAGAACGGAGATTGAGTCTGTGAATCAGTAGATCTCTGGGGAAGTAACTTTGATGCTTCCCCAACCTAGTCGTATGGCCTCTGCGCGTGACTGTACCGTTCGAGAGCGTATCTCCACAACGGACCGCTGTCTTCGATTAACTACGTCTGAGGCACGCACCTGAATCCTATTCAGGGCGGTTGATAACCTTATTACGACTTTGTGGGTGAATCCAAGATCAAACGACAGCACTTTCCCTCGCTGCTCCAGGGTAGGTAGGACACGATGCCCCTGAATTGACAGACAGATGTCAGCCATCATCACGACATCTTCCACATTCCAGTACCAAATATACATCTATTCTAGAAAATAATCTGCGCTCATTATCATCATCGTTGCCAACCTACAATTTCGCCTCGCCCTTCGCCTCACCATCAAACCTCCTCAACTTATACCCATGCCTCGGCGCATGCAGCCTCACTCTCTCCCCCTTCTCCGTCTTCACCTCAATCACAACCTCGTCCTTATCCAAACTCACCAGCCTCCCCACATCTTTATGCGCCTTCCCCGTGTCCGTCGGCGAAATCATCACCACGACACCCTTCTTCAGCCCCTCCGCCACCGCCAGCGCGTCTCCTTCATCCACAACTCCCTCTTCCTCATGCCACGATGAGCCCTCAATGACCCTCGCCGCTTCCTCGCCGTCCAACGTCCTAGGCTCCTCCATTCTCTTCTTTGCCGCCGTCACCGCCTCCTGGAAGCGCTTAATCCACGCGTAAACCCGCGGATACTTGTCCGCCGAAAACCCTTCCTTTGGCAACGCCCCAGGAATCCCCGATATCCAGTGAAACACCCAGACAGATTCAATGTCCGCCAGGCTCGGCTTCTCCGTCTTCAAGATCCACTCTCGCCCGTCCGCCAACATGGTCGTCTCCAGCAGCTCAAACGCCGCAGCAACCTCCCTCAGCGCTTCGGGCCGTACTTTCGTCAACACTTCTGCGCTCATCGTTGTCCCCGTGTAGTCGCTTCTGTCCTTGAAATACTTTGGATCCTTGAGGAACGGCAGTTCCGGCGGAAGTAGCTTGACGCCTTGCTGAAAGATGCCGCCGTCAATGACAAAGGCCGAAAGCAAGCACTCAATGCCCTTCTGATCCGCGGTGCTTGCTCCCAGACGAGGCAGCTCCGGATACATTGCCTCTAGCTTGGGAAGCTGGAGGCGAGTGTCAAGGTATATGTCCCTTCCAATAGATAAGATTGGGATGCGACGGTACGCGACTCCGAGGCGGGAGACATCCGGCCGTGGCAGCACGCCAGGCTGGAGCTGGAGTCGATATCCTATGTCAGCATTTTTTCTTGTCTAAATCTTTCCCCATCACAGTAGTTGGTTGAAGACTATGCAAAGATGCAACTCACACATTGCATGTAAGGAATGCCCCGTAGAGCTAGGTACCACACAGCGCGCCTTGCATAGGGCGAGATTTTATAATGATAAAGTATAATCTCCCTGGCGGCCATGTTCGCACGGCGTTGTTGGGATATTTGATCCGCAACAGTCACACCGGATTGTATAAAGAGTAAATGGTCTGTTTCGCAGGTTGTTTGACTTGTCGTCTGCTTGCAACTGGTAGCTTATATGTACGCTCATCCTCGGCTTATCGGGGTGGGGTAGCCGCTGTGGAATCGGTGACCTCTCTCACGGAGTACTCGGATATGTTACATGTGTACTTCCGCTCGCTTCAACTCTGTGCTCTGAATCAGCTTTTATTAGGGGCAGCACGATATATGCCTTTATATGCTCAGCTATTAGGCTACGGTTGAGCCTCTGTTGCCCCATGTGCGCCCATCTTTCTCCATAAACCCCGGGATGTTCCGTAACGACATCCATAACAGACTGTGCAGTAAATCAGCCCAAATCAAGGGCAGCTATAACTAAATGAAAAAGCAACGGTGTGTCTAATCAGATCTCTCCATGAACTGCTAGCAATGGCAATAGACTACCAGTCGTCTCCGCCGCCAGCTGCCTCACCGTAGCCGTCGCCGTCGCCGTCGCCAGCCTGTGGGGGCTGTTCTTCGGCCTCGCCACCATATCCATGGTCTTCAAAGGCATCCGACTCCTTAGGAGGCATCTTGCACCGAACCTTGGTGTGTCCAAACTGCTCGCAGTTGGAGCACTGGACCTTGGACCCTGCGGCGTGTTTGTTAGCTACCGTGGTACCAATGCCTCGTCACGAAACTTACAATCTCTCGGCTTGGGGCACTCCTTGCTGAAGTGACCAGTCTCTTCGCAGTTGCGGCAGATGACGCTGTCCATATTCTTAGGCTGATCGCAGTCCTTAGAAATATGTCCTTCCTGGCCGCAGTTGCGGCAAGCCCTGCTGCCCCCATCGGGACAGTCTTTGGCAAAATGGCCGGCTAAACAACAGTCAGCTATTGTATCATCATACGGATGGGCCTGACGTACTCTTGTTGCACTTGCGGCACTCGACATTGTCCAAATTGGGAGGCTCTTCGCACTCTTTGGCGTTGTGTCCTGATTTTCTGTAACATCGTCAGCGTTCGGTCAGCATGCGTTATGGCTATAAACGCAGACTTACCCGCAGTTCTTGCAAGCAAACTTATCCACACGGGGCTCGGGACCTAGAGGGCTGGTTAGGAGAAAGGAGGAATGGTCCTTGGGCGGCATTGCGACTCACAGTCTCTCACACGGTGGCCTTCGGCGTTACAATTGTAACACGAAATCTTGGGCTTGTCTGTGTTGTGCTCAACCTTCTCCTGGGAGCAGCCCTTGGTAGTATGTCCGAGCTCGCCACAGTTGTAGCACTTTGGGACACCTCTGTCTACCACCATTCCTGCGTCATCCAAGCGAGAGAGAATCTCGTCAATACCATCTGGCCAGACGTTGATCTCGCGAGGCCTCTCTGGCTTGTCGGAAAATCTAACCGAGACGCTGTACTTCTTGTCAATGTTGCCTTGAAGGTCCATGTTTGTGAAAGTATCAATCAACTCTCTCTGAGTGGAGATGAGCCAGATCTTGACGCTTTCCTCGATCAGTCGCTCTTGAATTTGGCGGTAAGTGACCTCACCCGCCAGAGCTTTGACATATTCCTCAATCGCTTCCTTGGCATCGTCGACATCTCTCTCACGGGCCGCTTGCTTGAGCTTGTCCCAGGCAGCATCAGGAGTAGTGTCGGCGACGTGGTCACGGTTGACCTTGCGAGCATTCTCACAACTGTTTCGAAAGTGACCTGTTATCATGAGTAAATGTCATTGCCATCTCCCAAGAGCAACTCATCAGACATACCTTCTTGGCCGCAGTTGGAGCAGGTCATGGGAGGCGCTTCCGGGCAGTCCTTTCTCAAGTGGCCTTCCTTCTTGCAATAACGGCAAGTCTGTTCTCCAGCGTTGGGGCATTCAGCTCGCCTGTGACTGTAGAATAATGGGTTAGTAGTGTGTCTAACGAAAGAATGCGGAACCAAGTTACCCTTCTTCACCGCAGCCGAAACATTTATCGTTTCCGTAAGCTCCAGATGCTCCAGCATCATCGCCACCGCCGTTGAAGTTGCCGTCGTTGGAATATCCAACATTGTCGGCTGGCTCGCCCGAGTCTTGACCCCAGGTATCTCCTCCAGCATTTCCCTTGTCAGGGAAGGAATGAGTGGCTGGAGCTGCCCAGCCACCATCCGCAACTCCAGAACCCCAGTCTCCCATCTTTGGCAAGTGTTGGATAGGGTACGATGAGGTGATGAATGAAACTCCTTAGAAAGGTTAGAGAAACAAGTAATCAGATAAAGGGGGGATGAAAGGTGATAATATGTTCTTTGAGAAAGTTGATCTTGAGAGTAAAAGATGACTGGGGCAAAGTGATGAAGGGCTGAGAGGCAGAGTGTGAGGGAATCCATTCAGTGTCTCCATGAGGATGAAGACGAGCGTAGGCGACGAAGGAAGCCATCTGTGGGAGGGTAGGCAATCTGAAGAGATGAAGCAGGGATGGAAAGCTGAGGAAGGCGAGCTGCAAAAGAGGAAGGATATCGGATGAGCATACCTGAGATGAAGTTTCAGAAAAACGAGACCAAAGTCGCGTTCAGCCAAATGGAGCGGATTGCTGCCTCCTACGTGCACTGTTGACAAGTTAGTCAAAGATGCTAGATATTCTTCGATGCGGATGGTTCAGCTCTTTACTCACAAGATTTGATGTAGCTGGTGTAAAACCTGCAGCTACCCTCAAAGTTGGAGATGTGCAGAAAGCTGAGGAGGTAAGGAAGAAAGAAGAAAAAGAGGAGGAAGAGGAAGAAGAAGGGGAGAGAGAAGATTGGCAGTGCACAGGGAAGAAGGCAGCTGGCAGCTGGCAGGCGAAGGCGGTGCACGGGGCGGCAGAATGGGGGCAAGTTATTCCAGCTCCTTCCTTGCTCGCCTTTAAAAGAGCAGCCGGCAACCTTATCACAAGGAAGTGCTTCCCTCAGGCAGCAACCTGGCAGTGGCAGAGTCCTCACGTGGGGGAATTACCTGTAGGGAGCAGTCATAGGGGAGCTTGATAGCCTTGCTTCATGGGAAGTAAAATGCCTGATAGCGAGGCTTGTTATATGCCAACGCCCTCTGATTTGATGCGTGAGTCGGTTGGATTAATGGAAAACGGATTCCTGCATAGGATAGCAGTTGCTGTTATATTACTTTGCTGTATTTGCTATCCGTCTCCAGTAGGATACCTTGTGTGTCACAGGTAAAATACATGTGGAAAGCCTTGTTCCATAAAGTGCTGCTGCAATTGAATGATGTTCTTTCGATGATTGGATCAAGCCATGCTGTTTCCTCTACATTGATACGTGACGAAGCCTCTGTGATATCTTTACTAAACATTGAACCGATTTCCAGAATACATAGCAATAGCATTGCACAGATACTTGACCAAGACCGTGGCTTCTGATAAAGACACTACTGATGATTTCTGAGAAAGGCTGTTTCCACTTTTCGTTTGCCATATCTCTTCCAAGGTTGTTGATTTGGTTACTTCTGTATTGAGCACAAACCTTGGTGAATTCCACCTGCTCCGCAGTTTACCAAAGAGTTGGAAGAATAAAGCAGCCGATCATAGGAGACAATCACTCGCTGGATAGTAATTTCTGACGAACTTAGAACCCGATGAGGGCATGTTACGCAACTGGGCTGTAGTTTTGATCTTGATAGCGTAGCATAGAGCAAAACGCAAACAAGTATGCCTGTATCTACTCTGGATGTTGCTCGACATTTATTGTAATCTTCGGTAGACTCATTAAAGCTAAGGTATGCATATGTTTCAAGTTTAGCAGCTATTAAAATGTACAATAGTCTTAAGTTGGAATAAACGTGGAGCGCATTGAACATTCCCACTTGTATGGAAGTGGTCTCTGACAGTAAATGCTACAATTATGGATAAGTACCCAGGTGAAAGCACACCAATTTTATCCAACAACAGTTACTGGTATTGCCATTGGCAGTTGATGTGTATTCTTCATTCACAACATCGGCTCGGCTCGTAAATCACTAGCTAGTTCGGAACGCCGATATTAGTGGGCTGATGCTCAAGGTTATCACACTTCCGCGGAAAAGACAACTCTTTGCAAATAGCAAACGCTACCGTTACTCGTTTTGGGAAGGCCACGACGATATGCAGGTGGCGAAGCATCTCTCTTGCAAATCCCGTTATTTCATGGCCATTGAATACAAGCATCATATTAGTTTCTACAGAGGATACGAAGCACTGACATACAACAAGCACAAGCACATGCTTCGGAACTCGTCAGTAGTTTCCAGGTGGATACCAGCTTTTAAGCATCTGAGATCCATCTCAAGCTCAGTCGTTAGGATGACCTGCAAGTTGGTCATCCGCTCGACAGCAATTGGGGGCTTTTCTCCTCCCCCTGTCCGTCGTATCCAATGAGAAGCGTAGAGTACCACGTATGCGTAAACTGCATCTCCGCGTTCGGAGGGTCCGCATTTGCTATCGATTACTATCGATCCGACCCCGCGTGCACTATCCACACTGTACCTCTCAGGCCACACCCACTGCTAACATACAGTGTCAACATCCTGACCCTTGACTTTTTAAGCTTTTACTAAGCGTCACTGAAATTATTATCCAACATCCGGGTGGGAAACGGATATCGTTTCTTACAAATCCGTTCCCTCACTTCTCTCGACAATCAAACATCCTCTCGTTCCCAGCCGATTCTCGTCCTTTCCACTCACAGCATTCTTTTCACAATGGCGCCCTCCGTCGTAATGATAGACACCTCGGACGACTTCTTCGCGGCCCCGGTGGCGACACAGACGAAGCGAACTCTCCTCCTGGCGCCGCCGTCTCTCGCCTCTCACCCTTCCGCGCTCACAAACGTCGTGTCTCAATATGATCGCTCTGCTACAGATCTCCAAATGATCGACCGGTTGTCAGCTGGTCTCGTCAAGCTGCCATCTGCCACATACGACCTCGTCCTCGTCCTCGCCGATGCGTCTTCCTCTCTCAACGAGACCCTTCCCCTCTTGACCCGAAGCATCCTCGGTCCCATCGCAGAGTCGCTCAAGCCCAAGGGGCGATTGCAGTCGCAGGATGGCTCAGACCTCGGCCAAAACGCCGTTCTGGCAAAGGAAGCCGTCTTGGCGGGCTTGGTTGCGTCAACTGGGGGCTTTGACAAGCCTGACTATGGCGACGGAGAAGGCGTAGTTTCTCTTAAGCTGGGGAGCCGAAAGAAGAAGGTCGAGGCCCCGCCCGTGCAGAAGATTGAAGTCAAGCCTGTCGCCCCTGCTGGCGTCGGCTTCATCGACTTCTCTGACGATCTCGACGCCGATTACGATGATGACGAGCTCATCGACGAAGACACTCTCATGACCGAAGATGACCTCAAGCGACCCATCAATATCCGTATGCTCTACCCCACATATAAACCTGCTTCGAAACTCACAGACACTAACTTGCTCGTGAAAACAGCTCCCGAATGCCAGCCCAAAGCCGGTAAGCGCCGCCGCGCCTGCAAGGACTGCACCTGCGGCCTCGCCGAACGCCTCGAAGCTGAAGACGCCGCCAAGCGCGCAGCCGCCGACAAGGCCCTCCAGAGCGTCAAGCTCGCCGTCGACGACCTCACAGAGGTTGACTTCACCGTCCAGGGCAAGGTGGGCTCCTGCGGCAACTGCGCTCTGGGCGACGCTTTCCGCTGCGATGGATGCCCTTACATTGGGCTCCCGCCGTTCAAGCCCGGCGAGGAGGTCAGGCTGCTGAACAACGAGATTCAGCTGTGATGGAGCTTGTTTTGCATTTTGTTTGGGTTTCTACGATCATGGATATGGGCGAATTGCTGTTAATGCAAGGATTGCGTGATGGAGTCAATGGGCTATGCAAGACATTCATCAAGATTTGGTTGGATACGGGTTAACGAAAAACAGGGAGTACAACAAAGAACAAGGGCCATTGAAGAAACAAAAAAAAGGCTAGAAGGTTCCTTTTATTCTCGTACCCTGAACGCTTTGGGCGTAGACATGGCGTTTTCTATTTGGGCGTGGTCACAAATATTTTTTTACGACACAATACTAGAGAATCAGAATTTTTATTCCATCTTTGACAAACAATCAACCAAAAACACCCTTGTGAAAAATGTAAAATATACTCCCTATGATCATATATAATGGTTCTGGCACCAGTTTCTAGCTGGCAGCTGTAGGAGAATCAGAGCATCCCACCCCATGTCCAAGTAACAATGCTTTTTACATCGGGAAAAACAAATGCTCACCTCCAATGTCTAGCTCGATCCTCCCTGGTTGGCCTTCCTCCTCTTATCCCGCTCCGCTTCTGACAAGCCATCGTCACTATCGTCATCTCCTCCGACGGTGTACTTGCTCTCCGAAGCAGTCGGTGTTTCCACATGCAAATCGTCCAAAGTAGTCTCATCGAAATCCGCCGCCTCAACATCCGCATGTCGTCTACGAGAAGAAAAGTTGAGACGAGAGCCGTGTCGGCTGGAAGGGTCGCTGCCGCTGAGTGCCCTATAGGCGGCGCGAGCTCTGCGCTGGCGCCAGATAAAGTATCCCCAAGCCCCGGCCGCGACGATGACGATGACCAGGACGATTTCGCCGGATCTTTGGTAGGCTGCCCACTTGGCGTCGTCGATTTTCTGGTGCGTCTCTTCTTCATGGGCGTGGGTGTTGTTGGAAGCGCCGCCAACCGTCGTCTCGATGCCCTTTTCGCCGTCGATGCGGCTGTCGGTTGGCTCGCCGCCAATGCTGCTGATGTCGACTCCCATGAACCTGTCCAACATGTCGCGAGTGCGGCGAGGGTAGTCAAACGGCACCATGTGGGATGAGTTGTAGAACAAGACGTAGGTGAGGTTGCGGGCTTCCTGCCAGAAACCAGCGACTTCGCCCTCAAAGGTCCACTTTCGACGGGGAGCCCAGTTTCCAGGTGTTATTTCGAAACCCTTTCCTCCGTTCCATTCCATGTTGTCAATCATGTTCTCTGTGCCAATGTGGTTGCAAATGAGGTCCTCTGCTCCCGAGAAGAGCAAGATAGGAATCTCTGTCAAGAGACCGGGCAGCAAGTCGACCGAGGGAGCAGACGTTCTCACCTTGAAAGTAGAACTCACTGCTCCACTGCACTCTTGCCAACCATTGTCAGCAATGGCGGGATTGACGTGAAGCGCCTTTACAACGTCTTGTCTTCTCAGATACGGGGTGACAGCGGCCAAGTCCGGCGGCCAGTTCATTCCGCAGCTGGGAAACTCATCTCTAAGGCGGACATCATACATGTTCCAACAGGCGTCTTTTCCATTGCCTTTTCGGGTCATGTCTAGTATTGAGCTGAGGATACTCTCGCACTCGCCATAATCGACGTGGCCCGGATCGCTGCCTTGCTTGTTCTGGCATATTCGAGTGCTGGATTGCAGCTTCTTGGCGACATCGCCATCTTTCGTGAGAAGGCCCTTTTCGAATGCGAACGGAAGATAGCTGTCATATTGTTCTCTCGGGGAGATCCAGCCATTGCCGATGAGCAATCCCTTCAGGTTCCAGGCTTCCTTGTCCATCTTGTGCTCCCTCAACAACTTGTTCCGATCCACGATTGCTTTGGCAATATAGGGGATGTACTGCCCGGCGTATGACTCTCCCGCAAAATACAGCTGAAAGCAACATTAGAGTTTACATCTTGCCCGCCACATTTGGGATACTTACATCGTCATACTCGTACTCAGGGAAAAGGGTAAAGAACTTCTCCAGAAATATGACAAACTGGTCTGCCATTTCGTTTAGTTCCTTGAGGTAGCTGTCGGTGTCGACATAGCTGAAGCCAGCGCCGACTGGGTTATCGACGAAGAGCAGATTGGCAAACTCGTGCCAGGATCCATTGTTGAAAACCAGCGTGTTTTCGTCCTTGACTCTGTACGGTCCAATCTCCATCATTGCGCCATCCTCGGAGCTGCATCCTGGCCCGCCGTTGAGCCACACGACGGTTCGCTGGCGGTTCGCAATGTGCTGATTCTGGAAGTGCCAGAAGAAGAGGTTTCCGTTGTGCTCGGGGGTAATTTCGATGTGGCTGGTGGCGGAGTAGAGCGGCGTCAGCTTCATGCAGAACCCGGGGGCAATCCTCCCTTGCCTGGTGCTGTGCTTGCGGAATGCTTACCCAGCGTGCATCTTCACGGCCGGCGCGTTCTGCGGCAGCCCTGGAAGATCGTGAACATAGTAGTCTGCCGTGGTTTTCGATTGCTCAGCAACGGCGAGTGCAGGCCAGAGCGAAGCCAGGGTGACGGCCAGCCATCGCCATGAAGCTGGCCGCGCGGACGGCGAAACCATGGCGAGAAGCGGCGCAGTCGGCGCGAGTGGACGGCGGAAGAAAGAAAAAGTCGGTAAGGAGGGAGCACAGCTTCCTCAGTCGTGGTCGGTGTAGAGGCTCATTGACAGAGAATCACGCTGTCGAGGTGAAAGGTGAAACTCGGAGGGTGATGAAGCAAGGTTTGGCTGTTGCAAGGTGGCCGAATTCAGCGAATGTCGCTCCGCCTGCTCCTTGAGGATGTCGGACCTGGTGTGGGATGTACTTGGGCATTGGTCCCCTAAAACAGGCGGATGGCGTCGCTGTAACTGCAATCGATATAGCGCTTCGGCCCCACACGGCAGGCGTCCATTGTCGCTGGGGAAGTCAATAGCAAGCTCAAGCCTGAGATGTGAAGAATTGAAGTCTTCAACGCAGACTATATGCGTAAGAAGTTGTTATTGTATAATCATGTGGCTTTTGGGCTCTTTTTAAACTTTGCACTTGTGCAGATAGGTTGGATGCCGAGTGTCCCTTGGTTTACGGGTTACGCATCCGCTCTGCTCTGCTCTGATACTTTAGTAGTAAGTTGTTAGAAACCCCAACGTCAATGCAGCTCGCCCTAGAATTAGCGTCCGTCAATGGCTAATGCACAGAGATTGAGGGTACATGGCATCTAGCGATGATTCCCACCAAAACCGATGTACTTTTAGTTTTTAGTAGATCGCTGAGGGTGCAGTAACCTCATTTTTACTGATTTTTTTTTTCAAACGGTGGATGAAGTCTCTCTTTCATGACAGTGCTCACAGATCACCACTCACCAATCCATTCACATCTCCAGCAAGGCAAGAATTATATTTCACTTCACATCACATTATAAACCTTGTGCTCTAACGGAGTAGCCCGCGCAAAATGGCTTCGGCTGGCAAAACCTTCATTGTCGAGCATCTCGACCCAGAGCTTGGCCCTTGGTCAGAGCTCGAGTACCTAGCCATCGCAGCTGAGAGTGAGGAGACCAAAGCCAAATTCATCCTCTCCTGCCTGCCTCCCAACTTTCAAGTTCCGGCTGCATTGGCTGCCAGCAAGGCCTTCACGGCAGAGCACCGCGGGGTCGAGGAGCTTTACGCCGGCCAGAAGTCTCGAGTCTGCCTTTTGGATCCCGCGGCAGCCAAGGATTTGGCGCCCGAAGACGGCGAGACATTCGATGCGTTTCTATTTGGAGGCATTTTGGGTGAGTGCGGCCTGGTGGTGTGTTAGAATGAATGGGAATCAGCTAACAACTCATATCACAGGGGATGATCCTCCTCGAGGTGAGCTTTGATAGGCTTTGTCGAGTATCAACTCGTGTCTAACAGACTCTAGACCGAACCTCTGAACTGAGAAAGAAGGGATTTGAGGGCAGACGGTTGGGCCCAAAGCAAATGACTACAGACACAGCCGTCCGAGTGACTCGAATGGTCGTACAAGATAAGAGTAAGTCAATGGCTACATCCGAGAGATGGCATAGTGCTAACCTTAGTAGTATCCCTTGACCAAGTGCCGTATCTGGACTTTCCAGAGCTCAAGTTTAACGAACATGAAAGCACTCAGATGCCGTTTCGCTATGTCTCAGGCGTAGATGGAAAGCCAATCATGCCAAAGGTGGGTTTGTCGAGCTTGCAAGTCGTATTGGTTCAGTCTAGCTTACCAAGTCTTACAGGGAATGGTCGAATTAATACAAAAGGACGCTGATAAATCTGTGGATGACCTATTTTGATGATGCTATTCTCTTTCTTTAGAAGTGGATGTGGCCAAGCAAGCACACAGCCTGTTGTCGTGGGCGATGGCGAAATATCTAGCAAACCATCTATAGCTGGCGACAAAGGCAATCGAAGAACGAGCTCCTTAGAAGACTGGCTTAATGCTCCAGGCTCGACCTCATCATCTTGTATTGCTAGGACATCCTCTCCACCATCAATGAAGATGTGCCATCAGCAGAGCCCTGTCTTGCAGTTCCCAAGTGCTAATCCCTTGCCGCTATTTGTAAAAGGGCAAATAAAGAACAAGAATTTGCGGCAACGTAGCATTACATCCATGTGTCGCAGACATTCCCAAAAAGCTCTCTTCGTGGTTGCTCAGCCACGATGAATTCTCTTCAATGCTGACAGAGAATATGCAGGGACTTCTCAAGACGACGCACGCTCATCGCAGGCTCCGTGATCCCGGCAGTTCAACATTTGCGGTGGCGCCAGCGAGGCTGCCAATAGGGAGTAACCCACACTGGTTATGAAGTCAATATTAACTGTTGTCAATGGGTTACACGGTTCGGACTCTGATATGCCCTCTGCCGTAGGCATTGTGCCGCGGTCTGTGGGTATCCGAGCATACAGTAATTCTCCGATGCATGTTTGCTTCACCCAGCGCACCGGGCGAGTGAGCCCGAAATGTTACCTTTCAGCTTGGTCGTGGCAATGAGACAGGAGACACGTCAGATCTCAAGTCTCATTTCCATAGGCGGGAACACTCTATATGGGTGGACACACAAGCGCCAGTTACACTCAAGGTTGTTGTTACGGTTGTCGATAAATTTAAATCCTTGTAGCAACAACGCCCAGATAGACTTGCTGCCGTAGGTGCAGGCGCGGAATTCCAAGTCGTGATAACGTCGGAATAACGGATGTAGCGTCGTGATGTCGGGTCGCAGCAGCTAGCCCAGTTGGCCGATCGGTCATTGTCGTTTTCAAAGAGCCACTCCTGTCATGGTTCCGAGGACCACGGGAGCGCGTGCGGCAGTCGAGATTCTACGAAATAGAAGGATAGACTGAGGTTTGCGCTCTGCGAAGATGACAGTATGAAGCTGCAGCCAATCTTGCAGAGACGATGTCGCCACGGCTCCTATATTACCTGCCACATGAACTGCCACATGGCAGCCAAGTTGGCCCAATCAGGCCTGATACAATATTTCTGCACGGAGGAGGCCGATGGGGAACGAAGATGCTCCTGAGGATCTACCGTGCCATCTTGACATGCGCGCGAGGTGCCATTGGATTCATGTTGTGGTGACACAACCAGGTGAAGCCGCCAGCCAATGACTTCGCCTATCAAATCGTTGCAGCCGAGTGCTAACTTATCAACATCTAAGGAGCAAAACTGTTGAGGTCAAATTAGCCCCCCCTCCACTGCAGATACGGAGTATACGAAGATTCACCGAGAGGGGAATTTTCTCTCTTCACAACAGCCAGGCGCCTATTAGGCTATTCTGCTCTTCATTTATAGTAACAGGGCCTAGAGCTCGTGTGCTCATCTGCCAAGATATTGCATCTGCCCCCTTTCTAGATAGGAAGGACCCTTAACAACTCAGACATGGCTATCACTTGGCCGTCTTCTTGGTAGAACTTTTGCCGAATCCCCCACGGCAGTTAAGGGTGAGCTAACCGGGTATCGGGACTTGCTAGATCGTCTGCCAAACTCTTGGGACCTGCAGTTCAAGCAACCAGAATCGGAGACTACTTAATGTTAATAGCATGACGAGAAGCTAAGAGCCATCATAGCCGACCGAGACTGAAGCGGATTGCGGCAGAAAGGAAAGCGAACACAAGTCTAGCGCTACCCTGAGTAGCGGAACGTGGATTTATGATAGGCTCGAGGAACATAATCCCGCGGCTGTGGAAGTAATACATGACACGCGCATATGCCCTGAAAGCTTCGGCTGGTGGGCCGTCTGAAATACTACTCGTACTAGTAGATAGCATTCTTTCATGACGGATGAAACCCACCAAGGGCACATCGCCCTTTCTGGGCGAAGCTGTTGAGAATTTGTCCATCCAGTGAAGTGCAAGGCGGCTTGAAAATCCATACCCAGGTTCACATAGGTGATCCTCCAGACGACAGCCAGGGAAGGGTTACGCCGTAACCCGTCGCCCGCAAGTAGTCTCGCAAGTCTAGAAAACGTGGCGGCAAGGGCTTCTTTGAAGGGCCATATCCGAGCCGGCCGCTTGGGCCCTTTTGGAGATGGACGATAATACGAAATCAATCATCCACACGGCGCGGGATGAGCGCAGGGCCTAGAAATGCAAGCCAGGATCAACCCCTCTAGCTAGCGTGGGGTCGGTCGAGCTTCCAGAGAAGATCGATATTGCTTTGGAATCTCATTTGGAATGCAAACGCGAGTGTTGGGCAACTTCTAGCATTGGCCTGGGGTTGCCGGCTCCATTTTTAATGCTCAACGTGAAGACGACACACCCATTCCCAAGCTTGGGCCCGCCGCTGCATCGCATGGGTTGTGCTAGGTATTCGACGAGGCGCTTCTCGTGATGCTGGGCAGCCCTTGATTGATAGAGCAGCGCTCGGAAGCCCACAGAAGGATTGCCACAGAGGTGGGCTTACTCGTGCATGCACCTTATTTGCTCATCACACGAAGCAGGAACGTGAACCCTGCCCAATGAAGCCCGATGAGGCCCGATGATGGTGGTCGTCTCGACTAATCATCAGTTACGCTTTGATATCCCCACGGATGCCCACCACCACAACCATACTTACCGTACCTGTTGCATGGTGATAGGGCTCTATGCCGATAGTATCCTGTACCGGTTGGACGGTACATTGTCGACAGCAAATTATCTGATTTGCAGAGGCTGCATGCGATTGCTGTTGTACGAATACGATGGCGACAAGTCATTGGGGATGAAGGAGGAGAGATTTGAATGCGTCAGCCATTTGCCATGATGTACCAAGTAAGTACAAGGTCGTGTCAATGCTTGGTCAAGACTTGCAGGAACCCCATCACCGGGCAGCCGCACTGGACAAGTCCCTTTCCGATGATGGCAAGTACCTGCCTAGTACTAAGTAGTAGTAGCACTCAGGAAGGAACGACAAAGGCATGAGGGCACCAGTAAGACATCGATTGGAACCCTGAAGGTATCAACCCCAATACTACAAGGACGGGGATCCTAGACCTGTCAGCTACACGTACATGCACAATCGAATTCAGGGTTCCGATGTGCTCGCCTCCTCGTGGCCTCGCTAGCGGAACAAGACATTGCCCAGGCACGTCTCACGCATTTGGTACTTAATTTTCACCTCGTACAGAAGCGCTCGATGGCATGAGGGTGGCCGTCGTCACCGCCTCGACTCTTGTCAACGGTGTCTGTGCGAGCTCTTCATCGCAGGAACAAAGAAAGGCGCACGCCGTGCAGCGTATCTGCATGTCCACGCACGGCTGAAACATGCGGCTGCACCCCCCGGCACTCGCCGATGCTCTCGTTGTTTTCCCAGTTGTGCGGCATCCAGTCCTTCGCAACGCTCTGCACGGAGAGGAGACTGGACGATCCCCACCCGGCCTGGCCCAGCATCTGCCTGGTACCATCGACAGATACGATACGGCGATGAAACATGGAGCCCGATCGCTGACGAGAGCGGCTTTGTGCCTTTTTCTCCGGGGATAGCGACATGGCGAGACGACAGACTACGGACGGTGCGTCTACATATGACCGGCAGTCTACAGTACAGTACTCGTGCTTGGCCTCGTATGCGAGTGGGCACCAACGTCCATCTACCAGGTTATTACTCCGTCTTCCAGTCTCCCATGATATACACGCATGTAGCCGAACGCTTGGCTTCGGGGGTAGCTGCAAGCGACCAGCCAAGAAATGTCAAGTTCTTGCGAATAGGACCGACATTCCTCTCTCGCGCCTCACCACCTCTACGGCCAGACGCGCCGCGCGAGAGGCCCGCACAGAGCAAGTCTCGAGGGCGTGGGCACTGCAGTCCCGGCCAGGTCTGCCACATCTTCTCCCGCAAGGACTTCCCCTTCCTGGACTAAAGGCATGCTTGTCAGACACACCCGCTTGCCTCACTGGCACTCAACCACATGGCATTCAGCAGTGTGATGCTACGGTACGGTGCCAGGCCTGGGTGGGTATCCCCTGCCATGTCGCTTGCTCTACCACACCTATCCGGCATCTGTCTTCTTGCACGGCTGCAACAAAGGCTGGTTTAACTGAGAGTTTAATGAGCATGGTCGACAACAAATTGCGCAGCGTCTCATCAGGAGAGAGCTGGCCGACGGCGTCTCCCCGACCCTGTCTATGGATTCTGCATCGGCGACCCCTCTGGGCGTTCTGGGGCTTTTTGGCTTGCGTTTCGTCATATCAGACCTAAGCGTGCTGCAACTCATTCAGTCCCTCTTCTCGACGATCAACGCCGTGGCCCCATGGGAAACAGGGCTTGGGAGAGGAGGGCCAATTTTGGACTCATACTTGATTTCTCCAGCCTCTGGTTAGTATGTGGGCGACCAAGATGCGTCAGCTCGAAACCTGCCGATTGGACGATCCAAGACGAGCTCGGTTTCACGTCGTGGCCCCAGCTCATGTTTACCTCGTTGAAGTGATAAACCAACGACCCACGGATTGACTGCTCGGGCCCATATCTGCAAGTAACCAAGTCGACTACACACGACTGCTAAGCCATTCCTGTATCCCGCCCCGCTCTAGCGGTAACTAAGCTAGCATGAGCAAGGATTTCAGAACTAAAAGTCTTTGGTTTACGATTTGACTGCAGGAATGGGTGGCTCAGCATGGCTCTCATGTTTATTTCCGATTTACCAAGGGACTTGTCGCTTGCTGGCCGAATCACCGGTCTGTTTTGCGAGATCCCACGAGAAGG
Organism: Trichoderma aggressivum f. europaeum; assembly: GCF_033847375.1. Taxonomy (NCBI): domain Eukaryota; kingdom Fungi; phylum Ascomycota; class Sordariomycetes; order Hypocreales; family Hypocreaceae; genus Trichoderma; species Trichoderma aggressivum. The sequence goes on from NW_026946389.1 coordinate 206,511, forward strand.
GGGGAGGGGAAATACCAATATTTCAGCTACTAACAGATTTTGATTCAGCTGAACAGCAAACGTTTCGTCGCCTAGGCTGTCAGCTTCAAATTTCGCCCTTGGACGTCTGTGAGCAACCTCTATCATGCCCAGTTGGTGACTGTCGTCGTATCCGGCCTCATGGAACCTCGACCTTTCCGTTACTGGTCGCCGCCCTCGTTTTCGGCCAAACGGCGTCGATTTAAACAGAAGAGTACAACGCTGGCAGGGTCAACATCTGCACAGTTTCTCAAAGTGTCATATGCAAGTACAGTGTTGGACAATTCAATGGCGAGGTTGTCGGTGGCGGCCCACACTCCTGCTCCCGACTTGGGCAATGCGCTGTCCTCTGTCTTACCCTCTTCTCCTTTCATGTCGTCAACGCAGGCAAACAATCCGGTTCCCCGGCCTATTCACATCAGTCAACTCTCATCTCCCGGACTTTTCTCATTCAACGTTGCTTTACTCAGCCTTACCTGCCCACCCACTAGTAGATCAACGTCGTGCCTACTAGGTTAGCATCCTGTCGCATATTGCGTCTCATCATATGCCAACGCCCCACGTTTCGAAACTATTTGGGGTATTTACTGCCTGTAAAAATAGAAGCAGACGATTTCCTTCTTTTATCTCACCGCTGTCCTGATCGAGAAAAGAAGCCTCATCAGATAAACAAGCTCCACGCCGCTGTACGATCCTGGTTTCTGTAAGCATAGCTCTGCTTTGCCGGAAACCAGCACGGCATAAGTCTACAGGGGCCCCGGCAAACATTCCTATACAGTTTCTGGTTTCTTAGAGGGAAGATTTTGAGCCTTTTCTGCATAGTGGTCATTCTCGTTTCTCAAACTCAACAAAGAGCAGACGAATTCAGGCATCTCCCACCGACCATCCGACCATCTCAAAGTCTCGACAATAATACTCAGATTCGTTGTATCGCTCGTTTCTGCAATAACCGTCGTCAGGCATCAAGTGCGCATTTCCAAGACCATAAGTGGTTTTGAAGGGGCTTCAATCTACATATCACATAGCACATAATCACTACCTGAAACGCCGAAACAGCCAACTTACGTGGCTGGGAGACACCTGACGCGCTACTTCTTGTGTTCCAGCACCAGTTGCACTTCAGAAAACAGCCCTTATTTGAAGATTTTTTTTGTACCAGCTCGAAGTTGTCGTCACCTTCCCGGATCAAGTCGGAGTTCTTGTCTGCGTGAGGGCGTCGTCTGCTCGCCCCGCAGTTCTCTTACGTCGCACTTCTTATCTACTACCATCCATCTTGTCGTAAGCAACAACACTCGCGGTTATCTGCATTGATAAATCGAGGAAATGGATGTAACTTCGCTTCTCAACAATGCTCAACAGCCTTGCTACATCAGAGGAGGCATAAAGGGCTCATCAAAGGACCACAATCACGGCAAACCATTACCGATGCCTCGGGTCGAAGACTCCAGCCAGAGCCCAGGCAGAGATGACAGGCAAATTGCCAGCTTTGGGGATGAAAGCAGAGTAAGAGCAACCAAGCCCGAGGAGTCGGATTCTCAGTCAGGCGTTGGCCCTCCACTTTCACCAAAGCATGTCCATGAAACTGCCTTGGAAGCAAACAATAGATCAAAGCGACCATCAATGAGCTTTCCATTCGGAAGTACGTCCCAATTGCCGATACAGTTGGCAAGGAACGAATTATCATGGTGAGTGAGCTTGACTCGCTTCATTCCTTGTTGGAAAACAATGTTAGCGGCCAGACAGCTTGCTCCATCCGCTAGCACAAATTGAACCACCTCGTGGCTGGCATCAAAAGAGCGAATCTCTTTTGAACTTCTACTTGGCATAATCTGTTGTACCCCTAAGCTTACAATCTTCATCTTAGTGACGATGCTCACATATATTCAACTCGGTAAGCTTACACCAGACCTATAGCTGAACCAAAGGCTTAAGGAGAATGAATCTGACGTGTAGTACAGAATGACGCCTCACGACCACCGTGCCAGCTTTTCAGGAGAATTATTGGTAATCCCAAAGCATAAATTATCATTCAGCAACAGCAGTCTCGTGTCATCGGGATCATCGCTGTCAGAGTGTTATTCAGGGCTATCGTCTGTGGCATCTGTTTGCGGCGTATCTTCTTCTAGCATACCCATGGTGGAAACGCCGTCGGTCCATGTCAACCGGTTTGGAGCACAAAGTCCTCGGATTGATTTTGACATCACAACGCAGTCTCCATCTCCTCTACTTGCAGAAGAAGTCTCAGCAGCAATGCAAAACCAGCTAATCATAACGAGAAACGTTTCGAATGATCGACCGGCTGTCGTTTTCAGCTTGCGGAAGCTTAGGCAACCTACTCTACTTGGAGAGGCCTTGCGGTACGTCTTTCATTTTTCCATTCTCCTAGAAACCTTGTGTAAAGGCTGCTGCCTGGGCATATCAAACGGATTGCCCAGAACAATGCGAAATAACTTGTACCTTTCAAATGCTTGTCAAAATATTTCTGCCTCAGTTTCCGTTGACTATTGCTTTTTCCCCTTTCGCTTTCCGAAGAGGAGTCACTCTATTCAGAGCTGAATTCTGCATGGTGCCTCCTCAAGCAAGTGCTCAAGCATCATCTCATTGTTGAAAGACGGTGTGCACGAGTCGGCTGCCAGTGAATCACCGATGACATCCTGGCAGCTTCTGGCAGAAATTCCTGACAGCTGAAGAATGCGGTCAAAGCCTGCCTTGACGGCACGCGTGACCAAAGGACAGACAGCTGGCGCTGCATCACTGTGAAAGAATTTTCCCGCTTTTAGCTGCGCAAATTTTCTATTTATATTCTCTTGATCCCAAAGTTCAGACTTCCTTTCCTACACCATACACCTCTTGGCCACTACTGTCAACACACAGTATTGTCCTCTCTTGCTCTTGGAGACTACATACACATCCTGTGACTTTCCTACACGTATTTTCCCTTTGATCGTCTCTTCATAAAAGTTCTCTTAACGATTCTGAAGCTAAATCATTTGATGCAGTTCCGAGTTGACGACCCGACCAAAGTATCATAAAAGAGCAACATCTGCTCCCCTTCTCGATTCCCGTATGACAACATCGGCATCAGACACGTTGAACGATCGCTATCCCGCGCCATCATCTACTGAGTTAATCATGGGTAGATCTACGCCAAAAAGTTTGCGGACTCAAGCAGAGGAAGCCAAGCCAAACATGGCTGCAACCTACCAAGATGTTGACTCCGACCACCGACTGCACCCTGCACTCAGGAATGGGCAAACAAGCACTGTCATTGATATGATGCTTTCTCGGGGAACTGTCTTACAGCCACAAGAGCAAGTCTCCGATCAGATATCCGACATCACTTCTCTGACACAATCGACCCGCGACGTAATAACTCGAGAGGCATCTCTTGAGGCTTTGAGCCCAGCATCAATGGCTCCGCTCGAAGAAGAGCCTCGATGTATGTTTGTCAATGATTGTCAGACTGGCTCGCAGCTACGAAAAGCCATTTCACACCTTTTCGGACGCAATAAGGCCTGCACCCTTCGTATCCCAAAGCAGGTGTGGGTTTATTATTGTCGCAAACATTATCAACGAATCAGGTATCGAAACGCCAAGACCTACCCCCTCAACCAGATGTACCTCGTGAAGATGCAGATCAACCGACTCCAAAGATGGAGTAACGAGAATCAACGCCAAGGAACCGGCCCCTACATCAAGCTCTGGACGTTGGCGTTACGCAAGAGGGAACAGAGCCGCCTTGATAAAGAAGGAGGCGCAACAGAAGAAGGCGAGGATGAGTCTGTAGAGGCACCAAACAGTTCGGCCGCCCCCGACTGGATCATTCAACGTTTGGGTACTGGATACACGACGGAGCAAATGCTCGAGGTTGCAGATCGCCTGTACCTGGAGATTGAGAATGGCACTCTTGGCCAGGTTCCAGAGGTCGAGTTTCTGCCTGACATTACAGAGTCAGAGGCGGGAAACATAGCGAAGCTGGTCAGAAGCCGCAAAGCAACCCGCGCAGCTACCACTACAGTAGAAGCCAAGGCCTCCAAGCGGCGAAGTTCTGAAGACGCAGACTGTGTCAGCCACGGGGATTCTTCACTTGTCGTTCAACATGAGGCGGTTGAATCTGTGAACGCTTCGCGGAAGCGAATCCGCCTCAGTCCTCTTGGAGCAGACTCCCCCCAACATCCCCCTCAAATGCCCCTTCCATCCACTATGCCGTCTTACGCAACGAGCCATGCGCTTGCGTCTTCGGCTGGCGCCGAGTCAGCCGTGCCCCGGACCTTGCCCGCGGCCCCAAAATCCCAGGTATCATCTCCTGGACATTCCCAAGGACCTACCGCGCACATGTATGGGCTCTCGTCCAGCGAATTTCGACGCCCTCATGGTTTCAGTGGTTTTTACAGCCACGATCAACAACAACATCCAGCTCAGTACCGTGCGGGCGCAGAATCTCAATCTCTTCTTCAAAGGAATAGAGAACACCACTACCAGCAGAGACTGCCGTCCATTGCTCATCTGGCGGGAGCCAGTGATCTTCGGGATTCAGATTCGGCAATTGCACCATTCAGAGGCTCTTGGACATCGATTAATGAGGACACTAACATGCCACGAGTCCCTCGCTTGCGATCTTATAGTGAAAATATCGCAACGAGCCAGCCCATGTTGGAAAATCCTCGACCGAGTTCAAGCGGCACCTCGCATTTCGGCACAACCTACTTTGACAACAGAGCTGTGGCCTCTCTGACGTATGAACCGAACACCCGCAGCTACTCCCGAGAGCAGTGGCCCGAGTCTGGTCATTCCTACGTTCCAACCTGGCCTCAAAGATCAAGCGCCTTGCAACAACATTACTATTACGATCAAGTAACTCGCCCTCAGTTGGACAGCCTACGAGCTCCAACTTACCTTGGTCAGGCTAAACAACGCCCTTCAGCTGAGAGAGTTGAATAGAAAGCACTTCATTAGGACGATGTATGAGCTCGGCTGTTGCGAAAGTGGCTGGGGAAGCACATGAGGGTTAGCTGTAGGATCTTCAAACCTCCACTTCGCACCACACCTGTACTTGACGACGAAAACATGCCAAAATTCAAGTTACTTTGGCGTGCCATCATTGCGACATACTTTTTTTTCATGCCTTCGTCTGTTTTGATATGTTATTTCTGTCATACATCTTCATGACTTTGATTGCTTCTTCCACTTTGCTTTTTTTTAAAAAAAAAAAAATATCTTGTGCTTATACGGCGTAAAACTTTACGCTCACAATGACAAGGCACGGCTAAAGAATTTGTTAGACAGGGGAGGAGTTTAGAGATTCGCTTTTTCCTCTTCTATTTTGCTTGGTCCATGTTTCTTTTTTTCTTTTCCTTCTTGTTTTTTCATGTTCTCTCTTCTTTCCACTTTCCATTCCTTACTTTTTTTTTGTCCAAATCGGACATTCTGGCGGATAGATATGAGCGAGCGAAATTATTTGTTTTATGAGAAACGGCCGCAGAATTCGGGATATGAATGGTTGCGTTTGATCATCGACGAGCATGTCTCGTGATGAATTTGCTTTTATAAAAGTGACAAAAGGATTTAATCATTGCTTTGAGGGACAGGATGGCTGGGCGTACATGGATTGGTCAAGGGAAGCATGATCACAAAAAGGGGTTTGAGGCACGAAAAAGGAGACGCGAGGAAAACACCACAGGGCTTGTACTTCTATCTGACTCCAAAGGATGAAGGCCACCAGCACTTCGTATGTACGAAATAGATGAACAAAACAAACGAGCTTTTCTCAACCATGGCTTTACTCTCGAAACATGACAAGGCCGCCGTCCCACTCGCTCAACTCGCCGACATTCGCCCTGCCCACCTCGCCGAAGCCGAACCTTGAGTAAAAGGTATCCGTGCCCCTGAGGCCAATCAGCCAGACCTTTCCTCTCGCCTTGCCCTCCGCCTTGACGAGGGCCTGCTTCTCCTGAAACTCGTCGGCCATTGTCAGTCCTTGGGCCATGAGCAGAGCGCCCAAGCCATGGCCTTGCTCGGAGGGGTGCACGGCGAGGGTGCTGAGATACCACCACTCTTGGGGATTCTTGCCCGTGAAGACGGCCTTTTCGACGGGTGGGAAGCAGCGGTCAAAGGCGTGGGCGACGTGGAAGTCGACGTTGGGGGGCGCGATTTTGTTCTGGAGGGTGATGAATGCGCGCATGACGGGGGCGATCCAGGCAACTTTTCGAGGTCAGCTTTTGATATGCTTTGATGTACATGTATGATGCGAGAAGCGGCAATTGACAAGAGAGAAGAGACTCACAGAGAGTAAACCAGCGCTCGCTAAAGGGAATCTCGGTCTTGGGCTTCTTCCAGCACGCAAAGCCGACGACTTCGGTCCCAACGGCATCGCCGCCTTCCTTGACGACAAAGGTAAACATCCATTCGACGGACCAGTAACGCTTCGCGTATAGTCTGTAGAGGTACTTGTTGTATGCTGCGGGATCGTCCTGCTTGGCTGGGAACAAGAGGGATACTAGCTTGTCTGGTCCGAGACAGGCGTCGTAGAGACGCACGGCGTGGACGAGATCGGCGGCTGATCCGGGGCGGAGGCGGAAGGCTGCGGTCATTGTTGGGTGAGATTGGTTAAGAATGGGTAATACGAGTTGAGTTTTGAGTTGTCACTGTTTTAGATGGTGATGGTGGTGATGGTGGTTTAGTGACTGTTGTAAACAGATGCCAAGACCGCTGGGTATAATGCTGTAATATGAAGACAGAGATACGCTCGCTCAGTTCATGATACTTTACAAGGAGATTCAACAGCAAAGACGAATATAGTAGCAAGTTGGGCCGTTATAAATGAAGAGCCCGGCGTTCCCCCTCCGCTCAGTTGCCGAATGAGTCAAAGTCGGCGGCTCTGACTGGTTGGGTAAATCTTCCGTGTCATATTATGGAGCCCATGGATGGGGGTTAAAGAGAGAGAAAAAAATGTCATCTCCACTTTGTTATCTCCGGGTGTGTTGTTGCATGACATTGTTGAATGCAGATAAGCATGAGTATAGAGGATGGGGGTTGGATTGGTGTTTTGTGTTTTTTTTGATTGAGTGGGATTGGGTTATTAGTTGTCGCCAATTGTATCGGACTCAATGCGACTCTATCGACTTGCAGGTTGAAAGGACTCGATCGATGTGGCTGCTATTTGACGAGATCTAGCGCCTAGCAGCCCTAAAGCTGTAGCGTAGCCAGTTAGATTACTATGGTCTCCAAAGGTTGCGAGAACTTCATTATACGTGTATAACAGTACCGCAACGTCAAGATAGTACCTAGATGGTGGCATGCGTTTAATACGACATATAGGGGTTTTGATGTAAAATTCCCAAATTAATTGTAACGGATGAATATCGCTAGAGGTACGAAACAACTTGGCCATGTTCACATCGGAGAGGAGGAGACTGTCCATCAACGTCCTGTTGAACCGCAGGCGAGACAGCATCAATGCTGGCATCGAACTCTGCGCTCCAGCTCTGCACACCGCCCAAGGAGATGCACCTAAAGAGATGCCTAACGCAGAGTGCAACACTGCACCATGAATTCATCTCTTCTTCCCTTGTCTTCAAACCTCTTCTCATCACTGATCCTCATCCTCAATCACCTCTTGTTATACCCAATACCCCATCATTGCACAACACTCCAACTCATTCGTATACCCACTCTCAACCATCCAACATCACCCACAATGGCTCCTTGTCGCACCTCAGGAGCTTCCAAAGCCAAGCCCACTCGTATCAGGTCCTCGCGAGCGAGCAAGAAGAAACAACGCCAGCGCAAGTCTCGTAAAGAACGCGCCGAGGCCAAACGCTGCATGTATCAAGAGCGAGGGAACCAGGTGCTTCGTGACTATGTCCGCCTCCCCAACGGCCTGAAACTTGAGCTACCTGAGGAAGAAGATCTTGTCGGCATATCGAGAGTTCCCAATAAAAGACATTACTCGAAGATTCAAGAAAAGCGGGAAGAATTGGGCGAAAATGAGGAACGAGAAGTGACGGAATCACTCAAAGCTGATAAGCCTCACATCCCTGACCCTTATGACGACAACCTCCAACGGCCTTATTGGAAGACACGACGAAACGCTGAGCAGGAACAAGATGAGGAACAAGAAGAAAACCGGGGGCAGGAAAGGGATCATGAGCCATGCAGGCCTGCAAAGCGGGCTCGCAAAGCGCCTCCTCCAGAACACGTTATACAGAAGACACCACCTACTTTCATGGGCATCCCGAGAGAGATTCGCATGCAGATTTATCGCCACCTACTCACTGCCGCAAAGCCAATCCCCGTCCACGGAGGCTGGAAACAAGTCTACTGGACAAAAGATCTGCAGATATCGGCGAAAATCCTCAGCGTGTCTCGAATCGTGCACGAAGAGGCGAGCGTGGTGCTCTACGGAGCAAATACTTTCTTGTACCGTCTCCGCGACGCAAATTTCAACGGGGTGTATATTGACAGCCTGGCGATGGACGACGAAGCGGGCAGGAATGGCGAAGACGATGGCGAGTCCGAGTACGAGGATGATCTTGAGCAGGACGACGAAGATGATGACGATGGCCCCGTTGTCGCCGACAGGGAGCGCAGCATCAACATCGAAAGATACGCGCATCTATTCCGCCACATCACCATCGAGGCCGAAGCAAACCGCTATTCAGCGATTACTCAAGACAGCATGGTCGCCGCGATGGATGTATTCCGCAAGCCGCTTCCCGGCCAACCCGCCTCGTCATCCCGCAGCATCCACACCCTAACCGTGTGCATCATGCCGCTCTTCCATCAGCAGCAAGACGGATCCTCGCAGAGCCGCTTCACCTTTGTCGACTTCTTCCAGGCCAACAGCCCCGTGATCCAGGCCATCAAAGCCGTCGACTGCCAAGTCCTGCACGTCGACATCCTCACCCGCCACGCGAGCAGGCGGTCCGCGCACGTCACCGTCAAGGGCAGCGGCTCGTGCCGCCTCACCATCAACAGACGCCACGAACAGGCCATGGATTTCTTCAAGGGACAGATGGCCGGCGACAAGGCGGTGCGGAGGCGCACGGCGGAGATGGCCAAGAGGAGTGTCGAGGCGATTGATACGCTGGCGAAGCACATTGAGGAGCAGTGCGACCGGAGGCACTTTGATCAGGCCACGACGATGGATATGGATGTCGACTCGCTTGATTACTGGCTGGACCTTGATGGACTTGATGATCAAGATGATGATGATGATGGTGTTTGAAATGGAGGGTTTTGGGGGGGGAGCATGTGCTTGCGGGTTTCGGGAATTCTTCACAGGGGGGGGGGGTTATAAGTGGCTGATCTTTACACTCTTGCTTTTATTCATCTGCTATTTTTTTTTGTTTCAATTTCTTCCCTTTTCGCAGGTTTCTTTCTTTCTTCCCTCGAGTTCTTTTCTAATATTGAGCTTATATGCCAAGAAAAGACGGATATGAATGTTGCTAGATAGTTTCTCTGCCCTTTACCAAATACATGCATTGCTCAGTTTCCACCACCTCCGTCCAGCAATTGGAGACAATCCTACAGCACTTTATCGAATTGCCAAAAAAGTCAAAGCCAGCTGCTCTGACTGGCTGGATAAATATCTCATGGGGGGTGGCCAAGAAAGGGACAAGAAACGCAAATCCCCATCCCATCTCCACTTTGCTATTTCTGGCTGCATACTCGTACATGCCATCGAGTCTTGGCTGAATTGCGTTACTACATTACATTACAATTACAGCTCATATTTCATGTATGTGGAAACGCAAGATTTGATGTGAAAATGCCTTGTAAATAAATATGCCCATCTTCTGTGCAGAGCCTCCAAACAGTCTCGGGAATCTCAAAAAAGAACCTTTCCACCCGCTCTTCCCGTCCTGAGTCTCTGTCATGAATCATATACATACAAAATATGCCCATCCAAAGCGCCATTATGCAATTTGCTAGACTGCCGTCGATTGTTCAGCAGCAACATCTCTAGCTTGAAGCTGTCAAATGATATAGAAACCCCTCCAGTCGCTGTTTCCGTAATCGGATAAAAAATGAGAAATGAGAAATGAGAAATGAAAACGCATTATACACACAAGAAAAGGGGAAAATAAAACAAAAAGGAAAGATGGGAAAGAATATGGGGGAAAATACAAAAAGATTCCAACTCCGCAGACCGCAAGTCTGATGCATGCAACTTTGATATAGAATTAATGACAACACAAAAAAAAAACAAGAGAGACGATATTCTCTCCCCTCGCTCCAGCTATTCACGACTCGCCAAACTCAGGGAGCATTGCCCAGGACGAGAATGAGTAGCATGCCGTTGAGCAAACAGGTGGCGACAAAGGTGCACCACACCATCAGGCGATACGGCAGAGACAGGTGGTCCTCTCTGTAAAGAGTCATGCCGAGGCCGGAGCACGCGCAGAACAGGCTGACCACTGCCCCAACGGTAGCGCCGGCATCGACTTCGACTCGCAGCTTGTGCCGGCCTGTCGAGATGAGGATGCCGGCGATGCCGAAGAAGAAAAAGGCGGCCCCGAAGCAGCCAACGGTGCCCAATAACAAGACTCGCTCGCGGTAACGACGCAGCTCCTGCGAGCCGACGCTGGGCAGGGCGTAGTGCGCGGCATAGCCTTGCGTGGGGAAGCCGTCGGAGCTGGCGTATGCCTCCTCCTCCTCCGAGTCGGTGTGCACCGCCGTCGTGGAGCCGTACCCCTGGTTGAACGAGTCCCCGGATGAGATGGAGGAAAAGAGGGGCTGCCGCTCAGGCGACCGCGGTTTGCCTAGCCACTCCTTGGCCTTTTCAAAGGGAAACGACACAATGGCCTGGGCGTAGCTCAAGCCGGGGAAGCCCGAGTCCTGGTCGGGATCGACGTAGATTGCGTATTCGTCGTCTGGGCCGCCGGCGTCGCTACCGTCGTCATACTCGTTCCAGTACTTGGGCTGCGGCTCGGGGTCGAGGTAGGACGGCGGGAGAGGATCAAAGGTGACGCGCTGCGAACTTGACGGGTGCCTCGAAGGGGCGACGGGCGTGTCGACTGATGAAGGCGAGCTAGGCTCACTAAAGGCCGGGGTGGCATGGCGAAGCGTCTCTTGGATTTCGTCGTGCCGCTCCAGCAGGTCGGCAAAGCTGCGTCGCGTAAAGCTCCTGGGGTTGCTCAGCACCTCTTCGTTGAACCTGGAGCTTAACGATGATGAACCGGTCCATTTCTGTTGCAAGGGTTAGCCAAAAGCTCGCAGGACCCGCCGTCCATACCTGTTAGGTATGCAGTCCGGTCCAGTAAAAGTGTCCATCATGACGTACTCTATACTTTTTGAGAATCTTGCGAAACGCAACAATCTGAGCATTGGCAAAGCGCGTTAGGGCCTGTATGTCCTCCCTCAACCGCAGCAGCTCGCGCTCGTATTTTATGAATTTGCGCTGGTTTCTTAGGGATGCACTCGGCGAGCCGGTCTCGTGATGGGTCTTGGCGGCAAACCGCTTAATGCTGGCAGCGATGTGTTCTGGTCTGTATTAGCAACGGGGTGGCGACCCGGCCATGACAAAGAAAGCGTACCCAATCGTCTCGAGACTTCGTCCGCCTTGCTGATGACAAACAAGTCGAGTCGGTCGTGCTGGTGGCAGAGCTCGGTGTACAGGGCATCCTCGAATCGCTGCAGGGCTGTATCTTGGTGACCGGGAATGGCGAGGGCTGTGGCTTGGTCGCGCGTTGTGTGGACTTTGATCTCGTGCTTGAGGGAGTTGTAGTCGAGGTTGTCTGTGATTGCGAGGTCAATTAGATGATGCGTCTGGAATGAGTCAAAGCGCTGTGGGACAATTTGAGACTGGAGAGGTAGAGAGAGACATGGACATACGCAAGCTCCATCCAGGAACCGACTCTCGCTCCAACTGAACGCCGTACTTCATGATTTGACTGGAAAGCTGCTGCTCGCAGATGCTGGCTCGAGATCAATTGAGTGGCTGTCGTCGAGATGAAAGCATTAAAAGCCGTTGGTGGCGGCACCGTCGGGGTGAAATCGAGGCTATGCTGGTGGAGCAATTGGCCTCGTCCAAGGCTGGTGCTGGTACGGAAGAGAGCGGGAGGGAGCCAGAATGAAGAAGATGAAGAGAGGGAGCTCGTTCTCGATCGGATCGGGCCCTCGGGACGGCTGCAATAGAGCTGCAACGGATGAGATGGGGTGATGCAAAGTGCGAGGCTTGGCCCAGTGCGGTCTACTGTACTGCAGGGAAAAAAACAAAGCGATTGAAGGCAATGCAAATGTCGTGGAGCCAACCGGATGACAAGCCGTGGCGTTTGCGCAGAGGGAGGGGAAGAGATTGGATCAAATGCAAAAGTCAAAGCAGCGAGCGATAACGGCCGGCTTACAGTAAGAGGAATGGATGAAACAAACAAGGGAAGGCCGGGGATGGCTTGGAGAGCGGAAGAGACTGGGCTATAGAGAGATAAGATAGTAGTAGTAGTCGTGGTAACAGTAGCAGCTGAGATGAGGTTTTGCCTTTGCGCTAGAGCTATAGTCCACGGCGAACGAGCCGGAGCCGGAGCCGGGGTAAGACAGGCAAGACAGAGCGAGGGAGATGAATTGAATTGAATTGAATTGGAATATCAGCCGGCTGTTGGCTGATGCGATAGGATAGACTTTGCATGTGCTTTGTCGCCCGTCTTCTGGGGGGACAAAGGATGACGATGACGCACAAGAAGCTGGCAGGAACAAAGAGACGAAAAGCTTCACGAACCGCAAATCCCGAGGTGAACGAACCGCTGTCAACGATGTCACCTGCAGTTGAGAGGACCAGAGTCGATCGGCATCCAGAGCAGCCAACGAGCTCGGCAGGTTTGCGCACGGGGGTTCGCGGAATTATATCATTTGATGGGAACCCTGGAAGAGAGAAGAGGATCCATGGAGAACTAGAACTAGAACTCGAACCGGGCTCGGGCAAAGGAGGCGTGGAAAAGACAAGGTCCGCTGTCTGCCATGTACTCGTGGGCGCTAACAACATGAAGACAGGGCAGGCATCAATTACAGGTTGCCAGGCAGCCCCAGTCCCAGTGGGTGTCAGTGGGTGTCAGTGGGCGTCTGCAGGCTGCGGCAGGCATTTTGGAGCATGGATGGGGCGAGCAGCGCCTATGGGGCCCCTATGGAGCACCGCGCATGGGAGTGGAGGAGCCATTGAAGCTGTACAGTAGGTTGACACTATCGTCACGGCCGGGCTGAGGGCTGGGGGGGCCTCCAGCGAGCAAAGATTGATTCCATGTGCAAGTTGGCTGGCGCATTGAATTAATGCATATTGCCACGGGCGAATGGGTGTTGATTGGAATTCAATACGAAGCGTCGTCAGTCCAGACGAGAGCCTAATTCTGATTTTTGTCGAATTGTGCGCCGTAAGGAGGAGCCCGGACTCGCCTCTTCTAGCTCTCAGTAAGACACGACAGCCAGTCAAGCTCGTCCATTTACATTGGATCAAATACCAGTCTACACAGAAAGAGACTGGGAAAATTTTTAAAATTTTAAAATAAAATAAAAAATAACCTTAACCTTAGACGCACACACACAAACATCAATTGTTCGAATTTGTTCGCCATGCTCTTTTTCTTTTCCCCGGCTTTACCTCTCCCTCTTCCGTCGCCCTCATCCGCAAACGGCCTTCTCGCACGCACATTGTTACACAATCAAATTCGCGCCAAGGCAACATACCCATTGAGCCGTTCCAGACCCCCCATGGAGAAAAAACTGGACGGCCAAACAGCGGCCCCTCTCGTCTACCCGAGCAAAGAAAAATATGGACTTGAAAAGATGACCTGATCAACTAACTGCTGCCGGTATAATTGAACGGGCACAAAAAAAAAAAGTCAAGATCCGAGTCAGTCTAAACTACTAGTTGACTAGAGAGATGGACAAGGGACCGGCAGAGGATTAATGAAAAAGTTTCGTATTCATTCTTTTTCCCCGTCTCTCCATCACTAAAGGTTTTTGCCCTCTTTTTTTCTCTTTTCCCCATTCTAAACCGGCCTACTGTATACCTCGAAATCGGGCATGGTGAGTTCATGCGGTTATATTCCACGTTCCCTCGGCTGTTTCGAAATAGCCCGACCGCGGAGCTTGAAAGGCATCAATCCATTCAAAATGCACGGCCTAAGGCACGTCCTCGGTAGCTGCATCGTGCTCGTGCTTCACAACATTGGTACAGAACTAGTGCCTCGATTCTTAAATCGATTTCGTGCCCCCCATTGGCCCAGATGATGCCTTTTTCCTTTGTTGCTAACCCCTGGCCTCCCGCTGCCCTACGGAAATCGGCTAAAGGCAACGAGCCATTGGATGCTCCGTACAGTAGCCGGGTTTTGGATTCTGGACCTGTGAGATGCTGCGGTGCCTTGGTTGAGGTGGAATTTGCTATCGAGATGTGCTCGTACTGAATACAAACCCCGGCAAGTCTCGACGTCTGCATGGCTCTGATTGGGTGTGTGTCAAAACTGCATTTTAGTACCTGTTCTGGGACTAAAGACATCGCAGGGTGGCTAATGTACCTTGGATTTCAAATACAACTTCAGCTTCTGCAATTGGATTCTAGACTCCTATCCATCCATCACAAACACGATGCCCTCACAGCCATTTTCTCCGACTCAACCGTCCCTCGCAACCGCAGTCCAACACAGCCAATCGCCTGGCATGTGCCACTCCCACTCTCTCCCCCCTGCTTGGTCCATGTTCCCAAGCCAGAATACTACAAGGGGAAAAAAAAAAGGATCAATCAAATTGGGAGGAAGCAAGACGCACAACAAGGGACCCCGAGGCGATCCACAATCTGCAGGTCCTCCGTTACCCGCCCCCGAGCTTCACTCAATCCGTTCACCGAGATGTTCCCAAAACGATCAACACCCAACAGCTCCAACGTCAAAGAAGAAGAAAAACTCTTATTTCGCCATAATTCTCCGCTTGGGGGTCCCCCCCCTTTCTTTCATATTTTTTTTTCTTTCGCGACCCTTAGAACCGATCGGCCCGTCTAAGCCAAGTATCCCCTCCTTTGCCACTGGTGTCGCGTGAGTGCTTGCCCGAGTTGGACTCTTTTTTTTTTCAGCTTTCGTTCTTGTTCTTCTCCAAGGGTGGGTGAGTGAAATCATGAAGGCGTCGTCGGTGGTGGGGGAGCGCTCAGGCAGGGATTTCGGGTCAAAATCCTTGCGTGCTTGGGATATTACGAGTTTTGATACGCCGTTGTTGGGTGGTTCCGTTGGACGAGCCAACTTGTTCTTTCAGAGGGATTCATTGCCATTGCTTGCGTGATATTGAGTATTTCTTGCTTCATGGTTCTTGATCCCGCGCACCACATCACATGCAGATACAACACAAAAGACCAAAAAAAAAAAAAAAAAAACAAGCCCATCGCCAGCAACAACGAACGGATCCCCGTCGGCACGCCCCTCCCTCCCGTACTTGTACCACGAGCATGGCCTACTATTGAACCTAGCTTGCAGAAACTCTGGCTCTCTGCGGCAGGCCAGATTGCGGGCCCTGCAAATCTAGATTGGCTGCTGGATCGTCTAGCTCACCATTCCGACCCGTGCGACTCCATCTTGTGGTCGACCTGGACTCTCGTCTTATTTCCTTCAGCCGGAGCCCGCCGCCTGTTGTTGCTGCAAGGTGGGTTTCTTGCCGCGTCTCTGGATGCTACCCTTTGCCGTCTTCCGAAAGGAAAACAAAAAAATGAGACAAGAGGCGCTTATCCGAGGTGTCTGATCGGCTACATGTCAGCCCAAGACTATTCCTCTTCCTTTGTCTTCTTCTCTTTGTCATGGGTAATGCTGTGACAGGTCAGTATTGGTTCGTGTCATTGAATCCCCATAGGTAAGCATACATGCCGCATGGAAGCATCCAGTATATGTGCCCTTTTGGATTTGCAATCTCCCTGCAATAGTATCGAGTTCCCTTCTCAACACTTCTGCTGCCAATACTACCACCATCCCATGTCTGCAGCCGTTGCCGCTCTCCTTCCACATCTCGTCAAACCTGCAGATGCCCACCAGCAACGCATATCCCTCATCCGATAAGAAAGAATGCCCTTGACATGATCGAATGAAAGCCTCATGTGCTCCGCATTGCAAACTGTCTCAAACCCTCCGGTTTCATCAATGGCTCTAGTATCTAGTAGAGTGGGGGGTAGAAGCACACACACATGCACCACGACAACACCCGCATATAGAGTCTGATATACAAGCAAATCACATCGCCGCCCAGGCTCAGCCCCGAGAAGACAGACATACAAGTAACACCATCTTTCCCGCGATCTAGGCCCATGCCTGTCTCATCCCCTCTGCTCAATGCGTCCTTAGCGATGGTAACCCTCCGTTATCACGCCCTCTATTCAGCTGCGCATCACGGGCAACAATCGGGCTCATCCAGTACACCAGAAATTGCTTCATTGATTCCAGACTTTCCTTCAGTCCTTTGCGAGGCTCTAACCAACCATCCCTCGGTCTTACACCATCCCGACCCCCGAATAGACGGTCAAAAAAAAAAAAGTAATGTCCAACATGGTTCTTGACCCGGCAGCTAAACACGAGAGCCCCCGATTCAAGCAGGTGACGAGTTGTCTCGCACGCTCGCAATCGCCGGTCCCCTTCAGATAGGCCAATCCAGTGCGGCAGCCTAATCAATGTCTCATGTACTCGTACAGAATCCCGGCCAGCGCATCTTCAACTTCTTCAGTGTAACCATTGGACAACAGCAGGTACTCGTAGACAAGCCCAGTGTAATAAAAAAAAAATAGTCACTCATAACACGGCGGAACCACCCGAAACTGGTGGTCACGCGACACCAAGCCCAGGCACAGCAAAACCAAACACACACGCACACAGAGTGAGTGAGAGAGACGGTGTAAGATACCTATGTACGAGCCCTCGTCAGCCCCGACTTACTTTGGGCGACGCCAGCACATCGACCGCCGGAAGAAGAAGGGAAGAAGGGGTATGGCTGGTCCATGCAAATTGACATGGTCATGGTTGCATGCACACGCTCCTCCGCGTTTCGGTGCTTCCAAGTCAGACAGCCACCGAGCCGCGGCAAGCTCGTGGGATTGGATGGCCAAACAAGTTGAATAGTCTTGATCTCATGCACGCATCTTTTTGCTGGCTCGTTGTTGGTTGGTTGAATCTGAACGAAACGAAAAAACAACGTGGAGAATTCGTGTTTGACGAGGAGTATGTAGACATGGATGTGCGCGCGCCCACGTTCCTTTGGCTTATTGCTGGCATCTTCATGCGGTTCTTCTTTATCAGCTTCCAACTACTGTTCGTTTTGTACCTACTATAGCCTACCCGTCATATGCCAGCCGCATGGACCTCATGAAACCTCATGATACCTCGGGATATGCCATCGACTTTGATCGAGTCCCTTTAGCCATACTAGCCCCACGGTAAAGCAAACAAAGTGGGCGTCGGCAATTGCTCGTTTGTCCCAGTACCTAGTTTGTATTTCTGGAGCTTACAACAAGTTTGAACAAGGAGACATGAATCCCACCGAATCGCAATCGTCGTGTCATCGTCACACACCAGCCGCCGCCACAATGATGCGGGCGAATAACCTTATCCGTAGGTAGACAAGAAACAAAGCAACCTTAAACCTTGTTCATTCATTCGTTCATTTTATTTTTTATCATCTTCTTTCATGGACTAAGGGATTGAGCGTGTACTCCTCTTTCGCCTGCAGATATATATTCCGCGGCTATCAATGACCAGCACACGGGATTCGGCATCTCAACCCTTGATACTGGTAGGTGACATTGGACAGCCCAACGAGAAGCATGTTTGCACCGCGACTGAACCCTCAGCCAAGACGCAGTGTTGGAGATGCACAACTCAATTGCACCATTCACGACGAATCAAAGTACTGCAATGTCCAATAGCTTCGTTTTTGTTGTCTTGTCGTGATATAAAAACCTAGCAGTATATATGCACGCTGAATCAATAGATCCTGCAGCTACCCGTAAATGCATGCAATGGGATGATAGTATACTATGCCCATCGCCTTCTCGTGTGGCGTAGTATCACTCAAAATGACCCTTACAAAGGTTCCTCTAAATGTCCGGTTGGGCCCCCCCAAAGAATGACACCAAATTACCACATGGTTGCACAATGAATGAGCATGGGGGGTTTGTCATGAAAATTCCTCCCTTGTTCCTTTTCCCCCTCCCTCTTCTCTCTCTCTCTCTCTTTGTCAAGCTTTTCAAACGTCCTGGTATTCGAGGACTTGCTCAACTTCCAAAACGCCAACAATGCTACCGCTGCTCGTGATTGCGATGACCGATCCCGGCCCGCCAATTGCTTGCTCATGCTCTTCGATTGGGGACGACTGCATGTCTTCCAATATGTCTCGCGCCTGGCGGACCGTCGTCTCCGACGACATGGCCAGCATCTGCTGGCGGGACACCGTGATGCCCGTGACCTCCTTGATTGGTCTCACCATGTCTGCGTCACTCAGCGCTCGAATCTTGCTCGGGACCGCCGTCTCGTCGCCGACTCTGACCCAGCCCGTCTTAGACTTGTACGCAGCCCGGAGCAAACTCGACGCGAAATCATCGCTGCTCAGCCCATCGGCGACGTCAATGTCGTCCCATGGCACGGAAATGTGACCTATGGTCTGGGGACCTCGAGCCACCGCGGCCACGGCGGCACCAATAGCACCACCGGGGTGGTTCTTGGCAAACATTTTTGAGACGCTGGGGTGAAGCTCGTGCGCCGCCGTGATGGCCAGCGCATCCCCCAATGCTAGAGCAGCTGTGGTTGATGCTGATGGCGCCGAAACTCCAAACGATACGCTCTCCGGCTCAGGAATTGGCGCCGGTAAGAGAATGGTGTTGGGCCGATGCTTGATAAACTCGCAAGTCTCGTGTCTCATGTGAGAAGTGAGGAGAATGGTAGGAAGCCTCTCGTCCAGGTGAGGCAGCGTTAGAAGAAGCTCCTGAGTCTTTCCGGAGTAGGTGATGAACAAGAGCGTATCTTCCGGGCCCACTATGCCCAGGTCTCCGTGAAGAGCTTCGGTGGGGTGAAGGAAGACGGAGCGAATCGCCAGGCTTTGGAACGTGGCGACCAGCTTCTTTCCAATGTGGCCAGACTTGCCCACTCCTATGATTACTAGCTTGCCCTTGGTCTTGGCCAGTCGAGTAATAGCCTTGATGGAGGCATTGAACCCAGCCCGGGCGATTGCGTCAATCTCGTAGAGCTTTGTGAGATTTGCTAGCGCCGCGGCCTCGATGTTTAATACATGGATGCCGCTGTGAAGTCTTCTGTCCATTACGGATTGCTCTCGCGTAGCTCCTCTGTCCAGGCTGAAGCCATCCACAGGGTCGCCAATCTCCTTGGCTGATGGTGAGGCTGAGGGAGTCGGCGGAGACGGGGGTGGCATGGATTGGCATTTTGAAGCGCCCAGCACAATCACAGCGCTCGTCTGGATGGGCCGGTGGTCGCCGTGTCGTAAATCGACCATGGCTTCTTTCTGATCTAGGTTGGAGCAGGATGAGCCGGTGATGAACAACAAGAGTAGGGAAACAGAGACGAGTTTCTGCGGTTCCGCTTTCGATGTTGGGATTCTGCTGACAAGGACCCCCGAAACCAGATAATCCCGTCAGTCAGACCAGTAACCGCCGAAAGCGATGGAGCTTTTAAACCGCGCACAATCCTGACAGCCCCGGCCACAATGACGCGCCCTGGGCTTCACAACGAAAGTAGCGACGGGACCTTGTGAGTATCGTCGTGTCACTGACTGTGTCTTTGGATTGGGAAGCGTCGAACCATTTCCGAACTTGCACCGACCGAATGCGAGATGCAAGACGTCAACGACAAAAAGAGGTGGCGAATTGGGAACCAAGACTCGCAACAAACTCTCAAGCCATCATGGACGAGGCTCCAGCAAAGGAACAGAAGAGGCTTGGGGCTTGGGGGGGAAGAAAAGGGTCTTGATCGTGGAGATAAGGAGTATTAGAAAAGATTAAAAGTCGCAATCCAGCGATCCGTGTGAGTGGACGTGGCGGCGATTGGCGGAGATGCGCGATTGTGTGCTTCGATCCTAGAGCCCAATTGGGCGAAGGCTCGGCCAACGGACGTCTATTTCGCTCGGATCGCCTGCGGAAAGGCTTAGAAATCCACTTGTCAGAGGCTATGGGCGAGAGGCATGACAGTTGAACCGACGCGATGGCAGTTGAACCGCTGGCTGGTTGATGGCTCTTGAGACGCGGTATCAGAGCAGGGTGAAGCAGGGAGAGGGAGAAGAAGAAAAAAATTCAAGTTTCACATGTCAAAATCGCTCTCTTAGCGCAGAGACGGGCTTCTGCGTGCCCTTTGGTCTTTGGAGTAGAGCTGGAGCTCACATGACCTGGGCCAGCCCAGCAAGGCGATGCCTGTTCATGGGGTAAATCCTCCTACCTGTACTCCGTATGTAGTATGACCGATCAATCAATCAATCCATGGCTAATGCAGCCGTGCTTTGCCTCCATTCGAGCTCGGTAGTTCCCAAAGTATCATCTCATCCCGCCGGAGCGCCTTTCACGCAGCCCCCGCATCGTCACGTCATCAGCACCGCAAATGAGCGCGGCGTTCGGCAATGGGAGGAATAAAAGTCCGATTGTAACCGTAGATAGGGAGCATCAGATACGGAGTATGTAGTATTGGTGTCCACTACCTAGGGAGAAAGAGGAGAGACCGAGAGACAGAGAAGCATCGTTGGAGATGGATGTTCCAAGGGGGAGAAAGACTGAGAGGAAAAGAGGAAAAGAGGAAAAAGAGGAAAAAGAGGAAAAAGAGGGTTGCTCGGCTGGTCACGATGAGAAGAACCGCGACTGCTATATAGCCTATGAACGCTGCCCGCTAACATACAATCCATACCAGCTGACTCCGGCTGCATCATGCCACCAGATCTGCCCAAGGCGGCTGACACAGCTTCAAGACCCCCAACAACGCGGGCAATGCCGCTTTCTGTCTGTCTCGAACCAACGGCCGGGGTTCGACGGCCGCTAATTGGCTCGCCCCCATTCAGCCTCTAGGCCGTTTGTCTCACGCCAAATCCAATCCTCTCTGGCCGCATCAGGGACTTTGAAGGACGATACATGCGCCATGTTGAGGGTTTCCGCATGCGCTCATGTGTGCGGCTCGAGGGCACGGATGCCCATGTATTGTCTCCCACCCGCAGCGGAACAGCAAATGTAAGAAGCATAAATAACCTATGCCGTGACCCCAGAAACGTCTCCACGCCCAACGGTCCTCTTAAGACGTTTGCTCGGCTCATCGGCTTCTCCACGATATAGGAGGCTCATCACTGCAAACGACGCACGTACAAAACACCAAGGCCTTGCCCGTTGCCCGCGGCTTCCGGTCCATCCGCCAGCTGGCAACCGAGCTCGCTTGAGAACAGAGAACGAAAATGGCCCGAGAAAGCATTCAAAAGAAATGAGATTTCGGCACATGGAAAAGTTCCTTACGTAAGGAGCGTTTGAACGAAATTTAAGATTTCGCCTCCCGGGCCCTGGCTTGTGTCTTTTGAACGCCACCGATCTCGGTATCTTGGATTTAGAACAATTCATTGTAATTCTAATTTTTACCCCGACCTGAAAGCAGCTTTTACCGTTCGGCAAACCAATGGCTTCAGGCCAAGTTACAGAGAAAGGCCCTCCGCCAGAGTCGCCTGCGGTTCCGCGGGACCTGGCGCGCGGGAAACACAGTGGCAACGGGCCGCGCCGAGGCTTGCGTCACTATGCCAAGTGGCTGGTGATGACTCTTGTCGTCGTCTTCGCATTTTTCACGGCCGTCTCTCGTGCTTTTAGCTGGGCCACGGTGCCCGGCGCCATCTACAGCGCAGATATCCCGCAGCGGATACAGGATGAGCTCGTGGGCAGGAAGCTGGCGGCTCTGCAGCGGCAACAGCCTCATGAGGGGCAGCATCAGCATCAGCAGTATCATGGACAGAAACAGCAGCAAAGGCTAGGGAGCGAGGGCAAGGCACAGGCCCTCGCCATGTCCGGCGGCGCTGTAGATGGCCACTACCTCATCGGCGTGGGCAAGGCCGACATCACGGGGCCTGTTGTCGAGATCAACATGATGGGCTATGCCAATACCGAGCAGGTCGGCAGCGGCGTGCGTCAGCGCCTGTACTCTCGCGCGTTCATCGTGGGCGATCTTGGTCAGCCCGAAGACAGATTCATCTACCTCGTCCTGGATACACAGGCTGGTGACACCGCCGTGCGATACGGCATTCTCCGGGGGCTAGAGGAACTAGGCCCCGAATACTCCATGTATGGGCATGACAATTTGGCCGTCACGGCGACCCACTCTCACTCCGGGCCCGGCGCCTGGCTCAACTACCTCTTACCTCAGATCACCAGCAAAGGGTTCGACAGGCAGAGCTACCAGGCGATTGTCGACGGCTGCCTCTTGTCCATCCGCCGCGCACACGAGAGCTTGGAACCCGGCACCCTCACCGCAGGCACCACCAAAGTCTTTGGCGCCAACATCAACCGAAGCCTCTACGCCTATCTCGCCAACCCCGAAGAGGAGAGGGCCAAGTACAATGTCAGCGCGGAAGACGATGGTTCGGTGGAGAAGGACTTGACTTTGCTCAAGTTCAGGAGAGCATCGGACGGCAAGAATATCGGCGTGTTGACATGGTTCCCAACCCATGGAACATCCATGTTGGCCAACAACACTCTCATCACAGGAGACAACAAGGGCGTGGCCGCGGATCTTTTTGAGAGAAGAGTTCGCCGAGGCGTCCAAGAGACGGACGATTTTGTTGCCGGCTTTTCTCAGGCCAACGTGGGTGATGCAAGCCCCAATACGCTTGGCGGCTGGTGTGACGATGGTACAGGCGAGCCGTGCGAATTCAAGACGAGCTCTTGTAGGAGCACTGGCAGGAGTAGGAAGTGCCACGCGAGAGGTCCCTTCTTTACGGAAAAGGATGAGGGGGCTGCATCGTGTTTCGAGATTGGAAAGAAGCAGTACGAGGCAGCTCTAGAGCTCTACACCTCGATGGATACCCAGCAGCCAAACATAAAGGGGTCGGGCGTCAAGGCATTTCACCGGTTTCACGACATGTCCGACTTTCAGTTTCAGCTGCCCAACGGCTCAACCGTCCGCACGTGTTCGGCGGCATTGGGCTATTCTTTCGCAGCTGGGACGTGGGACGAACCGGGCCATTATGAAATTACGCAGTCTGGTCACAACGACACAAACTCATCTCCCAAATGGAAGGCCATACGATGGCTCATCGGAGCTCCCGGCCCTGAGCAGATACAGTGCCACGCCCCCAAGCCCATCCTCTTCAACGTCGGCAAGACGCACAAGCCCTATCACTGGACGCCAGACATTGTAGACATTCAGACGTTTAGAGTTGGCCAATTCATCATCGTTGTCAGCCCCGGAGAGGCGACCACGATGGCCGGTAGACGATGGAAAGAGGCAGTTGCAGAGAGCAGCAAGATTCAATTAGCAGAGGAGCTGGACGGCAAAGAGCCCATTGTGGTCTTTGGAGGGCCGAGCAACACTTATACTCACTATATCACGACAGAGCAGGAATACGGGTACGTTTATTCCCCTTGCCTTGTTGAGATTGGCCAATGCTGACACGCAAAACTCACAGGATCCAGCGATATGAGGGAGCCTCAACCCTGTACGGCCCACACACACTTGCGGCCTACATAGATCGGACCAAGGCACTGCTTTATCTCTTAAAAGATGATGCCCCCAGTGGAGAAGCCGATTCCCGAGAGACCGGCCCCTTGCCCCCGGATAACAGTGACCGATCCTACGGCTTCAACACGGGCGTCTTGTTTGACGGCACATCACAATCTCAACAATTTGGAGACGTGATTGTTGACGTCGACAAGAGCCGGTTTGCCCTGGGGGACAAGGTAACGGCAACATTTGTTGGAGCCAACCCGCGAAACAACCTGCGATTGGAAGAGACGTTTGCCGCCGTCGAGTACCGTCGTCCCGGCGAGACGGAATGGACAGTGGTGCGAGACGACTCGGACTGGAAACTGGTATACCAGTGGAAGAGAAGCAGCGTGATGATGGGCACCAGCTCCGCGACCATTTCGTGGGAGATTGAGGAGTGGACGACGCCGGGCGAATACAGACTTTGCTACTTTGGCGATGCCAAATCCATTGACGGCGAGATTACGGCGTTTGAGGGCAGAAGCACGGCGTTTATGGTCAATTAAGGTTCCCAATGGGCTACTGTGCCATTACTATTACAGGATGGGGGATAGAAAGGCCGGCTCTTTTGTGTGTGTGTGTGTTTCTTCCTCTTTTCTTTGGTTCGCTTCGTTTTTTAGAGAATGGGCGGCTGGCATTCTTGGTGCGCGAATGGCGTTTCATAGGTCAAGGACACTCTTTTTTTTAGATACTACTATATCTACACGCTGGATAAATTGACGTTTTTTAGAGAACAGACTGAAGATGGGATTTACTTTGTTCGCAGCATCAACAGTTGAGATGAGATTAGATGAACCAGTTCACGTATATACGAAGCAGCAACAGCACTGTACCGTAGAGTCCCAAGTAAGCTTCGTCCTGTCAATCTCTGGGCTAGCACCGCTTTGGCTGAGTCTCGAACACTGACAAAAGAGAACCAAGCAAAAGACGCCATTGTCCCCCGTGGCGAAAGGGCCAGAAAAGAAGTTTCGAATCCCCATGCCATGCAGGGAACTAGAACTAGGCGAAAGTTGCCTCCAAAGCCGGTTGGCCCTATCAAAGAGCGCTCCACTCCCTCTTGGCCTTCTTCACGGGAATACGAAATCTGAGAACCAGCCGGAACGGCGCTTGTCCCTTTTTTCCCTCTTTCTTGTTTTGTGCTTCTTCCATCGTCATTCGTGACTAGGCCAGGAAGGGATAAGACGGAAGTCGACAGTGGTCTGTTCTCGGCTTGGCTGAAAGTGCGAGCTGAAGAAAATAAAAAGGTTGAAGATAACGGGGAAAATACAAAGGTGTGGATGGGGAAAAGAATGGATGTTGCGCGTTATCGTACTCCGTATATGCACAGACTTTAGAGGGGAGGGGGAGGAGGAGAAGCGTGGGGAGGGGAAACAAAAAGATGAAACAAGCTGATGCGGGCAATTGGCATGTATCGCATCGTATCGTATCCTTGATGGTGATGCACATGTGATTTTTGATGCTTGCAGTTTGGAGATACGAAGTGAAGTGGTATTAAGTCTAAAAATAAAGGGCCAGCGAGAAAACACTGCCACCCCCCTTTGTCAGCGCTGCGGCAGAAGCAGAAGCAGAAGCACTTGAAGAGAAAAAGAAAGCTGTCAGGCTTTAATACCAATAAGCATGAACATCTTACTGTAGCCCTTCATTCTCCCCCCTGCAAGGCAAATCGTCATCAGCCTCCCTTTTACGATGCTGATCACTGATATCCATCGATCAATCAAATCGAGTCATGTTGGTTCGCATTCCCCATCAGCTAAAGGGGAATCAAGCAATAGGTAACATGTACATAGTTCCGCCCAACAATCCCAGACTAACGATTGGCAGACCCTTTTTTTCCCCTTCCCTTCCTTTCTACAGTACCTCCCGGCGCTGCAGATAGCACCAAATAGTTGGCAATAGATGGGATAGGATGGCCGCGCAAGGCCTCGTAAAAGGTGGATGCCGGGTGGGTATATTCAGCGTCTGTCTTGCGGCTTCTATTGGATGTGCGTTGTTCCCATTTGTTTCAAAACACGGCACGGCGACAGAGACAAGAGGCATTATGTGCATGTATCTATCTGGTCAGCAATGGGCTTGTCTCTTCTCGTCTCGTCTGTTCTTCAGCCCAGCCCAGCTAGGGAGAGTTGATCCAGCATCGACCCCATCGTAAAGTCCCGACGAGGCCGAGTTCTGGGTAGGCAAGGCATGTCCACACATGCCAACCGCCATCATGGATCCATCCATTCTAGTATTTGTTTTTGATGCCGATACTGCATACCTAGGTAGTACTGTATACTGTAGCACAGAGCACAGAGCACAGGTCCAGGTACATGTACTCATCAAATCATACCAGATCAAGTCAGCACAGATCAAATCAAGCCCATCCATGCCATTCAAAGTCAATCCAGTAACACTGAGCTGCTGCAGGCACAAACGCCTCTCTCCCTCTCCCTCCATCTCCCTCTCTCAGGGTTGCACAACAGCGTGAAAGATATGGGACCCCCCCAATCTGTTATCCCTCTCGCTTGCGTGCGTCCTTCTTTTTCATCTGGTGCTCTCTCTCGGCCTCTTCCCAACTCGTACGACCCGCTGCAACAGTGCCCGAACTGGCTTCGTTAACCGCCAGCAGCATTAGTGTTTAGTGTTTTAGTCGTCCAATGCCAGACCCTTGCTCCCCGTTCTTCAGCTCGTCATCATTGCCTGCTTTTTTTTTTTCTCTGCCCTACAGCCTCCCCCCCTTGCCCCATTGATGCTTTGCGGCTTTGTCCCCGTAGTGCGTACTCGCATGTACCCGTCAAGATTACGGAGTACACTGTACAGAATTGATGCCCTGGAGGTCTTAGTAGTGTGTTGCGCTGGAATGAACGAATCCCGCCTGCTAGCAAGGCTCATTAGTGGTGCTAGCGCCGCCTGTGCGCTCCGTCTGTACCTGTATGTACGAGTACCGGTGCTGGTACAGGTACCTCGACCAGGAAAGAATGGATGGATGAGAAATAGCGATCGCTCGCTGACGGAGGCGGCCAAGCGGGTCTGGGCTGGGCTGATGGATGGTGCTGGATTTCTGCTTTCTTTCTTTGCCTCTTGTCTCTGTCTCTGCCATCTCTCTTCTTTTCTTTTCTGTCCTGACAGTTGCTTTGCCTTGCTTTGCTTTGTCTCGACTTGTCTCGACTTGACTTGACTTGACGATCAACAGGCTGTGGCTGTCCCGGATCGATAAGCCCAGCCACATACGCGAGGTGGAGAAGAAAAGAGAATATCAATCGCATCTTGGATTTCTTTGCCCTTCTCCCTCTCGCTGCCAAAATCAATCAATTTGATCGCATATCTCACCTCGGCCGTGCTCGGGTTACGCAATACGAGATACAGTCGCCAATCTTGCTTCTGCTCTGTCCTTGCTTGTCCTCCCCTCGCTTGTCCGCCTGTCTTTTCCCCGACTCTTTCTTGTCCTTGTCCTTCACAACAAGTCCGGTCTGTCCAAGGCTCGGCTCAGCTCAGCTCAGCTCAGCTCAGCTTCCCCCCCTTGGCCGAGTTGAACGTCAATTTAATTTAATCTCCAATCCACTCCGATAACTTCTTCTTTCTCTTCCTCTCTCTCTCTCTCTTCCTCCTGCTCTCTCCTGCTCTCTCTCTCTGGCAAGGCTCAACGCTTCTGCCGCCCCTCCACAACTGTGCCGTGACCGCCAAGCATGGGAGCGGACCGGAGTTGGTCTTGGCGAAGCTTTATCAAGATGCCGTCCCGCAACTGGCGAGCCGCCATCATCGTCGGCTGCACTTTGCTGCTGACGCTGCCCCTCTACCAGCTGCGCGACCACCAGTCCGCCGGATACTACAAGCAGTACATCTACGACCGCATATCGCCCTATCTGCAGGGCCAGGGCGTCTACAACAACACGCTGTACCATGAGGGCACCGAGGCCGCCGTCCACTCGCGCTGGAACTTCAGCTCGCCATGCGACGGCTTTCCCGACATGGACGGCATCATGCTGGTCATGAAGACGGGCGCCACCGAGGCCTACGACAAGCTGCCCACGCAATTGCTCACCGGCCTGCAGTGCATCGACGACTTTCTCATATTTTCCGATCTGGTAAGTATCTTTGTGTGTCTTTTTCCAATTGCCGTTGCCGTTGCACACACACGCTCCCGGCCTTGGCGGCGGCACATCAAACGGACCAGCAGGGCAAGGGTTTCGCGACTAACACCCAGCAGGAGCAGCAGATTGGCAAGTACCACATCTACGATTCCCTCGACCGCGTCGACGACAAGATCAAGGAAAAGTACGGCGAGTTCAAGCTCTACCAGGCCCAGCAGGAATGCCCCGTCTCGCAAAAGGACTGCACCGCCGGCATGGACGGCGGCTGGGAGCTGGACAAGTTCAAGTTTGTCAACATGATTGTGCGCGCCTGGGAGTTGCGCCCCGACCAGGAGTGGTACGTCTTCGCCGAGGCCGACACCTACGTCGTCTGGCCGACTCTGGTCCATTGGCTGCGCAACAAGGTCAACCCCCGGGACAACGTCTACATCGGCAGCGTCGCCATGATCTCCGGCTTCCCCTTTGCCCACGGCGGCAGCGGCTACATCGTGTCCGGCGCGCTCATGCGCAAGATGGCCCAGATTCCGGACATCACAAAGTACGATGACAAGGCGGGAGACGAGTGCTGTGGTGATGTCGTCTTCGCCAGAGTTGCCAAGGAGGTGGGGACCAAGGTCTTGAACGCTCATCCCATGTTCAACGGCGAGAAGCCTAACACGCTGCCCTACGGACCTGGCCACTGGTGCGAGCCTCTCTTCACCATGCACCACATGAACTCGGAGGAAATCAGCGGCGTGTGGCAGTACGAGCAAACACGCACCAAGAAGGTTTGTATTTTCTCTCTCCTCCAAAGGCTCAAGGGCAAAGAAGAGTAAAGTAAACAAGACTAACAAAAATCGACACACAGGACTTCATGCAGATCCGAGAAATGTACTACGCCTTTTTCGCTCCCAAGATGGTTTCCTACCGAAAGGACTGGGACAACCTGTCGGACGATACCTGCTACCTCGCCCCCGACGAGGAGAGCCAGAAAAAGGCCACCGGTCAGCAAAGAGATCGACAGGTCAAGGAGGGCGACAAAAACGTTGTCCAAAAGTATGCGCACAACTCACCAGCCGCCTGCGCCAAGGTCTGTGAGGCTGCCGGTCTTGATATTCCTGCCGAGGAGTTCGAGAAGCTGGAGACGGAGACGGACCGCGGCAAGCTGATTCGAGCCAAGTACGACCAAGTCGCCAGTGGAGATGTCGGTTTTAAGAAAGACCGCAAGTGCTTCCAGTGGCGATTCCAGAAAAACGTGTGCTGCACGAGCAAGAGCTTCAAGCTCGGCAAGCCCAAGAAGGAGAAGAACGACGGAGATAAGTGGACGAGCGGGTGGTTCGTCAAGGGCATCAACGACTGGATCGAAACCAGGGAGGACTGTCCCGTGGATTGGAGAAACCCTCATTAAACAGCTCGGCTCTTTACATAACTTTGCCGTTATGATGACGTATAACGGCTACAAACATGGACAAAACGGCGACAACCGGCAGCAGGCGATGACAGTATGATGGCGCTGTGTGTATCAGCCTGATTTTCTTTTACAATTGTTTTTGCACGGGACCAAAAAACGGTGGGATTGTCAAAGACTGCATCTTTCTCAAGTCTTTTTGGTTATTCTTTTTTTTTTCTTTTTTTTTTTTTTTTTTTTGCATAGACTGGATGGGCAAACAATCTCCGGCGTTTTTTTTTCCTAAAGGGCATACGAAAAGGAGGAAAGGGAATGGAATGGGAGCCCTCTTCTCCTTTTTTTTGCTTAACGTTTACAAGTTTTTTTGTAAACAGGTTCCTCCCGGTTCATCTGTTTTCGTTTCGTAGTGAGGTTTGGGGGGGAGAAGAGGGGGGGTTTTGGCTGTGTCTGGGTTTGGACAAATGCCCTTTGGATCGGGAGAAGCACGTCACGCATATACAACACATTATTTTAGTTACATAGTACCTTTTTGGCTGTTGAGGCACTTTACATAGATGGTCATTATTGGCGTTTTAATCCCATGGAGAAGAAGAGGAATTAAGCAGATTCGCACACTTTGAGTTCAAACGTTATGTGACTGATCTGATCTAAGATGATGATTGCAAGAGCAAACATTATATGACTGATGTACACGAAAAAGGAAAAACAATCCAAGATGATGATTGAGAAGTTCTCTTCATTCTCTATTATTTAGTTTGAGTATTGTATTGTTACATCTTTCTTTCTCTAGGTAAAAATTGTCTTCTCGTTCAAAAAAAAAAAAAAAAAAAAAAAAAAAAAAAAAAAAAAGACGAGTTCAAATCCGCTGGTGTATCAGTCTTCATGGCCCTTTCATCAGTATATCCAACACCAGAAAAAAGAAAAAGTCCGTTAAAAGATCCCCTTCCCTTCCCGCTAAAGCGTATTCGCGTACCGTAATTCCCCTCCCTCCTATGATATCTCTCCTCAAAACGCAGCAAGTTAAAATAAAAAATCATCGCCATCGTCACGAACCGTCCTCTGACCTCCCCGTCCAAAAAGCGCCTTGTAGAAACCGAATATCCAGCATAAAAAAATAGAATAGAAACGTCGCTGGGGACTGTAACTATGCAGTTGCCTTCTTCGCCCCGTGGCGTCCACACGAATGAGGCTTCTTTGGGGATTTCATAAAGCAGTATCCCCTGGCGTTGGGCCCGGCGGGCGGGCCGTACATCTCCTTGATCTCGCAGTACTCGTAGCCCTTGCCGAACCAGTCCTTGAGGTGCCTGTGGAGTTCGCAGCGCGAGATGCCGCACTTGCGACAGTAGACCTGGCCCTTGACGCGGAGGCGCTCCAGCTCGTTGTTGTCGCTGGCCTCGGCCTTTGATGAGTGAGGGTGCACGAGGGGTCCGGCGCCGCGCCACGCCCACTCGATGTCGTTGGGGCCCGAGTACCGGCTGGACAGCGGGACGATGCCGTTCTTGCGGCGGTGGATGTCGTACAGCTTGGAGTGCGTCAGGCCGAAGCACGCGCCGTCGATGGGGTCGAGGAAGTCGAAGATGGCGTAGTGCAGCTCCGAGGGGAGGTCGAGCAGGGTGAGGCGTGAAGATGGTCGCGGCTGGTTGGCCGGCTCGGGCTCCTTGTCCGTCACAGAGTACGAACGGCGAGGGGGAGGCAGCTTGGGCCGCTGGGGAGGCGGCATGTGCTTTGATACGGGCTGAGCGGGCACGGCCGCGTGCTCCGGGATGCGATCAACCGAAGGCACGGCGGCGTGGAAGTGATGCGGCCCGTCATTCTGGGCCTGGTGGTCGGTCAGGGAGAATCCCCGCCTGGGCGCCCTCATCATGCCCCTCTTGACCATGAGCTCTCGTGCTCTCTGGGCGTGCTCCTCCCTCGATGAGACCATGTTTTCAGATCTGTCGATGCTCGCCTCGAGCATGGCATTGCCGCTCGGAGACAAAGCCGGGGACGCAAGTAGTTGAACCATTATCTCAGAGTTCAAGTATATAGAATGGCCAGGGAAATCGGCCGAGTCGTCGGGGGCGTTGGTGAGGGTTTGAGTCGAGAGAGAGTTGGGGTGAGTGTTGCGTGTGTGGTTGCTGGTGCTGGTACTGGTGCTAGAAGAATCCCGTTGGATAAACCCCCACGGGCAAAGTAAGGGGTGGGATGATTATGGGTTGACGTGTTGACTTTTGTTCGTTATCGCAGTTGCGTACTAGTAATGCGGCACAATGTTTTACTGCTCCTCACTAACGACTTCATGAGAAGAAACAAGGCCGAGATGCTGCGTGTGCGAGTGGTCACTTGTTCCCCCCCACACTCTGGACCGGGGCAACGGCTGGCCGTCTTTTATAACTCGCAGAGATGGGCAGCGAACCGGACCGAGGCCAGGAATCGCCGAAAAAAATGGGCGACTTCGGGGGTGAGGGAGGGGTGTGTTTGGTGTGGTGTGACGGCGGTCCAGCAGAGCAGAGCGCAAACTTGGTTCCGGGCGCGGGACCCATGCAACCAAGTCAACCAAGCCCGTCCAGCAGAGTTTTTCTTCTTCCCCTGGGAGGCGAATGTGCTAGTCGACGGGATGGCCATGTGCCACTGCCTCTTCTTGCCTTGGAAACACACTTGATGGCGGGTTAGCGCGAGGTACGGCAAAGGCCACGCGAGACGCCATTGGTGGCCCAGCCCAATTGCCCACGCTTGACGTACGACGTCTGCGTATCACAGCAGCGATCATGTGGTCGACCAGGCCGTGGGCTTCATGGGCACATCTTGGTGGTCGCTTGCGGGTGCGGATAGTAGTCGCAAGCCAAGGCGGGGGAATCGGGGCATCATGGCCTGACCCTGACCCTGACTTGACGCCGATGCGAAAAACCTCTCTCGCCAGCACCGCAGCGGGTGGCAAGACGATTGCGGGATGGGGCATCTGGCCAGGCAAATCACTGGCCCGCAACGGAAGATCTTGGCCCATCCACATCCACCCTCGATCAGCAGTGAGGCGGAGGGTCTTTGGGGTATCACCAGCATGGCATGGCATGGCATGGTTTGGCACTGCATGCGGATTGGATGCTGCCAATTCCTGTCGACGGTCTCGATCGGGGTCCATTGACAGGATTTATGCTGCTGCCTTGCATCCCTCGTCAAGGCCAAGAAGAAAAGAAACCGAAAACAGAAGAAGAAAATAGAAGAAGAAGAAAATCAAGGCGTACTGGAGGGTTGGATGGATGGATGGATGCCTTGTCACCGTGTCGCAGACTTGTCTCGAACATCTGATCGCTCGCTGCTCCCGGCATCCGACCGCAGGCACCGAGATTAAAAAAAAAAGAAAAACGAAAAAAATCCTGCCCACCAAGAGACGAGACACAGCTCAGCCCCCAGAGTCAGTCCATCCAAGACGCTCCCGTCTCCCTCCGATCCCTTCGGACCAAAGCTCCCTGTACTCGTACTTCTTCGCTTCGCTGACAGCAGATGGCAAACGCTCTCGGACAATGCAATCCAACACCGTCGTTTCTGCTCTGGCTCTGTATCCGGCCAAAGGACCCCTTCGGAGACGATGCCGATCCCCGGTGGGGATTCTGTTTAGCAGTCCGAGCCGTCGTCTTGCTGCTCTCCACCCCGGCGCTGCAGCTGAGGTCATAGCGGAGCTGAGATGGGAGACTGATCTTGAAGCATCGTGGACCCTGTCTGTCAATCCGTATGGAGCAGTGAAACTCCTTTCGTCATTCAAATTGCAAATCACCCACCCATTTTGTTAGGGTAGATTGGTGAGAGGGCAGGTGAAAAGTCTAGGCATCGCGAGAGGGGATCGTAGCCTTAAAAAGAAAACAAGAAAAAAGAAAACGAGAATCGCTCGTCCCGGCGGTGTACCGGGTAGGTCAGGTGCGGCTGATCGCGTGCCCATTTCATTCCTGCTGTTTTTCCTCTCCCTGCATTTGCGGCGCTGAAAGATGGCATCGTCAAAGGGTTTTGCAGTCGTGTTTGACAGCAGCACGCTAAGTTGGCAAATTGCATGTGTTGGCGACGGTCTTTTGGGGTGTCGCGTAACAGCGCGATTTGCGGTTCCTGGAATGGAATGACGATGCATTGAGAGGCACGGGTTGAGATTGAGAACTTTGACGTCGACTTTTGTTTTGTGTTTGCTACCTGGGTACTGAACGTTTATAAGATAAAAGCCTCTATATAGGTAACTAGGACTACATGTGCACGAAATCCCGCAAACCCACCGCATATGGCTTGTCGTACAATCCATTAACGCAAACCTAAAGATGAGTTTCTAGGCGCCACCTTGCAATGCTTTCGAGAACGGCTCCAATACGCGACACGTACCGGTTCATTCATGGCGGCATCATCTACTTCCTGTTGGTCTTGTAGCCACTACATGTAAATTTACTCCCAGATAACACTGCTGTGGAAAACTCTCAGAAGCACAGCCCCGCATGATGCAGATCAAAAGTAAATTAATAACAGCTCAAATAACAAATCGACTCCGTAGGTATCCCTTACTTGTTTCCATGCCATGTGTCGGGTTGCTCGCTGTCCATCGCAGCATCCTATCGCTCAATATGCAAGTAATTCATCAAAAGATGCAAAGCGTGGGCGAACCATGGCACCAGAGCCGCCTCCCCCGAACCCACCGCAGTCAAGAGAGGAGCGACTTTGCCCAGATCGCATCCAAGCCAGAGTCCGCCCACCGACCTTTTCACGATGCAGGCTCAGGGGCCGGCCCTCCCCCTCACTTTCACCCCTCAGGCTTCTTGTTTTTGCCTCCTCAGATGGCGATCCAGATCAGCATGATGACCACGTCCATGCCCTTGCCCTCGCCTCCGTCGTACTTGAAAGTCCACATGCCGTCCTTCTTCTCGTCCCAGTATGCGCCGGTTGCGCTGTGCATTCCTCGTCGGCCGACGTGCGGCTTGCCGTCCGTTGCGGTGGCATCTGTGCTCGTCGACACATGAGGCTCCTCGGTCTTGGTGTCGGTGCCGCCGCGGGACTTGTTCAGGGCGGATGTGGGAACCAAGTGCTGGACAATGGTACTGTTGCAGGCAAACTTGTATGAGGGAGAAGTGGCGCCCTGGGGAGTCGCCTCAGAGATGAGCGCCTTCAGCATTGAGCTCTGTCGCAACGGTTAGTTTAGCGGTTTGGAAAAAAAGACGTCTTTGGCCGTCGCGTGGAGGGATCAGGATCAGGATCTGGCATACGATGATGGTCGAGTTCCATTGCTCAGTCTTGGCGTGGTCGTAGAACTCCGCACTGCCGATGGCGTTGTTGCACACCTAGTTGGATCATGTTAGACGCGCGAGAGCTCGATATATCAGCTTCCAACAGCTGGGGAGGATGCGGGCAAAAGCGTACATCTGTGGCAATCTGCTTCAGTCGGTTAAAGGGCACGGGCTAGTATCCTCGATTAGCATGTCTCACAGCCCCTCCTAGAGCCTCTGCAGCGCGCATTGCGTACCGGGGTAGACATGTTGACTGGTGATGCTTCGGCTGGGTGTTGAGTTTAGGGGGGAGGATGCGATGGGCGGATGCGACGACAATGTACCAGCTGGCGGTGCGTACGGGATGCCAATGATGGAAATACAGCCTGTGCCCCGACGAGGCCCTGCGTTAGCCAACCATTGACAGGCGATGCGATGCGGCCGCGGAGACGAGCTCACCTGTGACGCTTAATTCTCTTTTGCTCTTTGTGCTTCCAACCGCAACAAGTTGCTCGTTCGCCCTGCATGGCTTTCCCCTTTTGGCACAGCAAACCAAACCGCGCTCTCTGCTCTGCGGGGCCGTGCACGTGATCCTCCCTTCTGCCGCCTCCCCTAGCCTCTTTAGCTGTCTTATCAGCCTATCAGTTTCCAGCAAGTCCAGCTAACCAACCAGCTGTCCAAGCCCACGTGCTGCGCGTAGCTCGACAAATCCGGCCGGCGGTGGGGATGGGCGGAACTGGACCTACGAGTACGGAGTACCTCTGTGCAGCTTTTGGCCTGCGAGATGCTGCCGGGGGCCGCCACGGTCGGATCTTGCTTTTTCTTTCTCTTCCCATCTTTGCATTCGCGCAAAATTCTTCGTCGCCCTCCCCGAAAGCTTCACCTGCTCCGACTCGTCTCTTGCGTGCCGCTCCCTCGTTGGCATTTTTTTATCGCTTTACCCGTCAATCGCGCGCGGCAACCGTCCTTTTGGCAAACCCGCCCTGAACGTCATCCTTTGACCGAATCAACTAGCGGCCAGCTCGAAGCTCTCCAGCGATAAACTTTTTCTTTCTTTCTTCTCCAACTTCATCACTACGGCGCAATGTCTTCCCAGCCTCTCCTCCAAACCGCCCCCGGTAAGTTGCCATAGCATGAGGTGGAGATTCACCTACGCTCTCGTCGAAAATGCCGTGCCAATTGCTCATCAATCGACATAGGCAAGCGCATTGCCCTCCCTACTCGCGTCGAGCCCAAGGTCTTCTTCGCCAACGAGCGCACGTTCCTGTCATGGCTCAACTTTACCGTGATCCTCGGCGCCCTGGCCATCGGCATGCTCAACTTTGGCGACCGAGTGTCCTTCATCTCCGCCTTCCTCTTTACCGGCGTCGCCATGCTGACCATGATCTACGCCTTGGTCACATACCACTGGAGGGCAAAGTCTATACGAGTGAGGGGGCAGGCTGGTTTCGACGACCGATTCGGTCCCACTTTCTTGGCCATCATCCTGCTGTTGGCCGTCATTGTCAACTTCGTCCTCAGGATTATGGATCAGTCCAAGAAGCAGAAGGACCAGCCCGTGTACTAAGCCACCGGTGTCTACTATTGGAGAAGGACGAACAAATCATAGGACTGGACCGAAGCGGCATCAATGTTTTAGGACATACGAGCGAAAATGATGAGGCTGCCTGTATCGGACTTTCAGGTCTTGCTAAGCCTGCCGTCGAATTTCCCGACGAGGAAAGGTTTCCAACGGAACTAAGCGCTGTGTTGAATCAGTGTATCATATGCTTTTTTTTGGGTATCGCACCGAAGGTAATTAATATCTCGATAAGATTGTATATCAAAACTTGGGTATCATATTGCTGTAACCTCGTGAAATTCCCCCCCCCTTCCCCTTTCAGACCCAGCCGGTCGAAAGCACACCCCATGTTTCCCCATATCCGCAACCTTGTCTATAGTGGAGTATCTTCGCTCGTCTGTACCGTTACGTTTTCCCTCGAATCAAGTTCCGGGATTGCTTGATGTGAAATGAATATCCTCAAAGACTTGTATGTTTGAGCTCGCGGAGGCGGCAATACGGCTCGCTCGAATCGACTCTCCATGGTCTCGAACGCACCCTCGTCACTGTCGGAATCCTCCTCAGCCTCCTCCTCCACATCTCCCCTCTCACGCGAGTTTCTCTTCTTCTTCTTAGCCTCGGGAGGCAGATCGAAGAGCTCGTTGTACTGATACCAGGCCTGGCCCTTGTCCCCCAGTAATCTTTTGCATTGCTCCGCCACCGTGATCATTTTGCAGACGTCTGCAGGTCGCGCGTGGAGCAGGATCGCTCGCGACTCTGCGGATTTGTCGAGAAGATGGGATGATGCGCTGGAAACGCGCTTGCGGATCTGCGTGGATGAGAGGACCGACAGGGCGAGGACGTTGTGCTTGGCGGAGAGTTCCTTGAGGATGGCTTCGTGCGGGCCAATCAGGGTGGGATTTGCCTGGGTGCGAGGTTTCTTGGATGGAGCTGGCTGGCTGGAGGAGTGCTTGCGCTTCTTGGAGGCATTGTCGGTTGACATGGCTGGGGTTGGGGGTGAATGCAGTTTGAATGTTGTAGGATGAGGTTGACGATGATTGTTGCTAGAGCTTTTGATGGAAAAAAAATGTGGGTTTGGAGCTAGTAAAGCTACATTGGTACATGTCTTAGATCTTAGCGCACTTTGGCTTTATAAGTACCTACTAAGGTACTCGTTTGTAAAAGCATCCCTCTATGGTGAAGCGTCATTCTCATCAAGTCAATAACTGTGTTACTGTCGCTAAGAGGCAAGTCGTAGTAGTATTACTGTTGTACTTCAACTGCCCAGGATTCCTTGTATCATTGCCCTCGGAATGCCGAATTGGGAAATGTAAAGCAGCCTTGATAATGAATGATTCCATCAAGCACTGCACAAATCCCATCGGAGACTAGGCACAACGTAGATCCGGTGCCCGCCTTTTGTTGAGCGTCTTCCGAAGGTAAGCCGACCGAGTGGCTGCCCAACGGACTAGACAAAACCTTGTTCCTCTTGCTCGGCAGATGGTGTGGACCGCCCTCCGCCAGTCAAAACGCATCAGACGAAGAGCCAAAAGCACGTTGTCCAAATAGAAGCCCGCCGTGGGAGTGTGCATGTGCATGTGCATTCTGATTCTGGCGTCTCTGGCGGCACTTGACGCTATTTTCAGTGGACGGGCGCACATGGACCCTGGAAAACAGATGCCATGCAATGCATTGTCTTGCTTGTCTGCGCTTCGTTTGGAGGAAGCAGTCCAATCGAAACCTGCTGTTGAGACCAAATGGATGACGAATTCTGCCAGCACTTGGGTGGAGAACAGGTACAGGTACGACGATGATTCTCTGTGCCCCGTAGCACTGCAAAAAGTGGACATGTACCGAGTACTGGTACTGGTACAGCATGGAGCAGAGGCGCTACCAGCGTGATCGGCCCACCAGCCCGTCAAGAGCTGGGCAGATGTCGTATTGCGTGGAATAGTTGGAACATGGCGAAACGGCCGTATGTTTGCACTGCACTGCACTGCACTGCACCAAGTGATGGGCAAAAACGTGCAGCAGCTGCTTGTATAGAATTGCCCCGTTTTGGGCCTTGCTCAGTGTTTAATACCAACTACCTCTATGTCTGAAAACAACACAGCGGCGGGTTTGGCCAAACGACGGGGGGGATCTTGGTACTAGATATTGAGCATCGATCTCGAATTCCGAAAATCGAGGATTCTACGCCGGCGATTGGTCCGCGGATTGGGCTGCATTGGAGCCATGCACCAACGACATTAGCTCGACCCTCAATAGACACCACCAAAGGTCCCCTCAACTGCTGCCGTGCCGTACTCCTGCGGTCCTGCTCTTGTGCATGTATTCTCACGAGTATGGATACTTACACTGTGGCAAAGCAAGCCATGGCGTTGGGCTACGGGCCGCAGAGTGATAGGCAGCGGTGCAGGACTCGCATCGAGTACGAAGGCGCCAGGCAGATGAATCTGGTACACACGAGAACTGATCACATCCCCCGCCCTCTCTCTTTTTTTTTTGGTCGTGGAGAGAGGGACGTGGGTACTGCTGCGTCTCTGTATATACTTGATACAAGAAACCAGACATGACGGACGCTCTCTTCCGGTATTCTCGGTGCCAGACTTGGGTGCCGGAAGGCGGCAGATACAGAAGCATTGCAAAAAAGTGCACCAAAGCAAAAGTGGCGGCATAAACCGGACTAAACAAAAACTACTGCCTGTATCCTGCAAAAAGGAAAAAAAAAAAAAAAGAAAAAACAGGCGGCTGGCTGCAAAAAAACAAAGCGATGGAAGCAAAGAGCCTTCGATGACAATCGCCTGTGCCCGGCCCTTGTCCCACGGGCAAACAAGAGCTGGTTGGTGCTTTCTGGTAGCGTGGCTTACGGGCCCCTCCTCCGGCACACTCCCCGATGGCTTCGGTCGAAACTGATCCTGGTCAGTGGACTGTACTTGTACTTGTACATACTCGTCCTGTAACTTGCACACTCCAAGTTGCGCCCACTCGACTGGGCTGGACTTGGGTGGCTGCAGGCGGCGAGTATCATATGTACATGTAGGATACGCTGCGGGCTCGCAAGCGGCACTGCTCGCCATTGTTCTGCTAGCGTGACGACGAGTTGCAGCAGGCAGATACGAAGGGGGAAGAGGGAGGTTGACGCAGGCAGAAGGCAGCAATATCACCAAAGTCCAGCAAGACACACGTGTGCATCCGTATCAGTATCGTTATCGGTCGATATCATTATCAGTACAGATATGAGGCAGTATATAGTAGTACCTGGTACTTGGAATGGCTGTCCGTCTTATCAGCGAGGAGATGCATCCATCAGATCGGTCGATAGACCGTTCCGTGGAACAAACTTGGAAGTGAGGCGATAAGGACCTTGAACTGTACTTGGCAAGAGACGGCGCTAACACGGATGCCCCGTCCAGGCCCTTCGGTTCAGCACCAAGTACCTCACAAGAGGTACCTTAGTACTAATGTACAGTACTGCGGACCCAAGATGCGGTAGCCAGCTGTCGCAGTACCTAGCCGCATCTGTGAATGTACATGCTCCGGACTTTGCGCCACCACGGTGTCCCCCGGAGACGGTGAATTGCAAAGGGATTGACATCAATAGCAGGCGTACTGCACTGTACCGGTACCCGCATGTTTTACCTGCGCGAATGTACGAGTACCGTAGCGAGCACAGCACACGGGCCAGCGCCAGTACCGGTACTCCAGACTCCGTAACAGCACAGTCCGCAACTTGAACTTGCTCGCGCGCAAGCAGGCGGCCATAGCTCCTCCACCCGCCCGGCCCACCGCCCAACCTCGCAACTCACCCCCCTGGCCGCACCTTAGAAGCCATCCATTGAGCGGCTCAACTGTTCTCAGCGCCAACCCTCGCCGTCGTACTCGCACTTCAGCGGCCCAGCCCAGCCCAGCCCAGCCCTAGCTCCAGCGCCAGCACGGCCCACCCCCCCAAAGCATGGAACAAATCGCCCATCCGCCAACGACGAGTCACAGGCCTTCGCCTCCGCCTGTGCCCCTGCCTCCATGTCCAGTCTCCAGGTGTCAGCCAGTCCAGGCCAGACTCGTGCAAAACAAACCGCCTCTTTCACGCCGTGAGTCGCCTCCCCCCCTTTGCTTTTTCACTTGTCACCTTCTGTTCCTTTGCCCAAGCCGCCTTCTAATTCTCCCCCTTTCATATCATAACACAACTCTCCCTATCCTTAATTATTTTCTTTCTTTCTCCCTCTGTCGCTTTCTCGCCAGAGGCTTTGTTCGAGGCTTTCGCTAGCACTCGACCTCCCATCTCCCATCTCCCCTCCCCTCCCCCCGTTTACAGCGCGCGGCTCTCATTCTCACCCCTTGTCTCCCATCTTGCGCGCTGCCTTCACTGCAGGTCAGGTTCAGGTTCAGCGTCTCCCGACCTCTCCGCCGGCCAGCCTCACTACCAGCCGCATTCACAAGCCCCCTTTGCCCGGCGCCACTGCCTGGGCAGATTACCTCAGCACGCGCATTCCAGCGCCCCACTTTGACGCATCCCTCGCTCCAGTCCAAGTGCCTGCCTTGATTGTCCTGTGCCGCCGCTTGCAAAAGCGCATTACCTCATCACCAACTTCAGCCTTTCGCTCGCAGCGCATCGTTGCCTCGCGTCGCATCTGTCGCGTCGAATTGCTGTCTTTGGCGCAGTCGCACCGCAGCAGTCGCGGGCATGTCCATGTTTCGGTTTTGGAGTAGCGATCCAAGGGGAAGCGACAAGACCGTCATTGGGTCGCCATCCATCGCCTTCAGCTCGCCAACCCGACCCTCGTCAGTCGCATGCGATCTGGACTTGTCGCCGCGCAAGCGATCGCATCGTGACGTCGACTACGACGACTACGACGACGACGCCATGGCTTCTGTTGTACCGGCTAAACGCCTCAGGGCCGGCTCCCAGGCGCTGGCCCAGGAACCATCTTTCCCAGGGCCTCAAGGGCCAACCTCGTCGATGGCTGCCGAGTCTTGCGCCGTCGACAGCGCCAGAGACCTGATCCAAGCTGAATTTTGCCAGGAAATTTTACTCAAGCACAAGGAGCTAAGATTGATCAACCAAGAGCTTGCCAAGTGTCAGATTGCGCTTGAGCAGCTGCGCCGATGCCATCTCATCCCGTATCCTGTGAATTGTCCCACTCCGCAACAAATGTTAGACGTCAGCGACGGAAAGGGTTCTGCAGTAGTGGCCAAAGCCGGCGATGCTGTCCCCCGCTGGGCGCCTCCCTTTGGTGTTGTCGATGGTCCTTACTCTCGGCACTATGCCAAGTGGCTCATTCCCGATCCAGCCTTTGATGGCATACAGCCAGTGTCATCGCATCTCCCTGCCCGTGGTCCCGTTCTGGAAGGAAGAACAACCCGCAACAGTAATGGTGAACTTGGGTTTGGAATCGCCAAGGGGCGCCGTGGCAACGGCAGCCATAAGTTTGAGTCTCTGTCGAACGGCTACCCCCCACCCAAAGACAAGGTAGGCCCTTGCGTCCTGACTCGGGCAGACGGCCAGACAGTCAAGCTTGTGTGCTTGGACTGCCACAGGGACAATTTCTCAAGCACCCAAGGCTTCATCAACCATTGCCGCATTGCACACAAGCGTGATTTCAAGAGCCATGAAGAGGCCGCCGTTCATTGCGGCCAGCCATATGAAGCTTCCGAGGGGGGTAACATCCCCAAGGACAACAAGGCAGCGGCTCCTGTTTCGTCCTCTGCTACCACCACCACCACCACAGCTACGTCTTCTTTCGTGCATACCTTTGCGCGTCCGGACGTGGTAGAGCAAGACGTCTTCAAATCGCTTCGGATGAGAATTTCCGACTCGCTCAAGCTTTACAACCAGGGCAAGCTGTCGGTTGTCAAGTTTCCTCGCAACATCAATGCTGTTGCTTACCCCGGCAAGGCGTCGCCATCGCCATCGCCATCGCCGTCCCCATCAGCATTTGGCCCCTCTTCTGACGCACCTCACCTGTCTCGTCTCTTGAAGGCTCGCAATTTCCAAGGCAATCTCCACGATGTCGTTGCCGATGCAAAGTCCAAGATGCCACTGGAGGACCTTGCCGGGGAAGAGTCGGAAGCCGATGGCTCTGTATCCCCCATGCAGGAATCACTGCCAGGCCGAGCCTCGGTTGTTATGCGCATGCCCGCCAGGACTGCAAAAACCCCTGTTTCTGGAGGCAACTCGGCACGGCCGACAAGCAGCAAAGGCCGCGCTGCGCATATGGCACTGGCCTCGCCCTCAGATTCTGACATGGCCATGATGGCCAACAAGCACCGTTCTGACACGGTTCTGTCTG
The DNA here is from genome assembly GCF_033847375.1 of Trichoderma aggressivum f. europaeum. Classification (NCBI taxonomy): domain Eukaryota; kingdom Fungi; phylum Ascomycota; class Sordariomycetes; order Hypocreales; family Hypocreaceae; genus Trichoderma; species Trichoderma aggressivum. Next base: position 248,695 of record NW_026946389.1, read on the forward strand.
ACGAGGATGTGGATATGGAGGACGCCGACATGAGCCCCAACACCCTTGTTAGCAACAACGCGCCTTCTCTGGTTAGTGACGACGGAGAATATGACGACTCTGATGAAGGCTCTTCTGTTTCTGGAGCAAGTGACCAGCTGGAGGCGGAATCCGTCTCAGATGTTGCCGAGATCTCGCTAGAGTTCGAGTCTGACCCTCGAGCTCTCCGCCGAGAATCGACGGGCATGGCAGGACCTGTGAGGCTTCGCAAAGAAGGGGCCAAGCAAGTTACATTTATTGGCCCTGTCAGAAGCAGTGCCAAGGAGCGAAGGCAACGAAAGGCCTAAAGCTCACCCCCCTTTTCCAACCAGGACCACCTTGATCTTTGCCACTGGACATGCACTTTTTTCGACCCACCACCCTGAATTATGTGGCAACCCATAGAGTACCGTTTTGGATTCTCATTTCATTTCCTGCGACGCCTTTATTTATTAAAGAACTATAACTCTATTTTTGGTGGTTAACGACTTTTTTTTTCTCGTGATGGCTTTTTTTCATTTTCTCTCAGTTTGAACTATCTCAATAGTTGGTGGATTGGATTGGCTTTGCTTACGATGTGTGGACTCTTTTATTCTATCATGATTTTTTTTCTTTGGCGCTATTGGGTCATTGAGGGTATCCGGAACTATTGCTATTTTTCTGTATTAGAGACTCGGCCTTTTTTTTTTTTTTTTTCGTTCAGAAGGATTGCCGGCGCAAAAGGTTAAAGGGAGCCTGCTTGAGGACTGCTCGCGGCCTAGGGTGTCGAAGCATAAAGCGCGGCCTAGGGTGTGTTCTTTTTTTTTTTTTTTTTTTTTTTTTTTTTTTTTTTTTTTTTTGTGTATGATACAGTTAATGCCCGCGAGGATTTTTGCGATTATGGAAATAAGAATGATGGGGGGTCCAATGACCCTCACTACTATTTTGCATCAGTTAGCTGGCAGATGTTCATGTGTCGTCCATTGGTTCTTTAGATACGTCGGGTTTTCTCAATAGTCAGGTATTTCTGCTTATATACAGATGGTTACTACAAATTACACAAGTATCATGCATTGTGAGGATGTGGTTCATCAGCAAGCTGTGCAAATACATATTGCAAATAGTCGGCTACATGACATGGACAGTACCAAAGCCAAGATACCACCCATCCACTCTACAATATTAATGAGCGTCATGAGCTTCAGGTACGATAATTGGACGCGGAATCCCGTCATATTAAGGGGTAAACTAGAATTACATGGGCATACGCGCGCCGAACCAGTCCCCGACTATTATTATTATACGCCTGCTTGTTGTGCTCCGAGCCCAACGACCCAATTCATTCAATCTTTTCGCATGCAAACACTTGACATCATCACCTTCATTCCTCATTAGATCACGGCGACAGCAGCACCGGCAATAGCCATGACGAGGCCAGCAACGCTTCCCATGGTGGGAGCGGCGGCGGCGTTGGTGCTTGAGCTGCGAGCGCTGGTGGTGGAGCTTGTCTGGGCGCCAGCAGTCTGAGAGGGACCAGAATCGGTGGTAGAAGCATCGTCATTGGTGGGAGCAGAGCCGGAAGTCTCCTCGGGGTTTGAAGACTCTGATGTCTTGGTCTTGGGGGTAGAGGCTGTGGTCTTGGGGGACAGGAGGGAGGCAGTTCGGCAGTAGGAGTCGACCTGTTGCTGGACTGAGGGAGCACGGATGTCGTTGGGGCAGTTGTTGTAGCAGCTGGTGACGATTAGCATGTGAACTCCACGGAGAGGAGTGAGGAGACTCACGTCAAGACGGCCTGGTACGCGGCGCAGAGACAGTCGTAGTCGGTGGGCTTGCAAGCGTTGGCCTAAGGGGAGATGGCAGGTCAGTCTGAGTGCTCCTCGACAATCAAATGAAAGGAGTATTGGGTTATTCCGTACAGTTTTGGTGGTTGAGCCGAGGCAGTCCTCGAGGATGTAGTCGGCCAGACAGCTGGAGCCAGGGGTATCTGGCGAAGTCGAGCTGGCGGCGGAGACGCCAACGGCAGCGAAGAGGAGAGTCGCGAAGAACTTCATCTTGTGTGGTAGTAGTGGATGATTTTTGATGTATACGAGATGATGACTGGAATAATGAAAAGAAGAAAAGACTCCAAAAAAGGTCAGATAGCCTCTCTAATGCTGATGCGTGGAAAAGATGGGGGGAGATGTGTATTATTACGAGTTTATGAAAGTAGAAAAAAAAAGAGAAGAGAGAAGAGAGAAGAAGAAGAAGGGATGGAGGGAGGGAGAGGGAGGAAGGGAGAAAAATAAATAAGAAGGTCCCCCAGGGGAGGCAAGGTGAAGTCTTATTCGGAAGCGACGAGCCGGGGGGGCGTGGTAAGTGGCATGTTGGGGTTTCTCAAGGCCCCGGATTTCCATTATCGAGGGTTGCATGGGGCGACGGACGGCCGAACTTTGCGGTGGGCAAGATATACTTTGTATTTGGTGGAGAGAGGGAGAGGGAGGAACCGTTCAATACTATAGTACCAGGTACTTTGTGCGTTTGCTTTACATGGAAGACATGCAGGTAGTAGTATAGGTATTGTCCCATCTGATGCTATTCAGGAGACGAAGAGTGAGAGACACGCTTCTTGATGATGGACATGGGACGCACCCTACATTGGAGAGAGACTGATGCTGCTACGGAGAAAGAAAAAGGCATCAGTTTGTGCTCTGTGTACATGTGTACATGGTGTGTGATTAATAGAGTTTGCACAGGGAGGAGCCCAAGACTAGGAGATGGATATCATGGCCGCCTCTTGTGCGACTCGACTGGCGGTGATACCCAGATGGAACCGGAACCACCACCAGTGATATCAAATACTACCTCTACTGTTTGTTATAGGCTCCATTGGCTGCAAGAAACCTCGTATTGCCGGGCGTCATGTCATGCGGGTTGAACGACCTTTTTGCTTATCACAGAAACAGACTCCGTGCCGTGTCATGTTTTGTTTTGTTGTCGTGCAAAAAACATGGATGCATCACAAAAAGGGATGCGAGGTCAGGGAGACTTGCAATCCAATCCAATCCCATCCCTCTCCCCCAAACGGGCCAATCGCAACGGCGGGTCTAGAACAGCAGAGCGACGGCTGTTTGTGGGGACCCGTTGCTCAACTGAGATGGTGCTGGAAAGAAAACGAGGCCAGCGGTGCAGGTGGTTTTTTAGTGCCTGGAGTAGCGGCTGGTAGGGGCTAATCCGGGTCGGTAGGTTCTCCCGGGCCATGGCAACTTGGATTGATGCGACAGCTCGGATTGGCCGGGCGAGCAAGGGTTAGAGTTCAATAGCTGAGACCTGCCCCTGTGACGGCGCAAAGTAAAACTGTGCTGGTAATTGATCCTTTTTCATCATCGCCTTTTTTCCCCTTCAGTTTTGGCGATCCCCCGGGAGGGGAAAAAGCTTCTTCTCCAGATGGAGGGGAGATTGCCAGCAAATACGGAGTACCTGGTCGAGAGTAACCGAGTCTGAGCTTCGCTTCGACCCTGAAGCCCGCGGGGGGTCCAGGTAAGAATCGGTGTGGAAATTCCGCCAGGCGGTCCGAGCTTTATTGGGGGTTGTGTCTCTTGTCGTTTGTGATGATTTTCCATGGAGCTTCTCTCGTTGCTGGACAAGGGGGTTGTGGTTGTACTGAGAGAAGGGCAGTCGTACTTGGTATGCCGTAACCGTCAGGCTCTGAACCAACTCTGTGCCTGTGAGGCTTCTACCCCTGGCGGGAGGCGCAACGCCACAGCAGCTTGAGCCATGTTGTTCGAGGTGCGGCTGAAGAGGTGAAGGGCTTCCCTGGGAAATGAGCGTAAAGTCGGCGTTTCTGCCAAGGGTCCCACCTGATGACCGTACGAGTACAGTAAGAGACTTGCACAGCGGCCTCAGAGGTTGCACTTGGTATGGAGCTGGTAATACATGCATGCACCTGGGTATTGTAAGTACTTGCCTTTTGGGGGCAGCTGCAGCTTCACGGCGCTGGCCAGGCTGGAAATATTCCGTTGCCCGTGCCTTGGATGGACAATCTGGCATGATGGAAGCCGAGAGTCGCCATGGTAACATTGTGCCAGGGGAGAGGTGGTAGAGTACGGAGGACTTGGGTAATGCCTCGGTAGGTACCTGTACTGTTATGTTTTACAGTAATACTTGGCACCTACAAGCATTGGTCCAATTAAAGACATCAATTGTCATATTAATTCGGTGAACTGTACATCGTCGTCTTGTACCATCCATTACAAGCAGCACACTCGGCAGCACACAAACAATATTGAATCCTGCTGCCTCAAGTGCTGAGGGGCATCCGATAATGCTACCTGGTAGTCTACTCCGTTGATACTCTCAAGCCATTGGCCAGCCTCATCAACTACTCTTCTACTTTGTCAATAAACTGCTCAATGTTTTGACCAAACATTCTTGATGCCTGATGCATCCATCGCTAGGTAGACGAATATCGAAAGGAAGAAGAGACGCTTGTTGCTGACAATGACGACGCAGCTCGTAGGCAGGTAAATAAAATCGCAATGCGCAGGTACTTATACTATGGGTAATCGACCTTTACACGCCATGCAACCGTCGTTGTACCCGCCACATTGCCATCTTATAAAGTCTTCTACAAGCCGTCTTCAAGAGTCCATAAGGAGATACAACATCATCAATAGCTATTCATAAAGGCGCCATCCGTGCCCCTCAGCCATCATCGCCTTAGCACTGGGCGGTGCATCATCATAGTGAGTAGCTCGCGATTTAGCTGGCGCGGACCATCTCCCCAGTGCCCCACCATCAACTTACACTTGTCGTTTCAACCCCTCCTGAATCCCGAAGCTTGCCTGCCTCGCGACCAGATTAGATCAATCGACAAACGAAGCCATTCTCCATCTTCCCAAAGCACGGCCAGCCACAATCATGGCTTCCATCAACATCGAACGCATCTTGGCGGCTGCTCCCGTCACAGCCCGAGGACAGGGAACGCAGCTGTCGGCAGACTCCAAGGGAAAGAGGATCGCGTACGCAGTGAGTTGCCCAAGACTGACCGCATCTTCGCGGGCTGGATTCTACCGTAAAGAGAGAGGCGAGGCGCTGACTTGGTTTGATGTCATGTCATGTGCAGTCCGGCAAGTCCATCTTCGTTCGGTCCATCGACGATCCCGCAGACTCCAAAGAATACACCGGCCACACCCATCCCACGACCATTGCCCGGTTTGCGCCCAGCGGCTTCAAGATTGCCAGCGGTGACTCGGCTGGTGTCCTGAGAATATGGGAGCCCGAGTCTGTCGAAACCACTCGGGGCGAGTACAACATCATCTCCGGCCCTTTGCTGGATATTGCTTGGGACGGCGACTCTCAGCGCATCATTGCCGTGGGCAATGGCCGACAGAAGTTTGGCAAGGCCATCATGGCCGACAGTGGCAACTCGGTGGGGGAAATTATTGGACACACAAAGTCTATCAACGCTGTTAGCATCATACCAAAGCGTCCTCTGCGTGCTGTCACTGTTGGCGACGACAGCAACGTCAACTTCTACCACGGAGTCCCGTTCGAGTTCAAGAGCGTCACGAACCTGCACACTGGCTTCGTCTTGAGTGCTGTCTACTCGCCCGATGGGTCAACCTTTGTGACTGTTGGTCAGGATAGACGGATACAGTTGTACGATGGCGTAACGGGCGAACCTCTCAAGCAGATTGGCGAGGGAGAACACACTGGTAGCATCTTTGGTGTTTCATGGTCCCAGGACGGAAAGAAGTTTGCCACGGCCAGCGCCGATCAGACAGTCAAGCTATGGGATGCCGAGTCAGGCAGTGTCATTCAGACCTGGAAGTTCGGCGATGGAGTCAGTGTGCGTGACCACCAGGTTGGAGTTGTCATCCCGCACAGCCGGACAGACGGTCTCATCATCAGCATCAGCTTGGCTGGTGAGTTGACTTACCTGCACGAGGGCAAGAGTGAGCCCGTCAGAGTCATTCAGGGGCACGACAAGGGAATCACTGCCCTGATTGGCACCTCGGATGGCAACGGAGTCTTGACTGGCAGCTTCGATGGCCGTGTCTGTTCCTGGGACCTCGAGACCGGTGACGCAACTGTCCTGGATGGCACCTCTCACACGAACCAGATTGCCCAGTTTGCCGCTAGCTCCGGTAAGGTGTATAGCGTAGGATGGGACGACACTATCAAGACGATTGACGAATCGGCCAAGACTTTCCTGGGCGAGTCATCAAAGCTGCCTGGCCAGCCCAAGGGCGCAGCCTCGGTTGGCGACATTGTCTACGTGATTGGCGTTAACGGCGTTGCAGCTTACTCTAACGGCAAGCTGCTCAAGGAGACGGCCCTTGACTTTACGCCAGATGCTATCGCGGCTCATGGATCCTATGTCGCCATCGGAGGACAGCAGAATACTGCGAGAATCTACACTAGCGACGCCAGCGGCAACTTGGAATACAAGGAGTCCGTGTCCAGCCCCCTCGGCACAATCACTGCCCTGGCCTTCTCCAAGGACGGCAGTCACTTGGCCACGGGAACAAGCGTCGGAAAGATTCTCGTCTTCAAGGTTGGATCTTGGGAGCTCGTGACGGACCGCTGGTCGGCACATACCGCGCGAGTCACCTGCATCTCCTGGGAAGACACGGGCGCTTACGCCGCCAGTGGAAGCTTGGATTCCCACATCTTTGTCTGGTGCCTGGAGAAGAAGCTTCAAGGCCAGCGTATCAAGGCACCCAATGCTCATCTTGACGGCGTGACGGGCATCACTTGGGTTGCAGGCGGACGGTTGGCAAGTTCTGGAAAGGACGCGACCGTCAAGGTCTGGGAAGTCAACAACCTTCCTTGATCAGAATTGTAAATAGAAGAAAAAAATAGCCTCGTTCATCTTGTTTGCCCGAATTTCATCATGATTCCCAAGTCATTATATCTAGTCTTCAAATAGATAGGCATGCTTACATCCGACTAGTCCTTCCCAAACTCCGTTACCTAAAATGCAAAATGACATGATGTGTACTCTGCTCCAAGTCCTCCTCTTAGCCAGTCCACAGGGATAAACGACCGCAGAGGCCAAACGCCTAGTCGTTGGTCATCTGAGCGTCCTCTTCCTTCTCCACCTCTTGAGGGTGCATATCCCAGAGGCGAAGGCCGCCGGGATTCTTCTGCGACTTGACTTCGTGGGGGGGCCAGCGAGACTTGTTTTCCTCCCAGAGTAGATTGATCTTATGAATTGCTCCTTGAAGGTCCGTATAACTAGATTGGATGTGGGGTTAGCCTATGAATTTGCTTTTGAATCTATACATATTTTTTATAAGCACGAAGATTCTTACCTTGGTGTGCTGGTGATGGCGTAACCTTCTTTTGCGAGGTGTTTGGCCATTTCTGCTTGATGATTGTCTAGCAGCTCCTCGTTTGGCACGACGATTACCGGAAGGCCAGCTTTCCACGCATCAAGAATTGTTCCAGTTCCTAGTCAATATCGTTAGCCTTGTCATTTTCATCTATCCTGCAAGAAGCAAGCAATCCATACCTGCGTGAGAAATAACCAAGCCAGTTTGGCGCGATCCGGTAGAAGCCTTGCACAGCAGCATTTCATCCTTCATGAGATTCTTTGTAGATTCAAACACGTCAATGGTCAATCCTTGTGGTACATCATCTTGGAGAGAAGTTAGTTGGGTGCTTGCCCAGCTAACGTCCGGCCCGCATTGGATGCGAAGTGAGGTGAAGCCCTCTGAGCTGAGGAACTGCCAGAATGCGGGCTGGAGGACTTGTTCCGTCAGCTGTTTGAATCCGACGGTTGCGCCTACTGTGACTAGGCAGTTTCGCTGAAGAGCTGCCATTTCGAAACTGAGGCGGCAAAGGCCATGAATGAGGAGGAATGGAATTGAGTTTGATTTGGATCACCAGAGCTCTTATAAGTTCAGTCCACCAAGGTGTACCAAAAGGTACATGCGCTATGTACCATTCGGCGCTTCGTTCTAAAAGAGCTGCGGTGAATGTTAATTAGCCGAGAATTTGCCTTGGTGAGCTGCCAATGAGGAGTGGCCCGGGAGAATCTCGGCCACGATTGTCATCCCACCAAAAATTTGAGATCCATACATTGTAGTCCCGCATCCCGCGCAACGAACGATATCCTGGGGCGGGCATTGCGAATTCGATTTAATTCGGCATGGCTTCAGCATCGAGCGCCGGAAGGCTGTGCGTTATGGCCTGCCGGCAAGCTCTTCGAGTGCCTCGGATGCCTCGAACACAGCCAATTGCCTGGCACGCTCCGACAATAAGCCGAGCATTTGCGACAACTCCACGACGCTCGGCAAACGCAAAGGCCGGTCAGGGGGGAGAGGATGGCGATGGCGATGCGTACAAGACGCTGGATCTGAAATCGATGAACAAGGCTTTCCTGGACAGCGTCACCCCCGAGAGCTTGAGGCAGCTGGACGAGCTTGCCAAGAACAACGGCTACACGAGCGTGGACGAGTATCTTGAGGCAACACTGCGGGAGACTCCGGGCTGGGCTTCAGAAGACAGAGCGCTGGAAGAGGACCTTTTCAGAGACGATGCTGGCGAGAAGCCGAACAAGTCATCTTTCTGGTTTGACGAGGAGGACCCTGAAACCAACACGGAGGAGCACGATGAGTTTGACGAGGATGATATCACGTCCATGGCACACGGCAAGCTTGACGAGATACGGGATATGAGACACTATGCTCGATTGGCAATCTGGGAGATGCCGCTTCTTGCTAGTAAGTGGCTCTTTGCTTCGAATTTGTGAGCGCTTCATATCTTAGCTGACACTTGACATTGAAGAATTCGCCAAGCCATTCGTTCCCCCTACAGAGAAGCAGGTGTTGAGATGGAGGTACACGACATACATGGGAGAGTCTCACCCCGCTGAGAAGAAAGTGGTGGTGCAGTTTGCTCCTGACGACTTGAAACTCACACCTGTCCAGACCGAGAAACTGAAGAAGCTCGCTGGCCCGCGATACAACCCAGAGGCGGAACTCGTCAAGATGAGCTGCGAGAGCTTTGAACACCAGGCGCAGAACAAGCAGTACCTGGTCAACCTGGTCAACGACCTGATTACGGCGGCCAAGGACCCCAAGGATACTTTTGCGGACATACCCCTCGACCTGCGGCATCACAAGATCGAGCCGAAGCCCCGGTTCCCCAAGGAGTGGCGGCTTACGGAGGAGAGGAAGAAGGAGCTGGCTGAGATCCGCCAGAAGGCGGCGATTGCCGATGCTAAGAAGGCCGAGGAGGGACTGTTGGTGGATGGACAGAAGCTGATTGACAACTTCTTGATACAGAAGCTGGCGGAGGAGCAAGAGAAGGAGAGGGTCGCGGAGTTGGCGGCTGCAGTACCAAGGATGGGCAAGGCATCTGGAGGGGCAGCTAGGTTGAGGAGGTGAAAAAGAGGAGATTTTTGAAGGGGGAAACAAGCATAGAAAGGGGGGTGATGTATATGTCGTCCATGTCTACATACGTTTGGCTGTTTGATGGCGGGACAAGGGCGCTGTTTTGAAAGGATGCAAAAAGAGATGAAAATGTATAATAAGAGGACGTGGGCACCGCTTTGGTTGGGAGGCGGTTGGATGTACAATATGAAACCTGACGTCGAAGATATTTTACGATTTGCATGAGAGGGACTGAATCCTGCTTTTCGTATGTGTGTGGGCCAGTGCATTGGCATCAATTTCAACATTCTTGTTTTGGACTCTGCCTCCATCACTTATATGAGAGATTTGGGGCCGTGAGTCTGAAGCAGGCAATTCTATCACCGCGATCGCTGGAACCCTGTATAAAAAGGGACAGGGAAAATGAGAAGCAAGCACTTTGCTGAATAAGACTGATAGTGTCGGGCCAGGAGCTCATTGTGGAGCATAGCTGTGTTCTATCTACAAAGAATATAACGTTGCTCCATTATCTACGCAATGTTATGCATCCCATGTCTAATTAAATACTTGAAAAATTGGACGAAATCTTATAGCTCCAGAATCCGGAGTGGCTGAGCTGACAACGGTCCCCGGAGTGCTTGTAGCAGTTGCCGTTGTACTCGTAGAAGTAGAAGAAGCCTTCGCAGTCGTAGCAGTGGTACTGACACTCGTCGTGATAGAAGAGCCGGGCTGGCCAGTGGTTATAGGAGCGAAGACATTAATGCGTCCCTTTCCCCCACATATCTGCGTCTTGTCGCCACTGCATGGGAGGTCGCAATCAGTCTCATTTTGAGACGTCTGTCCCCCGACGAAGCTGCCGCACCAGCATTGGTTGCCTTCCTTGACGCCGGCATAGAGGACGGTGCGTTCGAGAGAGGCTGCCCAGCATGTCGACCGGCAGCTTGAGATTTCGAGAGCCGGATCGCCACCATCCTTGGAGTATTCTTTCTCCAGGACAGGAAAGGCCGGGACGTCATCAGTGTAGCAGCCGAGAGCCTCCCAAGCCGTAGGAGAAGGTACGTGAGTAGACACACTCGTGGAGGTGGAAGTGGAGGTGGATTTGACATTGAAACACTTCTGGTGCTTGTAAATGAGGTCCGTCTCTCCTTGGTCAGGATACAATATGATTGGAAATTCCAAGGTTTGCAGTTTAAGCCGGCAGATGGGTTCCATGTGTGGAAGTCTTGTGGGCTGATTTTGAACAATTCCCTGATATATTCACAGGTGTCTGTGCCGGCATCGTCGAACCATTCCATACAACTGGGGGTTGTGTCTGGATCCCATTGCAATCGAGGCGTTGGACCAGCTCTGCAGAGGCGAACAACAAAAGCTAAAGCTAGGAGGGCCTGAGATGGTGAGACCAGCATGGCGAGTGAAATCTATCAGTGAAAAGCGGTGATATGATGGAGCTAAGCAGGTTGATGAAGGGAGCCGACTGTGTTGAAGAACACGAGATGGAAAGATGAACTTTGGGGGAAAGGCTGTCTCAGAGGCGTTGTACAGTCATGAAGAGGGATCTTGAAGGGAGTGAGTCTGTTACTGATATATTATGAACCCTCTTACTTCGCCTAAACGTTACGCAGTAGTATATGGTGACTATGGTGGGCTGGACTGACACTGGACCTCGGCTTGCTAGGGGGCAAATGCTGTTGGTCGTCGAGTTTCAGATGGGCTTCTTAACTAACGAACAGCTTGCCTATTCTATCCTAGGGAGCTTTACGGAGGAGTCAGGTCAAAGTGGCGATAGCAATTGGAGTACCTATAACCTTCAGATTAGGTTAGGTTGTAAGGTTGTATTTAAAGTCATGGGGCTGGCTACAATAGTTCCGAGGCCGATAAGGGTAAGTGACGGCTGGAGTTAGGGATCAAGATCTATCCTTCGACAACGCTTGCGACTAACATGTATTTCACGATATAACTCTTGACTCACGACTGGCGGCTCCTTGCGCCACGTCTTTTCTCTTTCTCTCTCGTTTTTAATTTTTCTTTCCCGTTTCACCGTTCTTCCCGTTCCATCGCAATTTCGGCGTTTCATTCAACTCCATTCTATGGAACCTGCCTAAGCATGGAGCAAACGATGTGAAGCCGAGCCAAAGCGGGAGAATCTCATCACGACAATGTCCACTTTTCATCCCTTCCCGTGCCTTCCGCAAGAGCTTCGCGCTCACATTTGGGGCTTAACAGCTCATTCTCGGCTCGTTCATGTGCGCTGGAAGACAAACTACTCAGAAGATATGGAAAAGGTCCATGTGGTCACACCAACGCCATCCCCACCGGTGATGCAAGTCTGCTGTGAGTCTCGACAACGCGCGCCGTATCACCGGGCTTTCACATTAGGTTCTGAGCCACGTTGTGTGTGGGCCAACTTCGACCTAGACATGATCTGTCTGCAAGGTTTCTATCTAAAGGATCTTGAATCGCATAAGCTGGACATACAGCGGCTCAGGATTACTGCAAAGCATGGCTGGTAGTCATACAAGGCATTCGGCAATTGGGACATTAATGACCTTGGGGACTTTCCTGCTCTTCAAGAAATTCATGTTGCAAAAGACGATTCAGTCCCGGTGTGGGCATATTTATTTGAAGAGAGCTAATGGGGAGAATGCCCAAAGGGGAACATCAAATTCATCGCCAACACCAGCGGACCAATCTTGAACGGCTATCAGCTTTGGACGGTGTCTGATTGGGGAACATCTTATTCGTGGGACGACGAAGGAAAAAAAAAAGATGTAAGCAATCTTAAGGAAGAGATCAAGCTTGCAACTGATGAGACATATCTGAGTCTATCATTCATCAGGAGTGTAGAATAGTGAGCCTCTGAACCTATTACCTCAAAGAAAAGACAGGTGGATGGATGAAACAATGATATTGTAGCAATAACCCATTGGAAAATATTAGACTTGAAATCTATAGAATACGTCTTCAATGCACTCTAGTGGACATTCTTCTCGTTGTTAACCATCCTACAGACGAGATCAGTTTACGCCGAGATAAAGATGATATGAACTTTGTCCTACACTTGTTGGTCTGAGCAAAAACATTGAACTATCGTGATACATTATCTAAAATGCAACCTTGACTGCTGTGTAAGAGGTTCAACTCACTAATGTTTCTTTTTCTCTTTTTCCCTTTATGCCCTGTCCTAGACACTCTGGACCGTTTACTAAACGCTGTTGATCGTTGTTAGTAAGATTCAGACGGGATGGACTCCTTCGGCCGCTAGAGAATGCCAAGCTATGAACCGGGCACGGAGGTCAAACGGAGGGTACCTCAAGGTACAGTTGCATCCTTCAGCGGCTCAGCGATGCCTGCGTCGGATCAAACCAAGATGTTGGTTACGATGCAACATGGGGCCGATGAGTCAGTGCCGTTACTTCGCTCATGCGGCTGATGCTTGCCTCGACGGAGCTCAACTGGACAAGGATCACAGCCTCCTGAGCAAATCTGCCAAACATCGATAATCCGACATACTGTACATACATGGATCCATGATGAGGAACACTTTCGCTTGCATGTAGTATAATTTTGTGAACTGTTATTGGTCGGGGGTTGTCAAATGGAATGGATAGGCCGGTATGCCTTGGTCTAAATCATCGGCTTCATGTCCTGCATGGAGGAAACATTAGTTTCCAGACTGCCGACAATTTCTTCCCCCCCCTTCTTTAGAAGTGTTTCCCGCAACCTTTCTACTTTTTATTTTTATTTTTATTTTATTTATACAGTGATTGACGGCAATCTTACTACGTGTTTATCTAGCTTTGGACATGATAATGATCTTGTCTTTGCGCAGCTTGTTCACCCATTTTCTCTTAATATAGGGTACAGTTATTCTAAAATGACTTTAGACCTACCTCCAACGCCTTGACCGGATCAAATGCTGGCAGAGATGCGAGCCTTGCTGAATGGCGCGCGTCAGGAGAACGGATGTCACCTGAAGCTATTTAGACATGTCCTTCTTCCTGTCAAGACTCTGGCTCCTCGGCATCGGACTGGTTTTTGGTCCCCAATGTTAACAGCTTGGTTGCTTGCAACGACAACATGTTACTGGAGCTATATCCACAATAATGCGGGCAGTCAAGCGTCAATTACAGCCATTAGTAGTTGTATGGCGAACTACAGTTCCAGACAGAAAACGTTTGCAGCGATAGAGGATGTTGCGGCAGTCTGCTCGACGCCAAACCATGATTTCATCAGGAACTACGTCTCACTTGGCGAACTTTACTCTATTCCAGGCTAAAAGCCTCGCTATAAACGATGTCCTATCGGCCGGAAATCAGGTCCTTTATTCCCTCGGAGCTGTTAAAATGGATGCACAAGGCTTCTTCTCTTCCCACCACCTGCGTTGAACGAAACCAAAACTTTGTATTGTTACATCTTGAGCTAATAAAATCCAGGCATCTCCCGCTGTGGTGGAGATATCGTCAAGGACACAGCGTCAGCTAAAGTCATCCGAATCGCTCACTTTGAGGCCTAGAACGCTGAACACGTTTGTCTCATACTGCCATGCTACGAGAAATGTATCCAATGAAGCGCTAACTCGTCATTGTAAGAGCAGATTACGAGCACGGTACATACATGAACACTACGAGTACAATATATGAACTTTCTGCCATGAGGCCACCTGTTTCGTTGCAGGCCTGGCGCCTGATTGCTGCTCATTCTACGAAGGCCTACTCGTATCTAGGCTTTTTGTGAGGAATCTGAGTTTTTCCTAAATGCCGGTAATGACAATAGAATCTCCCTTATTTCCGGGTTGGGGATTGGTAGAGGAGCGGTACTGTAATTGTGGTGAGATATGTGACTGCCCCCAGCCGGTATTTGTTTTTTTGACCTTCCAGACTGAGGTTGGTTGGATACAAGGGGGTAAGTTGCTGATGACTGCCGGGCTGACGGGCTGAGGCTGGCTTCGACGGCCCGGGTGTACTCCGTTACTTTAGTTGATATAAAGAACCGACGGCCCGATGCTAATTAATATCCCTGGATCTCTGACCAGTACTAGTCAGTTGAAGCTTTCAGGGATAGGATAGCAGCTCGAGTAGCTTCATACGTCATCTTATAATTCATCTTCGCTGCTTGAAATCATAACAACTATGGCTTTAAACCTGGCTGTTAAAATAGGCCGTCGGGTTGGTTTTTTAATACCCAATGTTATGTAGCTAGGTTGCTATGTTGCCAAGGGGTTTATTAACTACATGTAAGCGGGAATTGACAAATAGGTAGGTAGTTAACATGTAGACAAATAAATAGCATACGAGTACTCAGTATAGACAAATAATTAGCACATGACAAAACCAAAAAAAATTAACCACATACGAGTGCTACCATATTTGTGTGTTTATTTTATTATTTACGACCACTATGTGATAAATAAAAAGCCCTCTTCTGGACACTAGGTCTGTAAGAACCGCCTGGCATCAGATTCCGCGTTCGCTACATGTCTTCTTTACAAAGGAAAAGGTTTGTCATTCTGTAGGGGGGGGGGGGGGGAGCGTATGGTCTGGTGTCCTCCACTAGTGTCTGAAATTCCCGTCTTTATATCCGTTAGGTCCTAGTAAGTAGTCTAAGTGTGGTTTTGTCTTCTGGTGTAGTAGAAGTGGATGAGAACTGCTTTCTCAGGGTCAAAGAAGATCGCATTTCCCCCACCCCACCAGAGAGGGTGTCGTCAAGTTCCCACTAAGCTTCCTTGTAGTTTCAGCGGTGGTCTTTGTGTTACAACAAGCTTACGAGTATGCAGAACCTCGCAAAACTCGTTTGTGGGTCTCCCCATAGTTATACCCTGTTTTGATCGAGAGAAGTAATAGGCTAATTTCATCAAGTTAGCATGTCCCCTTGTATAAGACGGCCTACAAACGAGTTTTGCGAGGTTCTGCATACTCGTAAGCTTGTTGCAACATTACTATTATTATCCCTAGGTGTGTATCCATTTTACGGCCCCTCCGCTCTTCTTGATCAAAACTGGGATAAATCCTGGGGATACGCATAGTCCAATTTGCCAAGGGAATACAGTAACCAATAAAGACAAAGTTTTTAAGTTGCCCGTTAACTGGAAGCGACCTCAGCTTACTCCTATGTGGAGAATCCCTAATCCGGTAATGAACTCCAATAGGCCCTGGCTTGACGACTGTATCATGATTCATTACCACTAAACATTAAACCACAACCTCGTACAAGTCTTCACCAACACCCCCAGTCTACCTTTGGTGCATAATAATGTTTGCCTCATGTAGCGGCTTCTTAAAGTCCTAGTTATATTGTGGTTCACTAAGTTCGTTTCCGTCAAAAAACCAAGTATCCCTATTCTATGATATAGAAGTTGGATATCTATGTCTACAATAGTTTTAGTATAACATTGAAAACTACAATAATTTAGACTTGGTTATCCATAACTGCGTAATTGCAGTTGATGATGATTTTGATACTGTTTCCGGGATAGTTGTTAATTGTCAGGCAAATGGAGAATGTACTCGTATTGCTGATCTTTTCCGGACAGGGTGAGCTTGGGATGCCTTTGCCATCATGGAGTACCTAATCAGTCAGTAAGCTGCGATGAGGGCCATTCCATGGAATCATTGGGTGGGGGATGCATTGTTTCTCTAGGATTTAGGCAGTTCTCCTCTTGCTCAACACGCCGGCCGCTGTCCCTCGATAAGTATAAATACTCTCGTCCATCACCCGAATCAAACCATCTTCTTCACTCCAACAACATCTTCACTCTCACACAAAAAGATCCTTAACAACCTTCTCAACACCAACCTTTCGGTTCCAACATCAGTCAATATGCAGACCTCCGCTATTATCACTCTTCTCTTCGGCTTCATGGCCCAGAGCGCCCTGGCCACTGTCAACCTCGGCACGGACTCTGCCGGCACACCCAGTAAACAGCCCCCCTGAATTCCCCTCTGTTTTCTATGTAGCTTGCTAACCCCTGACAGTTGCCTGGATTAGCGGCCAGTCTGAGTGTACGCACTCTATCACCAACGGTTGCGACAACCGTTTCACTCTGGCCAACGGTGTAACCTACTACCTCCAGGGATGCGGTGGTGCTGGCTTGACCCTGTTTAACAATGACAACTCTTTCAACGCCAACTGCCAAAGTGTCGGATCTCAACAGCTTGCTTGTGGTGTCACCGAGAACTGGTCCTGCTAAGCGAATGGCATCGGTAGCTAGATGGAGATTTTGTGGAGGAGAATGAGGCATAGTTTTCGTTGCTCTTTGTTCTCTTAGTGTAGTGTCTTTGGCCGATATGTCTCGATTTAGGTGACGACCTGCAGATTCATTATTGTGCCGCTCTTATAATCAAAAGGAGTTGCAACCCGCTCGCACTTCCGCTGTGAATATGACTACTTTATCGACGGTAATTACTATTTAAATTGCAATTCAATCTATAACGGCTTGGACAAGATCATATCCAGGGCTTCATGAGTCGCAGACCGGAGCCAGTATCAACTGTTCATTGGCCACGTCAATTTCCAATACTCAGGGACATTTTGTCTCGGAATCTCAGACCCTGTGACATATTTGCGGAGAAGAGCTGCTTGGTAATCATCCTTCTAGCTCCCAGGAGGCCAAAGTCTCAACGAGTTAAGAAAATGGGAATACAGACACACAACAAAAGAATGGTAAAGTCGGTAAACGGGAGCTCTTTAGACAACGATTTTCTCAGATTATACAGAAATTAGGATGCTTTTAAGCTGGGAAAACTATACAAATTAAAGTGTAGCTGCGTACAACAGCGGACCTTCGCTAGTGGTCAACCATCTGATGAATAACATGCGTGATATTTCTTTATAATTCCTCCATTCAAGAATTAGTAATTTATGATTGGGAGAATAAGATTCGATCATTTGAAAACAATTTAGCATCGGCCCTGTATAATGTTGTCTTTCTTCAAGTGTCTACAAAGAGGTACCTATCTACATGTAGATACCTTTGGCGGAGAATGCCGGGATCTTGTTAGACTCGACTTACACGACGACAATTATTCATGCAAATTTGCTAAAATTATAGCTTAAAGTACATGTATTCTTAATGAATCAATAAGAAAGACATATCTTTTCACTTAAAGATATAACGAGCTCGCATTTTTTTTAAACCACTTCTTTGTATATTCTAAACCATCTCGGAGGGCCTCGGCTGCAACAGCATGTATCTTCTCGCCTAATGACATTTTTTCGCCATTCTTCATTTTCTTTTCTTCTCCCGTTAATCGTACAGACGCATCTCTACACACATGGGCACCTGAAGTCCATCATCCAGCCGCATCGAGCACTGTTGCGATACTAATTACATATGCCAACGCCTCTCTACTCCATAGATTGCGCGCTATTCCTGCAGACCTCCACACGCTTTTAGTCGCAAGGAATTGATTCGTTAGCTGACGAATTGGTGGGTATAGAGTTGCGGGTGTTGGGTGTTGGGTGTTGGCAATAGATTGTTGGCCGATGAATACTAGCTGAAACAAAAAATAGAGCACAGATAGATACATATATATGCAGATAATTCCCATACAACAGCAAGTACTATCCATTGCCGAGAAAACAAGCCAAATAAAACTTTTGCCAACAACTCGTTTATTCTGCCACTCTAGCAGGAACTTCCAACCTCTGCATTCTATCAAGGTTGAATACATGCATACAGACAATCTTGGCAAATCAAATTGGATTTGCTGTCTGCCTACACTAAGGTGTAGTATTTCCCGGCGGGCACATTACCGCAGGTAGAAGATAATGATCTCTTAAGCTAATAATCCCGGCTCATAGGGAATGCCTGAATCACAGCCTGCGAACACCGGCCGCTCCGACTCTAATGACCTCTCCGTCGTTAAAATGCCGCCCAATAGCGATGAGATTCCACATGAAGATGCCGTTGAGTGGCCACCTCTATCGGACATAGGTATCCTCAGGCTACCAGACGAAATACTTTTCCAAATCTTCACCGAAGCCACGACATGTAGCTCTCCCGAGTTCAACCAACGTACCGAAGAACAATCTATCTCCGTCTCTCTCTCCTCCACATGTCGACGCTTCAATCGCCTCGTTGTATCAATCCTATATAGAGATATAGAGCTATGCACCAGCCATTACAAGGATGATTTATCAATGCTACATCGGGCAACAAGCTGCTTGCATCGCACCATGAAGGAGAACCCATCTCTCCGGAGCAAATGCCGTTCATTAAGCATACACATTGGGGATGGATCTAACGACGCAACCCTGGCCAGTTGTTTCATGGACTTGCTTGTTTGGCTGAAGAGTACGAAGGTATTTAGCATTTGTGGAAAGTTGGAGACAGGTAACGATGGCTTGCAATTCAAGACCGCGTTGCAGCAAATGCCAATGCTAGAGGAGGTCTACTTTTCACGGGGCTTTGATCTGATGCAAATACATGGAATTTCTGTTGATCTATCGCATCTAAGGGTTCTCAACTTATCAAAAATCCGCATTCTCAATGACAGGTTGCCGTGTGATGCTTTTAAGGTGAGTATTGTACCAGATTCTGAGAATATTTGGCCTGAAATATCCAAACGAAACGTTTGACAGTTCATAATCACTCTTGTGACGTTGTCTCTATTTTGACACAGAAACACTGATACTTGATTCTATGATATCAGAAGGGCACATCCCCCATTACATCGCTAGCGATCGAAGGGTTTGAAGATTCCTCTGACACTCTCCACCGTCTCGTAGCCTGGCCGGCTAAGTTGGAGCACTTCTCGTTCGCAGAATGTGTTGGAGAGGATTCCCGGACCTGGAGCTTGTCTACCATTGCATCTGTTATCTCCACCCATAAGACAACGCTGCGATCACTCACTATTGGCGAAGTGCAAGAGCGGGGCCTTATCAACTTCGATCTAACAGACTTCGAGAGTCTAGAGTATCTTTCGCTATCGGCTTGGGCTACCGGATTTGATACCGGCTACGAGATGAACTTGCTCGCTCCGCGACTCGCCAAGTTCCGTTGGTCATTCGCTACTCGGCGCGAAGATATCATTGATTTCGATGACGAACAGGAGAATTGGCTTAGACGATTTGCTGCTGCAGCAGTTGCGCGGAAGCTAACTCTTCAAGAGATTTTTATCCAGTTTTATCTCCGTTCATTTTGTGGTCAGCGTGTGTCATTTAACGAGAGATATCCTTGGGACAGAATGAAGCACATTGCTAGAGATATCCAGGGTCATGGGATAAACCTATCATGGGCAGATCCGAACATGAGTAGAGAATTTTGGGTAGACTTTTGCGGGCCGCTAACTGATGAGGAGTTGCGGAGGAGTGATACCTGAAGTTATATATAAAGAGTTTTTGGGATGGCGCTATTTGGACGATGATAGAAAGAGTAAACTTGGTGCTTTTGGCGCGTCTGGGGACTCTGGAAACGGCCATGGTTAAACACTCTCACTAATTCATTACTTTACTAGAATCCATAGTAAACCAGTATGAAATATGAGTTCAGAGAATACATTGGGCCTTTCCTCTTTTGGTTTTCTTATACCCTGACTTCCTTCTTCGTATGCAGTATCCTCGTCACGAATAGAGAGCACTCTGAGCGGCTTGAGCGCCATGATATTGACAAACAATTGGATTCTGCGGAGCCGGCCGAGGCTTCCTGGATCAATACAAAGAAATTTCTCCTATAATAACATAATCGTTGAATAAATATATGGCTGAGTGCTTAGTAGAGAGATAAATAATAGTTTGGTAAACTTTCCGTCCAACAGAGACGCTATCTTTATATGCCTATCCTGTTTGAGTTTGTAGTATAGCTATAAATAATAACTAAGTAAACCTCAGGGTAAAGGCTCGTAAAGATTTTTTTTCTAAAGCTTACAGATGCATTCAACACACATAGTACTAAATGAAACTTTAATTTTCCTAGTAATAATTGGCGATTTTCCTCCGTAGTTACCTATTGTATCTAAAAGGGTGCAGAGAAGTGAACTTGTATGTGCAATTACCGAGACAAAAGCGTCTGAAGATTCTGATAGTCTGAGGGTTCTAATAGTCTGAGTATATCAATAAATTACACGAATGATCTAGTAACCTCGTTCTAATCACTTCCGACATGGTTTTGATCTAGAACTGCCCACTCCGCAAGCCCATTGTTGTGAATGTAAGAGTCACGTTATAGTAACATTGCATATAATGTCAGGTTTAGTTTACCAGCGTTGACAGCACCAGTAAATAGGCTCATAGAGAAAAGGTCCGGTAGCGCAGGATTGAGAAACCGAATAACAGTTGTGAAAATTGCCACCCTTGGTCCATACAAAGCCAGGCTTGCCGCTGCTATCACAGCTGTTGATCCCATTGCCGGTGCCGTAGCCTGGGCCACCGCTGCACGGGTTGCCTTGGAATTCGTTCTGGGAGAGACCAATATCACCGCAGTTGTTGGCGGCGATGACCCATTCGTCGGTAACCAAAACATTGTTTTGTCCTTGCCATTGATACACCTGCTTGCGGCCGACGCCAACTTCGCCTGAGTTGCAAATAGCATTGGCACCTTGGAGGTAGCCTAGTGAAAGGAAAGCAATAGCTGTCGAGAACCTCATATTGATTGAGATCTGATGGTTAAGTTGTTTGGAGTAAAAAAGGAGATAAAACTCAGAGTTAAGAGACAAGCAGAAAGATAACTGGGAATTGGCCGGTTGTTGCGAGGGTCAGATTGCTCGTATTCTTTTTGATTCATGCCTTTCTTACGTGCGCCTTTCTTTTCCTTATATACTTCTTCTGTTCATATTGCCCCCACTGTTGGTTTTCTCATTTAACCATCCCAGTGATCGTAAGATCATTTACGAACTCCGAACTCGCTTCGAATTCGTCTTGAAGCGGCATTCAAGAGCTGGGTAAATCCGTTTCTAGCTTTCGCTTCTCGGTTCCTAGTTTTATTTCCCCGGCCATAGGCGTAGCTGGAGTAATACAAATGCTCCGAGAGATACTTCAGGTTAGTTCAATGTTTTGGTAGAGGGCCTGGACTATTTAGATGGACTCTAAGAAGCTGATGACCTATTATTACCTTATTCGGAAGATTTGATTTTTGGGTCACTTCAATTGTTCTCTGGAATGATCTTGATTCCGTATACGAGACCTTACAAAGCCGGCATGAAGGTAAGCATCCGCATAAATTTCCCAATGGGAACATGATAAGCTCATCTCAAATATTATACAAGGCTTGTATGATGTATCTCCTATCGGTGTTCATTTTTCTCACTGCAGGGTCTATTCTGGACAAGCAATCACCGCATTGTATTCTATAACCCAAATCATCACAAACCAAGCATAAAAAGTCGCCTTTTCCAATTGTAATTTATTAGTGTCTTAATGGGCTGCTTATTTCAGTAATTCTTTCCGAGGAACATCTTCACCGTTTCGTTCAATAAGCACTAAAATCTTATATCTTATTGACCGCAGGGGAACGCAATCTAGATCTACCAGGCGAGTTGACCAAGCGGCCGCTTATCCCGCTTTTCTATTAGAGAGGCAGGAACATAACTGATAGCTTTACTATATCTTAATTATGAATATATTTCAGCGGAGTGGGGGTTACAGCTGAAACACTTGCCAGTTGTCAAGTAGCATCTGTAGGCAATAATTCGAAAAAAGCAATGGTGATACTTTCCTGGATATAAGCTTAAACAAAGGCCTTAATTTATAGAATATTTTCGTCAACTTAGGCAGTACATGGGTATAACTTAGGGGCTACAACTTGTGTTGAAGCAGCGTTAGCTTAGGTTTTTGAATAGGTAAGGAAGGAAATCTGAAATGTCAGAATTCGGGTGGTATGTTTGACTATTTTGCCAGCAGCTGCTAGGTACCAGTCGTCCTGTTATATATGTACAGAGCCCAGACGACAAGAGTTTCCTGACTCTGCTAGGATCTTGGACCCTCGTTGTGTTATACTAGCTACATTACAAGTGGACACCTGACAATGATTTCACGCCACCTAGTTTCTAATGTTCTAATGTTCTATGCCTAGTAATGACTTGAATGTGACTATGTACGCTTTCAGCTAAACGGTTTGTAAGCCGCCCTTGAACTATGTAGGCTTGGCCTGTAGCTCACCGTCCAAAGACATACTGAGGACTATCTACCCGAGTTGTCTAGGAAATGTACCGCTTTCACTACTTAACTCCGCGCTGGAACTACCTAACTCCTTATTCATCATGTCATTTTCGCGCCTTCTTAGGACTTTGCGCCCTCTAAGACTTCACGCCTTCTAAGTTGTCGCGCCCTCTAAAAACATCATGAGAATTATTAATGTTTCTTGGTAAGCGAAGCACGTCGATACCAAAAAGGATGCTGTCTTGAGCTTATTCATCAAGATGGATAAGCTTTCGTCTCTTCGTGTTAGTGACAGTCTCAGGACTATATTTACAGCGCTTTGCGTTCTACCATTCGGGTTTCAATATTCATCCATCTACTGCATTTCCACTTACAATAACCCATAATGGCCACTGCGTCTCAGGAGCCTCGGCTTCTTGACAGAGTGATTGAGGCCCACGGAGGATTGGAGCGATGGAATCATGTCAAGTCTATTGACGTGACCTTCAACTTTTCCGGGGCTTTTCTCGAATTGAAAGGCCATCTCGGTCACCATCAACCAACCATCACTGTTGACGTTGAAAAGTTTAAAAGTGTCATCCAAGGACTGCCAGGCACCAACCCTGACAACAAAGGATATTTGGCTAGAGGCAAGAGATGGCTCGATCATAAAAGAATACAAGCAAACTCGCTCCTCTTTTAAAGACCACGTCCGTACCGCTCAATGGGACGATCTACAACTCACATACTTCATCAGTTACGCGATGTGCAATTACTTGTCCATCCCGTTTCTCTTTATTCGCCCCAATTTTACAAGCCGTGAGCTGGAGCCGCATACTGAAGGCGGAGAGAACTGGCGCGTTTTGGAAGTAACATATCCAGATGGATTCCCGACGCACACCAAGGTTCAAAAGTTTTATTTTGACGACAAAGATTTTCTCTTGAGAAGGATGGATTACGTCACAGATGTTGCGAAAGGAGTAGCCGCTCATTATTGTTGGGATTACAAGAACATCGATGGACTGGTTTTTCCGACACTGAGACGTATTGTCCGAAGAAATGGAGATGTTGCCGTACTCAACGGGCCATCAGGATTTTTAATCGACTATACCAATGTAGTTATCCATGATAAGGCAGCTTAAGTAGATCTGAGTTTTATGTCAAATGGAAACTTTCTGGTGACAACGAAGATTCTTGAAGTACGCCGCACGATATTTATAGAGGTGCCTACACTATGAAGTAACTCCTCGTGTAAAGTAACGCTATCAATTTCTTGCTCTTGGTAGTGGATAGGAAGATCCACCCTGTCGTCTCATTCTTTAAAAAAGAGTGCATTCTCTTCATAAATCCATCCGACTCTTTTCGACTGTTCCCACCAGCGATTGACTTAGGAGCTGCATGATGCTATTACGCCTCTTCTTATAAGCCAGTGACCATGCGTTCTCATGATTCACATCTCTTGCATCAATGTCAATTTTCCCCCTTTTAAGAAGCAATTTCACGACGTTATCGCGGTCAAAGTGGACGGCAGCTAACAGAGGTGTCCAGCCATTTCTGTCTCTCGCGTTGACATCTGCCCCTTTGTCGATCAACAACTTAATGACATTCGACATACTGTATATGATGGCGTACAGCAAAGGCGTCCGCCCATATTCATCTGTTGCATTTACATCGGCCCCTTTCTCTAGCAGGAGCCCTATAGCGGCCACGTTGCTATGTTGATTGCTGTATATGAATGGCATGCGACTCTCTGTATATGTCGGGCTGGAATTAGCTCCCCCATATAGTGGCGGATAGATCCTGGACTCGTCGCGGCGGTCGATGGCGATGAACAGTACAGTCTTGCCTGATATATCCTTTGCGTTGACGTCCATTCTGCTATCAAGAAGCGTATTTATGATTGTCCCCTGATTATCGTGGTAGACAGCATGGAACAAGAGTGTCCACCCACGCTCGTCTTTGTGATTCATGCCAGCACCCGCGTCTTGCAAAATTCTCAGTATCTTCTCCCTTTTGAACTGCACGGCAGTAAGGAGCGCCGCCCAACCATTCTGGCGCCTCATGTGAATATTGGAACCCACTTGTAGTGTCGACTGAAGCATCGTTTTCGCATCTCCGGGCGCCACGACACGAGGCATTGGTGGTTTTTCATTCTTCGTGCTCATATTGGAGCCGGCTCCAAGAAGAATTCGCACTGCACTGTCATAACCATTTTGAATGGCCCATAAAAGCAGTGTCTGGCCCTTGGAATCTTCCGCCTCAACATCGGCACCTTCTTTGAGAAGTAATCGGCCAAGAGCGTCATGGCGGTTATGAATGGCCCATTGCAAAGGCGTCCAACTTTTCCCACTGCTATCGCGCAGATTGATGTCAGCCTTGCCTTTATTTAATAAAAGCGTGACAATGTTTTCTGCTCCGAGCTCTATAGCCATTATAAGTGGTGTTCGGCCTTGTTTGTCTTTCGAATCCACCTCGCTACCTTTCTCTAGCAGTAAGCGGACGATTCTCTTGTGTTTGCCTTGAACTGCACACATCAGCGGAGTGTGGCCATTCTTGGAGTCGATGTCTTCAAGAGGAGCGCCTGCATTGAGTAGCAATTCCACCATTGCATCCTGACCTCCCTGAGCAGCCCACCAAAGAGGCGTACGCCCATAGTTATCCTTGCTGTCGGTTGTGCATCCAAGTTGAAGAAGATTGGAAACCACCTTGGATGCTCCAAAATATACAGCGAAATGGAGCCCATTTATGCTTTTTGGCACAGAGATGCCAAATTGATGCCTAAGTATTTGGCTATTCATATGCAGCTTCTCAATTGCCAAGTTGACTTTATATCTGTTTAGTAGAGAATTCATGAGCTTTGCACTAGGCTCCATATTCTCAGGAATGCTTTGTGCCCAGTTGTTGACAGCGTAGTTGTAGAAAGGATATCGCTCTCCGCCGTCATAAAACCAATCAGTTGGACGAAAATTCTTTCCGAAAACATCGAATGATATGTAAGTAAGACAAATCTTGGACATCATACACTCGGCGTCTGGAAACCAGCGGCTTTGCGTTCGTTCAAAGTATTCCTGTGCCGTAGAATGCAGCAGCTGAATAACATTGCTCTTCACATCGACCGTGACTAAACCAGCACAAACATTGCTTATGTCTGCAAGATCTGGAACGTCTCCCTTATCGAAATGAGAACTCCCTTCCTTTGTTGCGAGGGCATGCTGAAGCTCTGCCACTGTAAGATTTCGTTTTGCAAGTGTGATCCAAGACAGCGCTCCCATAGCAAGGGCTTTTAGTTCCGGCTTTTGGTTGTCAATTCGCTCCATTGCTTGTTCGTATGCATGATACAACGCTTGGTCTCTTTGACTACCATTGCTGCTATTTCTGATCCGAAATGACTCCAAGTCCTCATGTATACTGTTTACGGTTGTTTTATCTCGTAACAAAGTGACATAAATTTCTGCTAAGAGAAACCTGGGAAATATAATCAGTGCCTGAAGATTAATGTAACCTTTCTATGCCCACTCTTTAAACCACAACTTACATTCCGTCAACAGCTTCGGAGATGCCTCTCTTGATATCCTCTTGGAGTTGAGGATTGTGCCTAACAATGCGAGGAAGCGAGGGCATTTGGCCTTCCAAAAATGCCAGCACATCGCTTGGGATTGCCCGAACATCGAGAATCGATAGATCGTTATCACTGGAGAATTGATATATGATTTCTGGGCTTGGTCTTGATGTCGCGAAGATGCGAATATCGTGATCTTCCTGGAGATTCAAAAGACTGGATAGAAGCTCCTTTAACGAAGAGAATTGACACTCATCCATCGCATCGATAATAAAAAAGACCGTCTTATACAGGTGTATGACAGACTTGAGATTTGTCAAAAGCTCCTCATGAGACGGTCTGGTCTGTTTCTCCTTGTGTCGTTTAAATAACTTTGCGGTACTTTCTGGCAAGCGTGTTCGACTTCGTAGTAGTTGCTTTAGCATGCTAGCAAGCAAGTTTTCGATATCTTGATCGCCTTGTTGCTTGTAATGGCAGTATATATAGACTATGCCCACATTTTGGTCATGCCCAAAGGTGTTCTCAAGGTGATGAATTGCGACTGAGGTCAGGATCGTTTTACCAGCTCCTGGGATGCCACGACACAACAGTGTTTTCTTGGTTCCTGACTTCAAATCTTGGAATTCTCGTGTGTCTAAAAGCCACTTGCCAGTCCCTGGTTGACGCTTTTCAAAATACTTGCCATGCTGTAGGCTATAGTCGACCTTCGTAAGCCAATTAAAGACTTCCTTGTCAGCAGTTTCGTCTAGCCTTCGCATCTTGTGTATTGTAGCATCCCGAGTGCTAGAGACGCTTTCCGGAACTGCATTCAGTTATTAGAGCCAAAACCCTGAGTGAATTGTCTTAAACGTATTTAAACAAATGGATACTGACTTTGTAATACTTCGCTCGCCCGTTTGTCGCCTTCAATATCTGCTGGCTGCACTGCCTCCAGAAGCTCCTTTGCAAACGCCGCGGCAATAGCTGCGGCATACTCTTGCCAATCCTTTTTCTTGAGAGAGTCTGCATAATCGCAGATCCCTCGAATAACGATGCAGGGGAAGCTCTTCATTAGACCCGCCACTTCCGTTTCGAAGCAAAGCGCTTGGCCAGCCAGGCTCTTGTTGATTCGATCTCTGGTGGAGCTATCTTTAATGACCTGACTCCCAGAAGCAATCAGCCCATGATGGATGGATATTTCGCCAGGTTTTCTTGACTCCTTGATAGTCGATGAATCGATTGCGTCTCTTGGCGATGAGTACAAAGGGTCTTTGAGGCGAGCGGACCACGTATAGTTGGGCGCCAGTCTTGGCCATTTGGCGGTCATCTGGTCCAAGAGCTTGTGTATGTTGTGACCCTTCATCTCGTGCCTACTCTTGAGTTTCGTCAATGCCGCTAGCAGTGCCCTTGGTGGTTGGTTTAACGACCCAGTCTGCACTATCTGGCCCTCTTGCTGTGCTTTGCCAAAATCCCATTGAACCACCCCAGGACGACCTAACGAGGGTTGACTGACAACAACATCACCCAGCCTAACACGAGGCGGGATGCCACTTCCAATGCCTACCATAAGAGCAAAGCTTACGGATGGGAAAGTATTCACCAACTGAGTCGCAGCATTTGCGGCTGAGTTTGCCCCAATCTGACCTTCTGGTAGGCAGGCTATAACGACATTGTGGCCACTGATGGACCCCAGAGTATAGACATTGTCGTCATTCGGGGGTTTCAGCAATAGGTCATGTTCCTCGTCCAGCAATGCCATTGCCACAGTCTGCTCTTTCGGCAGAGCACAGATCCACCCAACCTTATAGTCATGATGAGAAAGGCTCTTGGAAGTCATCATAAAGCTGGCGGCAACTGGTATTACATCCAGGAATAAGAAGGCAATCTGGGCAGAAATAAGTTAGCGGAGGCTACGAGATAGTTTACGGCCGCCATATCTAGGATATATGTAAACTGCTTAGGCAGGCTTTGCTACTTCGGGCAGCAATGCAACTACAAACGCAATGCTGTGCAGCTTTAAAGATACGGGATTGAGGGGTTCTAAGGCGGCCTGCATTATCATGTACCACTTTGTTCGTAGCCTTCGCTCTTTATCTCGTTGGGCTGATATGCAGCTCGACTGCACCTAATTTTGTGGTGCAGTGGCACTGCATAAAAGAGCAAACATGCGTGACGCGAAACTATTGGCCAAGAAGGAGTTCTGCCCGTGTATCCAACAGCGCGACGTGCTAACAGCGGGAGTCTACACGCATGCTTATCAATTCTTACTTTATGACCTGATGATGCGACAATGTAACACTATGCACGCGGGAACGTAGCGTGATAGCTTCACATCTCGAGCTTTTTAGTGCTACCTACCGAGTAGAAATAATAGTCTGGCTGACTGCCCGGTGGTGAGCGTGTCTTAAGGATCATCTCATCTTTAATAGTTTTATTAAATCTCCTCCGGTCCTGCCTCCTTTCAGATATTCTTCAATTTCATCATGTAACATCGCATTACATCAGACATACACGTGGGCAGTAATCTCATTGTATATGAAGCGAACATTGGAGGTGATTGGGACAGTAACTTGCTTCGGGCGGAACTTGACATAGTGTTCGAGCAGTCTTGCCTCCATGCGCAGACGTGACGGGGACTACCTCACACGTAATATCCTGTGTACCGAATGGCGCCTGCGACAACACTATAATTGATAGGGGCCAAAGTCCTTGTATCCCACGCCCTTGACAAAAGTCTGCAACCAGGGACCTTGCGTCTTCGCCTCAGAAAGCTCGTAGAAGAGTTTTGCGTGTGCGTCTCCATCGATCTTAAAAGCGGCCGAGCCATCTGCCTTTCGTTCATCGACGTAGTAAAATCTATGCAGCTGTTAGTCTCATTCGCTCAGGCTGTTAAAGGAACATGGAGATTACATACTTGAACCCTTTCTCTTTGTATTCAGCGGCAGCAGCCATCATCATGTGCGCAGATGCTGACTTGCCGGCGCCGGATTCCAGGAATTGCGGAAGCGGCTTGACGTTTAGGATATTGCCCGTAAACGCGAATACCCTCGGCGCATTGGCAGGGAGCTCCGCGAAGCCGAGCACGGCTTGCTGGGCAGCGACAAAAACACTAGTGTTGTTGACGGTCATGTCTCGCGCGAAAGCATCCAACGGGATCGCAAATGGGTCGCCTGGGGAAGTGAAGGTCGCGGCGCCGGCTACGAACGCTCAGCGGGTATTCAGCTAGAGTCCTCTGGTGCCAACACGTACCGTTGTAAATGACTACGCTTGGGATTCCTAATTCCCTCCTGACCGTTACAAAGGCATTGACAACATCATCGGGGTTGGCAAAGTCGCTTTTGATGTTAAGCTGACCGTCTGTGCTGTCTGCCTCGTTCAGTGACCGGGCTGCGACTGCAACCTTGTAGCCCTTTGACGCAAAGGCCTTTGCAGTTGGAAGACCGACTTTAGGTCCCGCGCCGAGGATGAGAACGACAGGAGATATTCCAGGCATGGTTGGAATGTAGGGGGAAATTCAGACCGTGGGCAATCGAGCAAGAAAGCGAGGAGCCTTCATCTGCTTTATGTATGCCTTCATATCTTCACATTGAGGCAAGGAAAGGCACAGGTATTAGCAATACACAACTGGTCAAGTGATCCAGGGCGGCGAGATCTCTGCTTGTACTGTTTGTGATAGAAGTCATCGCGGAGCTGGACTCAGCCTGTATGCCTATTTTGGCTAACGAGTGGGTTCTCACACCCGGACCCGGACCCGGAGGCTTCGGAAGGTCCGAACTTGATTACATAATGCCCAATTCCGTTCGTCACCAATGTGGTAGGTAGTTCTTTGAGCGGTGGTGATATTTATTTACTGCTGAAACTCCTATCATTTTATGCTATTACTAATTATTCACTTGTACATCAGTGTTGCGATTGTCTTTGAAGCTACACGAAGTTGCTCGTTTCGCCCAGCGTAAGGAAGTACACAAGCGGGGCATGCTATCGTGGATTACCTATCAGATGAGACGAGGGCTTTGAGATCAAAACTGTTGTGTCTACGAGTCGTCCGCTCCGGCTGACTTTCTTACTTTATAGTTGCATAAGCTTGTATATTAGCCATCCCTTCGCTACTTCAGTGCGTTAAGTTGAGTGGGAATGCTGTGTAGTATTGTCAACATTTGTCAGCTCGCTACTCCTTCATGGTTAGTGTTGAATCAGGTTTAACTCTCAAGGCAGGGAGAAGGAAGCGATGTATTTAAAAGAAGCCAGACGTTCCTGTTTCCAGGTCTATTCTGCGCCTTATCATTCACTGGATCTTTCATCATCAGCCAATATTTTAGGTCAGTTTGCGAGCTCTCCATCCTACAACCAATCTCCGGATAATTCGATACACCTTCATCTAAATGGGAGAAATGGAGCCGATCAAAGTATTGGGAATTCACGGGCCCAACGCTGGCAAAGTCATCCTCCTCTGCGAGGAGCTAGGACTGCCATACGAGACCGAAGTGATCCCACTTAACGATGTCAAGAATCCCAACTACGTCGCCATCAACCCAAATGGGC
This sequence comes from Trichoderma aggressivum f. europaeum, assembly GCF_033847375.1. Taxonomy (NCBI): domain Eukaryota; kingdom Fungi; phylum Ascomycota; class Sordariomycetes; order Hypocreales; family Hypocreaceae; genus Trichoderma; species Trichoderma aggressivum. The sequence continues at coordinate 279,202 of NW_026946389.1, forward strand.
GGCTGCCGTCTATCCAGGACCCAAACACAGACCTCACGCTGTGGGAATCGGGCGCAATTATTGAGTACCTGACAGAGAAATATGACAACGACCACAAACTAAGCTTCGTACCGGGTACAGCTGAGGCATACCACGCTCGTCAATGGCTCTATTTCCAGACCACCGGCCAGGGACCATACTACGGACAGGCGATGTGGTTTATTATATATCAGCCGCTTCCCGAGGCGCGAGAGCGCTACGTTAAGGAGGTTAACCGCGTAACTGGAGTGCTGGAGGGACACCTGGCAAAGCAGAAGCCTGACGTGGATGGCAACTCCTGGTTCCTAGGTGGCCGCCTCTCCTACGTGGACATTGCCTTCTTTACGTGGCAGAACACAGCCGAGCCGCGAATTCCGAATGAGGAGTTCAACCAGGATGACTACCCACACGTCAAGAAGTGGCTTGACAACATGCTCTCGCGCCCGAGTGTAAAGAAGCTCCTGAAGCTCCAAGAAGCTAAATAAGGTGTGGCAAGGGGGAACGGATCTCAGATCTCGATAGGCGAGTTGCTACTAGGTGTGGTTGGAAATGAAGACAGATCATTTTAGAGTAGGATAATGAATAGATACAGTGTGCTGCCTTGTGCGCCTCTTATTTGATCTCGTGTGATACTATATCCCTCAAGTAGTACAGATTGGACCTCAAAAGAGATCTTCCAGTGCTCGACGACTGCTTGGGGTGCATGAAAGCCCTTTCAACCATCTTCAACGCCCCGCAGGATTGACTTGCAGCTAGGGGGGCCAAGTAAAGGTATATTTCGGGTCAAGGCAACCTGTGTAGCGGCATCTATCCTGTTGCTGTATGCATTTGTCTGTTTTTATATTAACTTGGCTTAATGTTAAATCGTCATGTAAATGACGCCAGAGACCTTGAACTGAAATGTTGAACAGCCCTTTTGGCTTTGAGATTTAAGCTGTTGCAAGTGTGATGCATTTGCACCAACTCCTTGGACTGCGATAGTGTGATTGGATCATTGGCAAGTGTCTCCAACAGACGTAGAAATGGCTCGACGAGATTAAGATCTGAAACTGCGTTTGGCGATATAGGATTTTGTGCTAAATTATAGAGCATACTGCTAGCTGCAGCGAAGAAAGCATGAAGAAGCATCCTAGAGTGAGTCAGATGAAAGAATCAAGAAGATTCTGCTTCTCTACATGTCACTTACCAGACACAGGCGCAGTCTCCTTGAGGAATAGCTTCGATAAGACGGATCGCTTTGCGTGCCTCAGCGACGCATAGACTGCCTGGGGGCGGTACCAATGGTTCGGACCGGCTGAGCTCTTGGTTGGAGAAAGATGGTGGCATCGGGGGCAAGTGGCGATCAATCATTGTGAGGCAATGAAGATATGTGAGTCGTAGAACCACCTTGTGTATCATCTCGCCTGAAAGTTGAAACCCTGACGATGCTGCAAAGTTCTCTGGTATTTCCAGCTGCGCGCTGGACTTCCAGTACGATAATAAAGAACCCAACTCTTGTGCCGCAATCGCTCTCTGTGCCGCTGTCTGTCGTCCAGCCCGTACTGAGTACAATTGTTTATACACCTGCCCCTGAACAAGCGCAAGCCCTATGCGACAGTTGAAGAGGTCCAGGTTACCCAGCTCAAGATTTGCGTTTGATGGCAAACGTACATCCATGTCATCATCATCTTGACCAAAGGGTCGGCCCGTTCGTAGACTAATATCCTTGTCAAGAATGTACACCTTCCAGAACACCCGCCTCCGTTTCTCGGCTTCTGATTCCGTGAGCCCTGGACTGGAACATTCTCTGTGCAGATTCATGATCTGGGCCAAGCGTAGAGCTGCGGCCACGAGCATTGCGGCTGGCTCCGGATCTGGTGTGCCCTGAAGAAGGCAGGCCATACCCGCCAGAGCCTGAACGGCGGAGAGGCTGCGGTCGGAGACGTTCAGCTCAGAGACGACGCTTAGGGCGTTTTGAGCATAGCCATAAGCTAGAATGTGCTCTTGTGTTGGGTCTAATGTTCGTATGGCGCGGAGACGATGCGCTATCGACAGCACAACATTGAGGCATGCCCACCAACCAGCATCTCTAGGATTAGAAGTCGAGTACTTGAGGTGAAACTCTTTCAAGAAGTCCTTCTCATGAAAAAGTGGAAGAAACCTATTGTAGTTGCTGAAAGTTTCCTCAATCAACTCCTCAGCGACTGCCTTTGTGGGTAGCTGCTGACGCACTGGTAGAGAAACTGGGCGTAATTCCGGAGCAGGATGAGGCCACAAACGGTCAGTTACATAACTGCCAAGCGTAGACCAATCGGTTGCATTGTGGTCGGGTGCTCGAAATGTAGATCCATGGTGAAACCCTAATAGATTGTTCGTTTGTTCAGATGAGGGAGCTTGTGGCTCACTCTTTTGTATCCAAGGATTGCTTTCATTGGGAGATGTGTTCAACACCGCTGTGCCAAGTAATTCCGCGGGTGTCGTTTGTTCTTTATGCGAACCGATGTCAGGTACAGTTGGCTTTCCCAATGACCTGTCTCCTAGCAAAGCTTCTACTCCTAAAAGTCTCTTCTCGAGCTGTGCGATGTATTTGAAGCTGCGGAAAACTCAATAAAGGCAAACTCCGTGGGCTGGAGAAGCATACTGACCCAGCTGGTCTGCGAGGCTTCCTCTTCATTGCAATTGGCGTAAAATGACACACTGTGCCATATTTGGTGCAAGGACTGCATCCTTGCGCAGTAGGTTCGCAGCGGATCTTTTTCTTCCGGCACATGTCGCAAGCCTTACATTAGAGTGTCAACAGATGTGGAACGGCATTGAATATCTGGTTTAACTCACACGAACGACGACTGGCCGTTCCTCTGCCCTGGAAGGTAGCTGGGCCGTGGAACCCACTTGTGAGTCCATGATTCGAATTGAAAGGGTGCAGGGTGAAAAGGACTCGAATAAGCAATTAATTTGCTGTCTAAGAGGCTTCCAAGTACCTGGGGAAATAAAACCTCGCAAAAGGGCACTTGACCAGTCCCAGAATATTTATCGTTCATCAGCTCTCTCATCAAGATCAGGCAATAGATGGATTATAAATCAGGCTCCTTCAGCTATTTAGCACAAGACACCCCAAGGCCCACACTTTGTCTTACTCTGATTCGCTCTATCTCGTCAGCTATTGTTCCTTGACAGGCCTCTATATTCAGCGGCCCGAGGCTTGAACAACATTACATACATTCGACGATATCCCCTCTACTCAATGTGATGTCGCGATTAACTTGAGGTCATTTTAGAAACAATACTGATCGAGGGTCTTCACGGATGCGAAATATTTCATTAATAAAAAGGAGCCATTAAGAGAACCCAACAGCGGCAACTGAAACATGACAACAGCTACTCCCAGTTTATCATGTGCTGATTGAAGACGCTATATGCCGGTTTTCAATCCCATACTATACGACCATGAGCGGTGGAAAATTCGAGGACTCATTAGACTCTTGATCAAAAGTTCAGAATTGACTTTGGATTTCAAAGACTTGGAGTCCTCAATGTGGAGTCGCAGGGTTCTATTTTCAGGAGCAACTGAAATAACAATCTAGCAAATTGGCGCTCTGCGCTAACGTAAAATTTATATATACAAGAATGAATCAACCATAGACAGGTCAAGTTGAAGCCAGGAGAATACTGGAGTCAATACCAGAAACAAGTTATGTATATGTCAGAGACTCAGTGCGGCTTAGTTGAGACACTGAGAGTACCACTGGTTCTGTGCCTTGCAGGTGGCCGGAGCCTGGCAAACAGTAGGACCTGCCCAGCCAATACCTCCACACTGGCCGTAGAGTGTTTGTTGTTGTCCACCGCTGGATGGTGGTGTCGATGATGCCGCTGGCTTTGACGATGTCGCTGGTTTTGACGACGATGTCGCCGCCTTTGTCGACGATGCCGACGGCTTTGAGCTTGAACTGCTGGGAGGAGGTGAGCTAGTGTCATTACCTAGGACAGGCGTAGTATCGGTCTCTTGTATTCCATTGCATTCACAAGTTCCCCAGTCAGCAACAGCCTGGCCTGGGCAGGCAATAGGCTCAAAATCAACAACCACATTGTCTCCAAAGACCTGATTCTGCGCCATAATGTCAAAGTGGTAGCCGTAGCCATACTGGTTAGTACCGCCAACAACTGGGCACCACTGTGCATTTCCATTATTGGGGCACAGGTTTGTGACCATCACAATAATGCTCTGGCCAGCAACACCACCTGTGCCACAGGTAGAGCAAGGCGCCTCTCCCGTCGAGGTCAGTTTATAGCATTTACCGCAGCCCGCGCCACACCACGACGCACCGGCCGTGTCGAAAAAGGCCTGAGAGCCAGCTGCTGTATAGACTCCGTTACCAATGCCAAGCTAGAGAAAAGGGTCAATAATTGTTGCTCATAATTCGGACAAGGGTAAAGTCTTACCTGCCATGGGAACGCACTAGAGCCTGAGCCGCATCCGCAACCACCCTTTTGCCCATCATAATAGTGCTAGACTTCTGGTTAGCCGCGATGAAGTAGACTTGGTAAATCTACATGTGTATTTACTTACAGTGGTAGTAGCTTTGTATGCAGAAGCAGCGCCTATAATGGCAGAGCCGATAAAGAAAGAGGTCTTCATGTTTGCAGTAGTGCTGGATCACGATGCAGAAGGATTGAAATAGATTATCAATCTGAAGCAGTTAAGTAACGAATTGTTGGCTCAAAGCGGCTCTATAAGTTATGTAAGCAGATATGTTTCAGAGGATTGCCATGGTTGGTTACTATAGGGCCTTTTATATACAACTATAAGGGGCAATTATAATATAGAAAGGATCTTTCCCATTTGCTATAAGGGTTCTGTCCTAAATATGGCCCCCTTTATTCTATTACAATATATCCGTGACCATGTGGCGCCCCTTCACCTGAAATTCCCGGGCCGGCTGGATCCACCACATCCCCTACATTTGTGCCTGAAAGAGACTACGGTATGGGGATGCTGGCTGCCACTGAATGGCTGCAAACAAAGGACTTCTTGTGCTAAATAAGGCCAGCAGCAAAAAAAAAAAGGGTATGGACGATGTCTACTAATTTCCGATTGTTAATAGGAAAGCAGCGAACTCTTACGTAGGAAATAAATGTATATGTGTAATCATGATAAATGATAAAGCCTTATCAACTAACAAATAATATCAGCTCACACCTTGTACGAATCTTACCTCATACCTTGTACAAATGCTCGGTAAGAACGTTAAAGAAACAGGTGTTAATTAAACAATAAAAATATTGAAACAGCGCCCTGGGGAATAAGCAGTAGCACTACATACCGATGCAGAGATATATAAATTAATCAATTGAGTATTACAGCGCAAACCAAAAATGATTACGCATCTCTTGGCAACGAGATAATATACATGAGAGCTAAAGAGTGGAGAGCCCACGCGTGCGGATAGATGCGAAGTCCTTGGACGGTAATAGCAAGGTATCGGAAGCTTGGTGACCATGCAGAAGATGAGAACGGGTAGGAGAAGGGCTGAGAAGAGGAGCTTGGCTAGAAAATGACTTGTTTCAATTGCGGAGATTGGGAATGAATCGTCGAAACTGGTTACGCTTGCGAGTGAGGAGGCGAGCAAGAGAAGAAACGCTAGAAGCCATTAAAAAAAATTGTACAAACGAACCACTTAATTTAGCTATCCCAATTCGGGGGCCAAGTTCAAAACCGGCCCAAACAAACTACTAGATGCCACGCCTCATCTACATCAACAAAGCATTTGATCTTGCATCTCGCATATTTAACTCCTTTTAAAAAATCCACCTACTGCATGCAGTAAGCTATCGAATGAAGTCCTTCAACTCAGCCAAAGCGACCGCCTTACAAGAGCGAAACTTAGGAAGCCTCGCGTGCATACCTCGTTGAATATCACCTCTTCCTCTGCCTCAATCACATCAACGTCTGCCTCGCCACCAATTGTCCCTGTTACATCCGGCTGCCGAAGCAATTGCGAAAAGGAGTGATTATACTTCTTTAGATGGATTGTTAACATCTTATTTAATTTTGTATAAGTACTTTACATGTACAACGTCAACGGACTCATAGGCTATAAATGTCTGGATCCCAATGATCCCAATACTATATAGATATGCTGAGATCTGTGTACAAGCACATATGACCATAAGTAGTGGAAAGTTCAGGGTCTGTAATAATAGTAGAAGGTGAAAGGTGTGTTGCGAAATGGTTGAAGAAGGATGTATTCCTAATTAAATTGTGGCTTGCCACCCCTGTTAGCGTTGCACCACTAAGACACTCTTGCAGCCATGGAGAAAACAGCCAATTACCACTTTTTATCTACTTGTCTAACGAGAGACAGAAAACATTCTTAAGCCATTCATACACCGTACGTAAACTTCAAGATGGCGGTTACATTATTTACCTATAAACAATTTTCGTAGCATCATGTTTCAGTCAAGTATGTGTCATAGAGCTTATTCTCCCAAGCAAAGTAGAGTTGTTATGTTACACAACGGTGAAGCTTCTACCCAAGAGAAAAGGATAGATCTACTTAGATGCTCCCTTATATTTGCTCGCAAATTCTGGCTGGGTTGTTCAAAACTATCCTATTGCTCTAGCAATACTTCTGTAGCCGAGATTTGCAGCCCTAATTGCATGCATAATGGCACTCCTCTTAGACTACTTGGGGCAATTGTTATTCAGCGCAAAGTTGGTCAGCTGACGATTATCATTTCAATTTATCCTAGGACATCGTTTTAGTTGACTGAATAAGCTGTTTCTCTCAAGACTATATACTCCCATGGAATCACATAAGCTTAGATTAGACAGGTAATATAGAATCACATTAGTCAAAGGTGTCACAAGAGGAGTATAAAAGCCGCAGCCTGAGAAACGTAACACTGAGTGTTGGGATTATAAAAAATATTTTTCGAGATATGTAATCACTATAGTAGTAAGCCAATGGTATTACAAGAGGAGTATATACGAATATTACTACTTATTACCTACCTAGGTACATGTAGGTAGTACTGCGTATATAGGTACCTGCTGGTTACCTTTACCTACTCTCGTAGGAGGGGTGCCTCTTAACATAAGAGGTTCTAAAGGGGGTACTACAAGATTATTCAGCTAGAAATATTACTGCAATAGCCGTTATCTTATTACTACGCTTTATTATAGTATCTGTTGATTTACATAAGCTGTCAGATCAGTATAATCTTATAGATTAAAAATCCTTAAAGCGCCGTTTTCCCTTACAGAAGCCAAAACCTTGCAGCCGGAAGAAGCCTATCAGATTACAAGCTCTGTTAACCTATTTCAGTACTTATAAAAAAGTCTTGATATACCTCGCTGCTTGCAACACGAATTATGATGAGAATACCTACTCTTTTACCCCAACGGAAGGGGAAACGCATGGCTTGCACTTTGCGTACTGTTCGGGTCCCAAATACTAGGTCTGCTCCCAAGACACGCCCCCAAAATATCTCCCAGAACTAATATGACACCTTTACACAGACGTCTTTATACTAGTGGCAGCAAGATGTACCCTCGAATCGAAGCTACGATAGAGGAGCACACAATGGGTACTTCCCTGCCTCGATATCTCGACTTAAAGGTACATCAGGCAGTCCGCGAACGTGCCTACGATGGAATTACAGTAGTCGGGGCTTACAGGCGATCATACCCTTCTACCATTTTTCAGGGTGAAAAAAGAGACAAGCCTTTCAACTGGCAGAGACCCACCGCCCGAATTGTCAACAACCATCTATACATCGAGTGTTTTCCGGGATATGATCACGTAGAGCATCACGCTGAGGTCATAGCCAGCTTCCTCAGCATTCAGCAACGTCAAGGAGGCATGTTGACACCTCCGTCTAGGGTTTCTTTCCGATCAGCCTCTTGCTCTGATACCCAGAACGCTCTTAAGGCCACGAATATTCAAGAATTCCCAGAGGGGGTTGATACTGTTGTTCTCGGCATGGTCCATCGTATTGAGAGGCTGACTGGCCCCGTGGATTGGGCTGGGGATGGCTGCTTTGCTTGGACGGTGCGCCAATTCAATGGCCGTAAAGTGGCATTTTTGGGATTTCGGCCCGCATTTTGGGGCGATATCGCTGGGGAAGTCGTACACTATCTTGTGTCTCGGTGTGGTGTGCGTGAGATTCTCTATCTTGGCAAGCTGGGAGGTGTTAAAAAGGGAGTTATACCAAACACTTGGCTGGCAACTGGAGGACTTTCGTACGTGCGTGGCTAAGTCGTGGAATGGGAAAACGTTTTTGAAAAGTTAGTTGCCTGTCTGGCTCAAGCCTGTACAGTTATAGGGAAGTCGTGGAATGGGAAAACGTTTTTGAAAAGTCAGTTGCCTGTCTGGCTCAAGCCTGTACAGTCATAGGGAATCACATAACCTTGGGGAGCGTCCTACACGAGACGATGAACTGGCTGGCAGCCGAGTGTTCTACTAGGGAGTTCTAACCTTTATGAAGTCGTGCAGGATGCTTTAGGGCACTATCTCTTATCTGTAGCAAGGAGCTATCGAAAGTAGCCGGGTATCTTGTTTTTTATTTTGTTCTAAACTCCCTGGTAGAAACTACACGTACCTTAGGTTGTGTATGGTCGTGTTTTACTAGGTCCATCGCGTCCCAGGCTGCTCTCCGAAAACTGATAAATACCACGATAACCTGCAACCTTCTCTTCTAACTGATGCATCACGATCTGCCCTAGCTTGGCATCTTTGTGAAGAATGATACCAGCTGGATTCTTTACATCAAGTAATGCACCAAGAGCGCCTTCGTAACCGGCATCTACAACACCCGCCGTAAGCGTAGCGCCAGACCGCCACAGTGACGACCGAACAAACACCTGGCCCATATAATCTAATGGGACCGAGATAGTCTCATTGAATTCAACAAGATATGCCCCTTGGCGTAGTTCGATAGTCTCGGTATCGGTATCTTTATTAAAACGCAGCTCGGAGGCATTAGCGGCCTGTCGATGTGAATTATCGAAGTCGATTGTGGCAGGTGAAGTCCAGGCTAAGACGCGACGTAAAGAGAGGTCGACTCCACATGGTTGTAGCTGTTGCGTAGCGGATCGTAGGTTACGCACTATGCCCTGCTTCACGATCGAAGCCCCGCTCATTAGCATTATGGTTGACGGTTGCGGCAATTGAGGTCAAGAGGAACAAAGGGGAATATGTTGCAGAGTGCGAGAATGTTATTGTTAGGCTGGACGAGTAAATCTACCCGTTGGTACCCTCACACAGTTGGTATCTAAAAGTGGGACCAACGGGTAGCTGTCTGAGACAGTGTTGCAAAAACCTAGTCCAAGAGGCTTATAGACTGGCCGCACGAGGATAAAAAAATGCTTAAAAAGAGGCTATTGTAAACACTGATGTTAATGTTGTATAAGCTACTATAAAATAAAAGCTGGCTGCTAGTAAAAGCTGAAGTTGACTATAAAGGCTAATTAAAAGTCTACTGCAACTGTTGCTTATCTATAGAACAGAAAATTCTTGTTTTATTAGTAGTACTATAGGGAAAGAAGCAATGATGTGGCAAACGTTCGGCAGGTAGGTATAGTACCTCTAAGCAGTACACGAGCGCGAAGTTTAATATACATCAGTTTCGATTAGTCGTATGTCACTTCGTAGGTATTGAGTACGAGAACTAGTTCAGCGCCCGCGAGCCTCATAATCGCGGCTAGTTACGTAAGCTAAAGCGGCATTTACAAGCTCCCCTCTAGCCGTTTGCTTTATTGTACTTCTTGTTACGACACCGCCTCCCCATCACGCATATCGCACCTCGTGCTTGTGCTCTCTTGATAAAGAATGTGAGCATTGCTTCATCGCCTTGCAAGCTGTGACGAGGAAACTCCTCACTGTCGTCGCTCTCCATTAATCAGCCGCGGGCGACTACCCTTGCAGCCTTTTCTCAGCAGTCGCGCCCTCCACGGCGACACTTGTTGGAACAGGCTCTGAGGATTGTGTCTTGCCCGTGCTCGTTGGTGGATCGATCACAGTCGGGCTCGTTCAGACTTACAAGGCTTTGTTGAAATCAAAACACTGTTCCAGCTATCTCCTTTGCGGGTCTTTGGAGATCTCTTGGATCATCTGAGTGAAAAGCGTAATTTCTTCCTCCCGCTCATCAACTCTCGCCTGGCCAGTACTAATGCAGCCTCTATCTTCAGATTCCACGCCGCTTCTCCTTTCCCAACATGTCACAGCACTCTCGCCGCTCAAGTCGCTCTCTTGCTCCCTCGGCACCATCTCATGCCAGCCAACAATCGTTGCAATCTCCACAAAGCGAGCAGTCGCCTCTCCCTTCGGCTGAGGATGACCACGTCCCCATTGACCACCAGGTAGACTCTTTTCCCTTGCCATATATATCCCCCATTTATATACAAAACGCCGTAACTTACCATTCAACTCAGGACTATGTCTACATCAAGTCCGAGTCTCCTGCCCATGCTCCTGTCCTAGCTCAAGTAGCAAGAACCGAGGATCCATGCCCTCGTGGGAAATCCTACCTGTTCAAATCTCCTCTTGTTTTAGATTGGCCCTGCTGCAGGCCACTTCTTATCATATCATGGGACGAGACACGTGGTCTATACTTTCGGGTTCAACTCCATCTCAGAAAATCTCCCCCCAATCCGCCCTTCCACATGTACTGGCTCCCACGTCATATCAAAGAAGTTGTCTTGTCTGCGCATGACCCTAAACAAAATGCGCACCTTTTGGATTTTCACTTTTCTGAGCGACCCCAGCTTTTTGGAGCCAAGGACTGGATTCAACCACTGTCCGATGATGAGATTAGCGATGTCAAGCACATTCACAACATGTGTCAGCTAAACATGTCCTTTAAAGTGGCTGGCACGCCACTCCAACTCCAGTTTCTTGAGTGGATAGTGCGTCGAGTTTGCGTACACTCTATTGCTTCTTTTGAACAGGCTCCGAGGTCTTGGTATGGAGGAGCGGGTTCCGTCGTCATCCAGCAGCAAGATCTTACCACCCCAGCACTTCCGCTTTCGTCCTCGGAGCCCCAGCCTAGGCATTGCAGTCGGTCCCAGTCACCAGTTTCGTATTTTAGTAAGCACCTTGTATTCTATTTCTCAAAACGCTCTATTCACAAAGCCCAGAAAAACGACGATTTCCTGACGGTGACGATGATGCCTTGTTTATTGCTGCCACAAGGTCCACTTTAGACGGCTTTCCTTTACAACACATACTTAATTTCATTCGTGACAAGAACTACATTGTCTTCCACACTAAAGATCTTGGGCTTGAATCGGGACCAAAGAGGCGTGGGAGCTTGGTGCACAGTGCCTCCGAGGTCAAGCAAAGACTCCTCAACAGCGTACAAGAGGACGCCCGTCACAGCGAGAGCCTTGTCGTCGCGGCTGAGAAGAAGAGGATTGAAGACGTTGCTGAGGTGGACAAGCAGAGGATTGCGGATCTTGCCGAGGTGGACAAACAGAGGATCGAGGACCGTGCTGAGGTGGACAAGCGGAGGATTGCGGATATGGTTGCCGTGGAGAAGCAGAAGATCGAGGACGTTGCGGCGGCCGAGATGCAGAGGATTGACGACTGTGCTACGGTAAAGAAGCGGAGGATTGACGATTGTGCTGCAGCAGAGAAGCAGAGGATAAATGACTATGCCATGGTACAAAAGCAAGGGATTAGTAACTCTGCTCCAGCAGAGGGGTAGAAGATGAAGAAACAGTTGATAAGCTACCTACTCCGGATGTGATTTTGGAACAGAGTAGCCCGACGGATCCCCCAGGGTTCGAATGTTTTCCGGCAACTCCCCACGAGGCATTTGAGCGATGGCTATCGAATGCCATCAACCACGGCGTCGTTGAAACCACACGCCATGGTCCTGTCAACCGTCGGCAAGGATAATGCGCCAGACGCCCGGATGCTGATCCTCAAAGACATGGACGCTCGCGGATGGCACTCTGCAATCAAGGCTGCGAGCCCCAGGGGCGAACAGATTGCTAGCAATTCCCAAGTCGCATTGACGTTCTACTGGAAGGAGCAAGCTCGACAGATCCAGCTCCAAGGCAGAGCACAACAGCTTCCAGAAGACGAGTGGGCCAAGGGCTTTGCCGACCGGCCACGCGACTCTAAGATTAGTGCCGCCGCATCCAAACAGAGTGCCGCGCTCACAAGCAGAGATGAACTCTCGGAGGCGGCGAAAGGGGAGAAACATGCATTTTCTGAAGAGGCTGAAGGGGTGGCAGCGTCGGGATGGAAGGTCTACGCTGTGGCGCCCCAAGTGATGGAGTTTTGGCAAGGTTTTCCGGATCGCTTACGAGTAGAGGGGCACCGATGGGAGAAGCAATTGCTATGGCCTTACAGTAAAAGCCGTGGACTCATAACACGGTCATTGCTTTCAAAATCATGGCAGATGCTGTGAATATAAGCCGCTTCATTATGCCTCCTAGTACATACGACCATAGGTAGTGGAGAACTCGGGGTCCCATTAAGCTCTTCTCTTGAGTTAGATGTCTTCCTTTTTTTGCATCCCAAGACTTTAAATTCTGAGTCGCATGCTCCTGTTGGTAGAGGTCAGCCAACCCCCGCGCTACAATATATCGCCCCCCTGCCAATTATTAAAAAACGGAGCTTCTACCGGTTTCCCACCGGTAGTTTGGACCTCTGACGTCGGTATTGTCTTTATTTATTTATACTTTACTAACCTAGCTATTAGGTTAAGATGAAAAGGGGTTTGGGTGAAAAAGGTATGTAATGACCGAGGTCCGTTAATCTTGGGCAAATTGTCTTCTCACCGAGGGATGCTAGCTAATGCAGCAAGTGAAGCCTCTCAACACCCCCGATCTTGTGGAACAGCATTCGCAAAAGCCTCGAACAGCGCCTCGCCGCTCGCAACCCAGCGGGTCAAACTTTTTCGCAGCCCAAGGGAACGGAATTTGAGGCAAATACCTTGGTTAAAGTTCAGTTAAAAAAAAAGCTTAAGAGTACACGTACTTAAAAGTTGGCTATGCCTCACTCCTGAGAGCGAGAAACTCAACTCAGCAATGGCAAATCTCGAAACATCTTCCGAAAGGTCCACGACAGCTGAAATCATGAAAGAGAAACAGGCTTCAGCTCAGCCGGAGCATCAGGTGGTTCTGCTGAAGGAAACCGTGATTCTGCGCTGGCTGTTTGGATACCTCAACAAACGAAACTCGTCTAATCGGAGAATGTCTCCGCGCTGGCCACACACAATCTCTACCTGGCTGCCAAAGAAGCCGAAGACACAATTCAGAGAGGCAACTCTTGTAGGTATCGACATTGACGAACTTAAAGAGCAACGCGGTCTGCCGGTACAATTCCACATTGGCATCTCTATCCTACACACCAAGGATCTGCATAGTCTCTGCCACGCTTCTTTACCATGGACAAAATCACAAGCAAAAGTCATACGATCATATCACTGGGTTATTCAAGATCCTACTTATTTTTGCACAAAGGATAATCGCTTTTGCTTTGGTAAACACAGATGCATCCCGCTCGCCAGCCTAAAGGAGAATCTGGAGAAGCTTCTTAAGCCACATCATCCAGTGATCCTTGTCGCCCATGGAATCTCTATGGAAAAAAAACTTCTTCAGGATCTTAACATTGATCTTAAGCCCATTTTTATAATTGACACGACAAGGGCTGCTCACTATCCCCTCCAGGATTCTCGTAATTATAGCCTCAAGCTGCTCCTACAAGTCTTCGGCATCCCCGTCACAAGCGGAATGCTTCACGTTGCTGGTAATGATGCGCATTTTGTGCTTAGGGTTCTACTTATGATTGCTGTAAGTGATGCACGGCGAGAGTTTAAGGATACCCCAGCGTGGGTGCCTGTATTCGAGGCGATTGCGCGCGCGCCGTTGCCACAAATGCCAATGACACTACACGAAAAGGCGGTGATTGGAAACCGGAAAGCGAAGGGTCTCGAGCGGTTGGCGGAGGACAGAGCTCAAGACCAGGCGCGGTGAGCGAATGTGCAGAAGAGCAGACAGCTTCGAGTTGATGGCCGTTATCTACTATTGAAAGGGGGGACCACTGGCGAACAGGTGTTTGTATGGTTTACATGGTGTTCTTAAACTTTCTCTTTTTCTGTCATTTCATTAGACGCAATCTTTCGAGTGCTGGCTCACGGTCATTCAATCTCGATTCATCTCGGTCTCTGCTACCTTTGGGTCGATGCTCCGTGTACTATTCAAGACGACGTTTGAAGACTGGGAGCGAGAAGCACAGGCCATGGCGCGTGTCTACTCTAATGCATTGATCGATATTTCAGGCCTGGGGTGGGGAGACGCGATGCTTCTGAAGGCTGCCTTGTTTTACGAGAGCTACACCAAGGAGTCGTTCCACTGGACTTTCAAGGCGGGAACGGAGACCACCAGGCATTCCCAGCTATTGCCACGAAGATCGAGATGGGGTCCTTATACGAGATTCGGGTGGCCACCCGACAAGTGTGAGAGGCTGGACCCTGCAAGAGTGGATTCTCGCGCGGCGGACGCTGCATTTTGGGCGAGACCAGTTGTATTAGGTGTGGATTGCAGCTTTCGAAATTCAGGATTGGCACTGAACCATAGCCTTGGAGACAGTAGCAGTGGCAACAATGGCATCTTCGAAAACGACATGGCTAACTCACTGTTTTCCGTATCTCAGGGCTGGTTACAACTTGCGGCAATATTCGGGGCCGTTAACTGCGAGTTCCTCTGAGATGAAGTCTATGCGGCCGGCCTGCGGAAGAGCCGGAGTCGTGCTGAAGTGCTGGATTACGGGCTTGAACTGAAAGGCAAATAACCCTGACGGCGAGCTTCTAGACGGGTGGTTGAAAATCGAGGCGCCGCTTAGTGAGGTGCTGGACAGCTGAATCTTTGGCTACGAGCTAAGGAGAGCAGATATTTACCCAGTTGTGGACCCTAACCGTCTCACTCCTTTTACCAGAGCTTTAGTTCAGGGCAACCTTAAGATGGCCAAGCTGCTACTCCCAGAGTCGAGGGAAGCGAGGAACAAAATCTTCAGCTCCTTGTCAGCGGGAGGTTTTAATTACTTCGGAACCGTCCTTAGCTGTTCCCAGGCTATACGTGAACCAGATGGACGTACTATATTCCGAAGTCATGCTTGGATTAAGAAGTTCCATTTCTTGAAGTCTGTGGGAGCTCTGAACTTTATAGCCCAGCCACATAGAAACACCAACGCCTTTGCAACACCTTTTGCGCAAGAGCCTATACTAGGCTTTGGTCAAGCTTTCGAAACGCTCGACGAAAGTATTTTTGAGTTTCTCTTGGAGGAATTCCAATCTCAACTCAACTGTCGCGATGCAAAAGGATTCCCACTCCTACACCAAGCCGTAAAATTTTGGCAGAGCTCACTCGTTCTCCGGCTTCTTGGGTGGAAGGACAGAGGCCATCTAGATGTCAACACAGGGTATCCCGAACCAGGTGGCATGACGGCGCTCGATCTTGCCGTGCGGAGACGCGCCCGGGTGCCATCTTGCGTTGGAATCAGCGCCATTCTCTAGAAGAAGCTCCCTGGTTTCGGCGTGACCATCCTCGGCTGCCATATGAAGTGGTGTCGGTCCTCCCTCTGTGTTCAGACGCAAGCCCCTAGGCATTCTTTTCGTAGCCTCTGTGCTGGTTGTTTCATATGTCATCGTCTGCCCATTTGGAAGCTCCACGCATAGTCTCAGGAAGGCTTTTTGGCCTTCCTCATTAGACATGTGAACCATCTCCATTTTAGCCAGTCTAGATGAGCCATCGCTTGTCTCAAGCCTCTCAATATCGACTTCAACACCACCGCCATCTGCATTGAAGCTGAACTCGCCACCAGACAACTTTAGAATCCCAATCTTCACGGCAGCACCTCCGCCATCTGCGTTCAAGTAGAGTAAACCACCATTCATCTCAAGCTTCTCAATCTTGGGCTTGGTACCTCCACCAGAGCATTCCATATGCAGCATACCACCATTCATCTCGATAGCCTCGTAGACCTGGCGTCGCCGCCACCTACCCTTGCAAAGAGCGAACCGCCATTCATAACAAGGTTCCCGATCTCTAACTTAGCACGCCCTCCAAGGTACTGTTAAATAGAGCGAACCACCATTCATGATAGGACTTTTGATCTGTAGGTTTGCGAGTGCACCACCGGTCGCCAAATGGACTGATCTGTTGCTTATGCTAAGGTTCTTAATATGCTGGTGCTCGATCTCCATCAACTCAAACATAGGTAGCTTGCGAGTTTGCGTTTGGGCCCTTTTCTAACGGTAGCCTTACCACTGCAGTGCGCCCTTGGGCTGCCGCCAGACACAATGCAGTTCGTCTAGCAATATCCTTTGCCGTAACATCAGCTCCGCTCTCCAATAGCAATTTCACTACCGCTTCGTGCCCGTTGCTGGCTGCCAGGGATAGCGCTGTTTGTCCAGCGTAATCATTCACCATAACGTCTGCTCCATTTTAGAGAAGCAATCTCACCATTGCTTCATGGCCTTGGCTAGCAGCACAGAGCAGTGCTGTCTTTCCACTGTCAAAACGAACGGCCGCGCCCCTTTCTGCTTTGATTCGTATTATCGCTGACATTGCCTTTCTAAACCCAGACTTTGCGTTAATATTTGCTCCTCTTCTTAGTAACCATTGGACCAAATTTCCATGTCCATTCCTAACTGCCTATAGAAGAGCCGGCCCACATTCAAGGTTGACATAGTCATGCTCGACAAGAGCGTTGGTTTGATGCTTCCATTCTCGAAGAGAGTCTTCACTATATCTCCTTGTGTATAAGCGGCAGCTGTAAGCAGCACCACGTCGGAGATGCCGACCGAGACATGGACAGAAATGGCAAAGATTAACCCCACGAGTCCCGAATTCGTCGTGCGTGCCAGTGGTCTGGCAGTATGAGCAGATCAACCCTGTTTTACTACTTGCAGGGCAGGTGGTGCCTCCAGAAGAGGCTGAAAGACGAACATTGATGTTGATCAATCCAGCTCGAGGCGTGTAGTCACGCTATATGATTGCATGTACTTTGAAGTTCAAGAGAACTGACGCTGGACAGATTTATGCAAAGAGCCTCCATTTGCAAATGACACGTTGGCTGCGGGACTCCAGATCGTGATGCCGAACGAAGTCACCGTCGCCCACAGACACACAGCCTTTGCCATGCGCTTCATCATTGAAGGCAAAGGCGACTTCACCACTGTACAAGGCAAACGTCTTCGCATGCAGCGGGGAGACTTGGTACTCGCGCCTCCATGGCACTGGCACGATCAGGGCAAAGGCGGGTCGGGAGCCATGGTCTGGCTTGACGGCCTTGATGTGCCAAATTATACACTCATGCCGGTGCATTTTGTCGAGCGCTACCCATCCCCTGCATATCCGTACGAAGAAGTCGATTCCAAGTCTTCGCCCTGGTTTTCCCCTGGGCAGCCGTGCAAACCAAGTTGGATGAGAACGAAGGCGACTGGTCATCGGAAGATTTATACCAAGTCAGACGGTACACCAGGTATGAAGAATAGAGGTAAAAGTGTCTCCAAGTTGTTTCCCTAACATATTCGATAGTATCACGAACTCTTGGAGGCGCTGCTGAGCGTCTGAACGCAGGCTGCACATCGCTTGTCATTCGTGAAACTGCCTCGTCGATATATCACGTATTCTCGGGCAGCGGGTACACCGAGGTGATCGGACAATGCTTTCGTTGGAAGCAAGGCGATACATTCTGTATACCCGCATGGAATAAGTATCACCATGCTGCTGATATAGATGCTTGTAGTCGCGTATACCTATATAGATTCCATAACAAGTCGATGTCGGAGGCATTAGGATATTACCGCACTGAAGCCAATTAATCAAAAACTATTACATCCACTGGGTAATACTGCAACTTGTTCTGGCGTTGTGGTTTTTTTTAGCAGTTATATTTGGAATAGTTTATAAAACAGAGCTAATGTCACTATTAGTTTTATACTAAAAACTCCATTCATACACGTATTATATTATGGCAGGATTATATTTACAGGTACTGGTATTGCACTTGTTTTATTTTCCTAGGTAGCTGAACTGGTTTGATGTTATGAGAAATATAATGGTATATAATAACCTGAAGTACCTACTCTACCGGTATGGTGAGCGTATTACCATCCTCGGCACAGTAGGTGCTTATTTGGGAAACACTCATTTCCCTCAGACTACCTATGTGGTTTGTTACAATAGGCGCTGTGATGATATACCAGTGAGATGTCTTTTAGAAGATATAATGTATTTGTATGATTTAGTATTGTGAACTGCATGTTTCATAACGGGGTATCTATACGCTTGCTTCTATATAAAAACACAATGCTGATGATAAAATAGATGAGATCACTCAAGCATGAATGAGATGATCAGGAGCACCAGGCCTAAACACCAACGAGCCTCTCTGCAACGTACTGGACCATTCATAAGCGCAACGAGTTGAGAAAACGTTACTGACTGCACCCGACCCTGTCAGGATAACCAGCATACGCAACTTGGCTCGCTGCACCCGGGGGCATCGCTCGGTATGTGTATATCCGCCACCTGCCGTGATGGCCGAGTTGCACAATCGCTCACGGCGACGAGCTGAGGGGCGTTACTGGCTGCACCCGACCCTGTCAGGATAACCAGCATACGCAGCATCGTCCGCCATGTCGATACCTTGGAAGCGAAGCCCCGGATCTTGTACCAAAGTCCACCGCTGGCTGCACCCGACCCTGTCAGGATAACCAGTACGCGGACTTCATACACTTACTTTGCCTACCTATGTCGCCACAGGCTAGACGGAGTAGAGTCCAGAGGTTGTAGAGTAGACCGTTGTTGTCTAAGCGGCCTGGTGGCTATGTGGATGATAGCCAATCTTTGCCCCTGGTTTTGCTGGAGGTGTTGCGGGATCTCGTTTTGGTGATGGTCTTGGTAGTGGTCTTGCTCGTGGTGTTAGCTGTCGTAGAAGCCTTCATACCAGCCTTGGTGGCATTGGCAGTCTTAGTTTTGCGAGAATTCTTAGCATCTGTGCTGGCCGCTTTCTTCGGTCGGCGGCCATTCCGGCTTGCTGCGGGAAGCTCCCGAACAAGTTCCTGCGCTGCTTGCTTTGGCTCCTGTACGTCTGGCTTGCCGCGTTGATCGAGTTGGAGTAGCTGCGCGTCCTCACATGAGAGCTGCTGCCGCCTCGCACGCGTCATACGGAGAGACGGTACTGTAGCCAGGGTGCGCTCGGAACCGGCGGCGGAAGAAACATCTTGAGCACTCTGCTTAGCGTCGACAACCTCTGTCTTGTTCACTCTCCTCCGCTTCGTTTCTGGCACTTCATATCCTAGCTGAGCAACGTCTAATTCCTCGTCATCCCCTTGAGAACTTCTCTTTCTCTTTTGTGATGACTGCGTTTCCCGTCCTGTGTCGAGTCTCCTCCTTTTATCGCTAGGTCGTGCTGGTTTGTCGGTAGACGACAGCTCATCTAAAACTTCTCCCCCGTCCCGCTTCCTCTTGCTGCCCGCTGTATTCAAGGCAGTTGAAAGTGGTGATTGTTTGTCCGTCATCTGTTTCTTAGAGGGTCTTTCGAGGGCGTCATCCTCAACTGGTAGGCTTCTCCGTTTCCGTGTCTGGGCCGGTTCGGCATTCTGTAATGAAGAGAGTCTTGATGTTTTCATCTCGTTTCCGCTTTGTGGTTTTTCGAGAGATTGCTCGATCGAGGGATATAGGACCGAACCATCCACTTCTTGCTGCTCTGCTGCTGACCCTGCACCATAATCAATGCTACTCGAAATAGTTCTCGAATATAGTCCAGCTGTTTGAGGAGTAGAAGATGATGGAGCCATATCACCGTTTTCGCTTCCAGATGCACCGATAACTTCTGATATTATATCCTTTAAGTCCTCCCCGTGGGTTCTCCGCAGCAGTCTTTCCCAAAACTCAGGAGGGATTCCATATGTCTCGGGCACAACAGGTTTTCTGAAATATTCCCAATCCACTATGTTCATGCCTCGTAAAACCTTCTCTTGGTCACGTAAGGCTTGGTGGGCACGGACATCATCATCATCATCGATATCGCTGCTTGGAGATAGTAGCCTTCCTCCTTTTACTTTAAAGTAGTCATTGATGCTTTGAAGATTCCAGGCGTTCAAATGATTCCTCCAAACCACATGATACTGCCTATCCGTTTGGTCTGAGCGTCGTGGAGGCGGATGGAATGGGACTCGTTCCTCGGGGAGCATCTTCATGAGGGGCTCAAAGACTTCGAAATCATATGGCTCCCTCCGCTCATACGGAGCAACGACTTGGTCTGCTGCCCGTACGCGTTCCGCCACCGTTCGAATGTCTTCCGCCGTCACAGCAGCCATTTTGTTGACGGTTGATGCTGATGTTACGCGTTGCGATATTCATCAAGCGACGGGAGCCAAGTTGCACATCGTCAGATGCGCTTAGATCACGTGGCCTCGCATTGCATGTACTTTCAATTGGGTATAAGCCCAAGGGTGTACTTGGCAAAGGCGGGGTTTTTGGAAGGTGGGTAGGTACATGCATGTACCTGAAATGCGGTCAATGGCTGTATCAACATCTTCAATGGTTTATCGTGACTCTCTTCGTCATTGTACCATCGACCGTCATTTCCACCATGGCGTTGTCGTCTACAGAATTGTCTCTTAGCTTTGCCACTTTGACGCCAGAATCCAAAGCGGCCCAAACCCACTTGGCGTCGCTTGTGGCTAAGCACCGTCAAGACACCGGCGCTTCACCCGTGGATCTAGTCCTAACGACTGGATCTAGGCATTTGACAAACACCACCCCATCAGACGCCCATGATGCTGGGATACGCTCAAAATATACAATTATCTTTACATTCGGGAGAAGCGGCAGTGGCCGTGATTCTGAGTGGATCGTTGGAAAATTGCATTTCAATAAGCATGAAAAGCGCATCGACATGCCAATCTGCTCTTCTAGGTCACGGTGCTTCAAAGGGCGTGAACTATTCGAAGTTTTTGTTCAGCCCAAATCCGGGGTCTTGATGATTCGCAATACGAATGACAACCACTCCTTGTGGTATCTGAACGCTGACAACCAAGGCGATCACATTGAATTGCGGAAAGACGAGGAGTATGTCCTTCATATGTCTACCAACCTGCTCCGCATCGGCTCGCTGCACTATGCATTCCGATATACCATCGAGAGTACAAGTGCATTCTTGGCCAGCCGCAAAGTATATATGCAAACACAATTTGGAAATTGGGATATCCCTGACTGCTTCGCGATTCAACCACAGCCGGATCACATCCGTCTGAGGCATGTCATCCTACACAATGTTATTGCGAAAGGTGATACTTGCGTCGTTAGGGCCGGCGTGGACAGAAAGACTGGGAATCCTATCGCGTGTAAGACTATACAATGTTCGCAGGACAATATCGAAACTGTGGCCAATGAGATCAGCATTGCTTCACTTCTTTCCTCTCATGCATCTAGCGGCCTTATACCTTTGCTCTTCAAATCATGCGGACATGGCTACCCGCTGCCCTGTTCCCGAACCGAGGTTGAAGATATGCATCTGGTCATGCCCTACGCACCCTTCACCTTCGAGACTGCGCCGTGGCAGGATATCCGCCCATCTCTGAAGCTTGCTCTCTTCCGCCACGCTCTCGAGGGGCTCAGAAATCTTCATGCCGCGGGTATCATGCATAGAGATATCAACCCCAGCAATTTGCTAGTCCTCTCGCTGCAGCCTGCCGCCGCTGCCATTAGTGATTTTGGCATGGCCAAGGTGGGCCTCGAGGATTCTGAAAAGTCTCTCGGACTTCTCACCTACCAGGCGCCTGAGGTTGCCACTCAGAGGACCTACACCAATTCTATCGACATCTTCAGTCTGGCTTTATCTATCCTGGCCTCGTTTGATGGTTGCAAGTGGTCTGGTCCGCTTTCTGACCATGAACGCTACTCTACTATGCTGGACCACCTCGCACGCCTGGAGACTCAAATGCCCGATGGCCTGGCGACTCTTCTAAGCGCCATGTTATCGTGGGATCCTTCCCATCGGCCTAGCGCCGAAGACGTTTTGGCGCATGCGATTTGGAAACAGATCACAGAGCGGGACTCCGCTGATGTGGCTGATCGCCATATCAGCGAGAAGAGCTCCAGCATGCAGGCGTCGGACGACGGCGATTTGCCCTTATCTAGCTTGTCTTCATCTGGTTTAGACATGGGGGATGACCTAGATCAGAGGCTTCGGCCTCTGACACCAGATGCTCCAGCCTACTCGTCGAGGCCAAACAGCAGCCCGTCTGGCCCTGATGATTTGACTCAGCGGATGAAGCGCTCGGATGCGCCGCCCCCTTCATCCATTGCAAACGACGATGCTAGCTCAATAGCTGAGGTCCTTGGCTGGGATGATATAAGTGAGCCCGGGATGGGACGGTCAGAGGCGCCATCGCCACCGTCACCTGCAAATGACACCAACTCAGCCTTCGATGAGCCTGGTATGAATGAGCGGATGGAGCGTGCTAACGCACCTACCCCATCATCACCTGCGGGCAGCAATAATTAAAGATCAAATTATATACTAACCATCATTTGCGTTCTGAATTAGAAAAAAAAGCGTGAGTTAATTATAGAAGAAGTATGTTGAATGTTGAATGTTGAATATATCGTGGTTGCTATATGCGGCTATCTTGGCGCCTAGATAGGAGACTATAAAAGGAGTATCTTAATATAAGTTGATATATATCTCTTTGAGGAGACGTAGCCGAGCATCCGTACTTCCTCAAGAAGCGCGCCGACGCCTCATCTTTCACCACCTGCCACTGTTTGTTTTGTTTTCCTCTCACAGCCGGGATTCTCTCATCGTCGCTGACGAAATACCCTTCGCGTGCTGTTGCGTGGAGCCGAAGTCTAATAAACGATGTATTCTCCTAACGCTTGAGATCTTTGCGAGCACCTTGATCCTAGCCGTTTCTATACTGCTGGTGTATTCCCTTGTTCTTCACGTTCACTCGTAGTAAATTGAGCCCTCGTACTCTGAAATGCATTACCGTCCAGCTGCGGCAATCTTCACGCCCGTCTGTCTCGCGTGCTGAGCCATGAGGGCGTCAGCAATAGTCAGAGCGGCCATGGCCTCGACGATAGGAATGGCGCGAGGAGCAACATTAGGGTCGTGACGGCCCTTGGCGGCCAGGATGCCCTCACCCGAAGCGTCGTAGCGAGCAGTAAGCTGGTCCTGGGAGATTGTAGCGGGAGGCTTGAACGCAACGCGGAAGAAGATGGGCATGCCGTTGGAGATGCCGCCCTGGATACCGCCGGAGTGGTTCGTCTTGGTCTGCAGGCGGGAGGGAGGGATGCCAGCGCCAGCGCTCGGCGTCGCATCGTCGGCGGCTGCGGCAGAAACGAAGGGATCGTTGTGGCGGGATCCGCGCATCTCGGCGCCGCGGAAGCCAGAGCCAATCTCAAAACCCTTGGTAGCAGGAATAGACATGATAGCGTGGGCGAGGAGAGCCTCAAGCTTGTCAAAGCACGGCTCGCCGAGACCGGAGGGGCACCCGCGAATAATACAGGTTACGGTACCACCGGTAGAGTCGTGCTGATCACGGAGCTCGGCAATCTTATCCTCCATACGCTTCGCGACGGCAGTATCAGGGCAGCGCACGGGAAGGAACTCATCTACCTTCTCGCGGGTGAGTGAGTCAACAAGCTCGAGAAACTTAGGGTTGCTGCTAAGGGAGTCGATATCGTCGCTATCGGTTAGAGGCCTGTCCTCGAAGAGCTTGATGTTGCCAACCGAGGAAACAAAGGCAACGATTTCGACGCCGTAGGCCTCGCGCAGCCACTTCTCGGCTACAGCGCCGGCGGCGACTCGGGCAATGGTCTCGCGGGCGCTGCTCCGGCCGCCACCGGAGGATGCCTTGATTCCATACTTCTCGAGGTAAGTCCAGTCGGCGTGGGAGGGGCGCGGGTAGAGGTCGATGGTCTTGGAGCCGTAGTCGTGAGGGCGTTGATCCTCGTTAGGCACAGTCAGGAGTATGGGTGTGCCCAATCTGCGACCCTAGGTATTAGCATCGTGGCAAATATTATGGCTTCTTGTAGGGTTGTCACACGTGCGCCCAAACTCGGTTCCAGATCCTATAGTCACACGGTCCTTCTCGTCTCGTGGGGTGCTGATGGCCGACTGGCCCGGGCGCCGGCGGTTGAGCTGCGGCTGGATATCGGCCTCGGTGAGGGACAGGCCTGGCGGGCAATTCTCGATGATGCAGGAGACGGTCTTGCCGTGAGACTCGCCGGCGCTATGACGATGGAGGTCAGCAGGCTGTTGTCTTGCGTTCCTAGCAATTGGGGGAGGGAGAGGACTCACGTCGTCACGCGAAAGTAGTGGCCAAATGTCGACATGGTGTCTTTATCCGTTCCGTATGTCCACTGGGTGAATTGATTGATGGAAGAGAGAGAGGTTGGAGGGGAAGGATATAGCGATATCGCAAAGATATTTTTCTGTAGCGATGTCGCAAAGACATTTAGCGGTGACTAATAAGGCACTTAACAGCCCACCTTAGTATGGATGTCAGACCAACACAACCAACACAACCTTGAGGGCAATCGGACTCGGAAAATAGTTGATCCATTCGATCAGGACCAAAGCCAAGCTCGAGACTTTTCAGTTCAAAGTTGTATCTGGACCGCAGAGGAACGTCAGACCTCTTAGTGGCATCCACTGGCCTACGACGACGCCGGCTCCACAGTCTCCGGGGGATGGCGGCTACAGTACATTCGGGCTGATAATCCTTTATCTAAGTCATGTTAGTATTTACAAAATATGCGGAAAACATCAATTCCACCAGGTACTAATAATGGTTGCGACAGCAGTTTGACAGGGAAATAACAGCAATCACTGCTAGTCATTTTTGATGTTCTAAAAAGCCGTGCTGATGCGCTACAGGGCTATTCTACCTACCTAGGCATCGCATTTGAAAGGAAGCCATGTAACTCAATGATGGATAGCATCTCGTAATAAGCCAATTACTACTGGAAGCTTGCACATCTAGTTGTGAGTCATATGGATTCTATCTAAATCCAGATCTAATACATTACCGGACTTGGATGGTGACGATGATGACGAGGGGCCGTATCCACCCACACCACTTACACGCAATCCGCAGAGCATGCCTTGGGGTGTTGTGTTGCCTGCTGTTTACTTTCTTTTGCATTTCCCCAATTGTCTCTTTTTCAAGTTTTTGTCTCCAATAAATCATGACTTTCATGCTTTCTTGTTAGGAGTGATTCTACCGTCCTCTACTCCAAGTTCTCTTCACACAAACATCTCCTATACGACTGACAACGGTAATATAAAAAAGGTCTTACAAGAACAAGAACATACCTACTCTCCCAATACCAACCTTCACCTAAGAATCTCTTCCGCAGCCAACTGAGCACCATGACCAAGGTCACAGTTCCAAACGCGGTGCC
Organism: Trichoderma aggressivum f. europaeum; assembly: GCF_033847375.1. Lineage (NCBI taxonomy): Eukaryota > Fungi > Ascomycota > Sordariomycetes > Hypocreales > Hypocreaceae > Trichoderma > Trichoderma aggressivum. The sequence goes on from NW_026946389.1 coordinate 304,634, forward strand.
TGGTGGCTCAAACGAGGCTCCTGTGTTGTTGGACAAAACAGAACCAAGTCCCGAACAAGCAGTCGCAGTTGGCGGAGATCATCCAAAGCCTAAATCTGAACCCTTCATCAGCATTGAAGACGGCGTTCACACAATTCATGGTGTCGACTGTATTTGGCACAACATGTATTCTGAATCGACATTCACCTCGTTCCGCTGGATTCCTGCCCATGAAAACATTGACTCGATGTTACTCAAGGTGGCTCGCAACGTGGAACAGGGACTCTACTCCATCATTAGTCTGAGTGCATCCAAGCATTCACTTACTGTAGTTTGCGCTTGCGAGAAGAACTGGGAGGATTTGCCGGTGGGTTGGTACTGCCGTTAAGTCGTTACTTTTGAAGTGATAGTAAGACTTGGATTCGGAGAATGTTGCAGTTTCATCTTCTGCAGTTCAATGAGGCCATAACTGAGACTTGCTATTACGTGCCCGGAGGATGTACATACCTACCGCATGCGATAAGTAATAAAGTATAGACTTGAAGGGTCTTGTGTCGCATTTGACGATGATGGTATTCGCATCTCTCTCATTGGATTTTTCTTAGGTAGGTAATTTCAGGCAGCCGCCCGGGCTATTGCTCCCCGCCGTGGCGTGATGATGTTGGATGTTGGTTCAACGCTGCAGCTTTGGCCCCTGTCGTTTGAGTTATTCATCACTGAATTGAGAGTTTAGGCAAAGGTGCTGCTGAATATTAGTTGGCATAGCCACCACCCTGTTTTTCCATGTCAGTTCGAAGCGTTATGCGGGATGGTAGGCGATTCGAGAATGCGAAATGGCTCACGGTTTGATGGTTGCAAAGAATAGGGCTTCTAGCCTCACAAATGAAGACATATTTGGTATGCATTTCTGTCACTGGTGTGTGTATACAAGGAGGGACATCCCACTGATACCGCTTCTAGCCACATCCGAGTATATCTCTACATCCCATTCTCCGAATCAGCCTTGGCCTGGGGTTTTGACTGGCTGTATTTCTCAGGGCAAGCGAGATCAAAGAACACCCATTTTTCGACCGTATCGACTGGAATAAACTGATGCGGCGTGAATATCATCCCGATTTCGAGCCTCCCAAGATTACGATGCCCTTTGGACAGTCACGCAAAGTGCAAGCACTTGCTAAAGCTGAAGTCATGAAACAGCTTAGTCAAGGATCCAATTCTGTGAGCTCGCTGGCCACCGGTCAAATAACAAGGCCAGCAACTATGGACTATAGTAAAAGTTCCAAAGGCTGGGGCGTAGCCTTCCTCTGACCTAGCTGTTGCAGCTTTACTGAACCTCTTGATAATAAATATAACCTCCATAATAAAAAGTTCATGAAAATGATGAAAGGGAAACCCCGTGCTTCTCTTCCCCCGCCTCCTCCTTCTCCTCCCTCTCCAGCCGTCAAGATACCTATTAATGACAATCCGGATTGGGAGCTGGTTTGGGACGAAGAAACCAAAGTCTTTTACTTTTACAACTGCTCCAACAACACAAGGCAATGAATTGTGCCGCAGACATTTTTTCCCAAAGGCACAACGAAAGCCACCAAGAGAAGGTCATCTTTAAGACCTGAGGTAAGACGTCAAAGCTGACGGCTCGGCTGGTTGCTCGGTAGTGGCTTCGATGCCCATTACCTGCAACCAGTCTATCCAGCTGAAGAGTTGTTGTGATTGCAGTTTATCTGCTGTGATGAGGGAAGACGTGCGGGATTCCACATGAAGCGTTTGCCCTGCTGAGGTACATCACGACAGCTCTCTTGCCAGAAGTTTACTTGATGAGAATTCCATACCGTTGAACCTAACCTTGATGCAGTATTCCCTTTATCAGCTAGGTGCATTTCGAAGCGGGGTTGTTTAGCTACACCACTCCGAACCAAGGTTCAATGGCAGGTAATTTGACTCGATGCCTCGGCTAGAACTTGAATACTGTAAGATCCATATCAAACTGCGTGTTACATGTACCTCTGACGCCACGTGATGTGCTGTACTGTATTGCCGGCAGCTTGTTCAGACGCAAACTGTGAAACGGGCATCATGTTTGAGCCGGGAGTCCGCGTCCAACTGGAGTCTCTCGCACTGAAAAAGCAAAACATGGATCATCGGTTCGTTGCATCTAAAAGCCCGGGTGTGGAGAGCAGCTGGCGCGACTAAAGTCTTTGGCGCTGCGTTAGCTGGCCCGAACAGGCACAAGGCCTGAAGCTGGAGCGAATGCGAGGAGAACTAACGGCAGTCCGCGGGCACCAGCCCGAATCCAGCGACTCTTGTCGTAACGGAGCAAACGGACACTTTGTGTGGTTTTGATTTGATTTAATTGATTACGATTCCACATGCTAATATTAGAGTGCTTCTGCCGCGGCCTGGCTTGGGTTGCGATGCTGGGGGGGCAACAGCTGTGACGGATCCTATATGTTACATCTACATTCCTCGGCTCGGAATCCATCCATCGCACAAACTTGGCATCAACTTGGCATCTACATCGCGACAGCCAGCTCTTGCGCTACGACATACACTAGACGTTGCAACTCAGCTACTACATCTTCATACTGTCAGCACTAACAAGCTAACGTTGAAGCTCACATCTTGGCTGTCTAGCATTGAACCATGGCGCTCAATACAACGGGCATCCCGCCGCTACAGTTCACGGCCCTCGACGACATCACCGCCCAGTACAACAAGGTCCGCGCCACCTTTAAATCCGGTCGCACGCGAGATGTCGAGTACCGCAAGCAGCAGATCCGCCGCCTCTACTGGGCCATCGTCGACAATGCCAAGCTGATCGAGCTGGCCCTCAGCAAGGACATGGGCAAGTCCAACTTCGAGGCCAACATCTCCGAGATCGACTGGTGCAAGCAAGAGTGCCTCGACGCCGTCGACAACCTCGACAAATGGATCAAGGACGAGGGCATCCCCCACATGCCCGTGCAGTTCTTCGCCATGAAGCCGCGCATCAGGAACGAGCCGCTGGGCGTCATCCTCAACATTGGCGCCTACAACTTCCCCTTCCAGCTCAACGTGACGCCCCTCGTCGGTGCCATTGCCGCCGGCAACACCTTTGTTCTCAAGCCGTCCGAGATATCGCCGCACTCGGCCATGGTCCTGAAGAAGATCATGGACGAGGCGCTGGACCCCGATAGCTACGTCTGCTTCAACGGCGGCATCGATGAGACGAAACATATCCTGGAGCACAAGTTTGACAAGATTGTCTTCACCGGCGGCAAGCGGACCGGCACCATTATTGCCCAAAAGGCAGCAGAGACTCTGACGCCCGTGCTCCTCGAGCTGGGCGGCCAGAACCCTGCCTTTATTACCCGAAAGGGCGATCTCAAGATTGCCGCCCGGCGTCTGCTCTGGCAAAAGTGCTTGAATGCTGGCCAGGTGTGCCTCTCCCACAACTACGCGCTCGTGGAGCGATGCGTCCTCAACAAGTTCATCGACGAGGTCAAGAAGCAATATGCCGAATTCATGCCCCAGGGAGCAAAGGCAAGCCCCGACTTTTCCCGCATCGTCAACCAGGGCCACTATAACCGCATCAAGAAGATGCTGGACAACTCCAGAGGCAAGATCGTCATGGGCGGATCCATGGATGAGACCGACTTTTTCATCGAGCCCACGGTTGTACTGGTTGACGACATCAGCGACAGCATGATGGTGGAAGAGAGCTTTGGCCCTATCTGGTCTATTATTCCGTTTGATACCCTGGATGAGGCCATCAACATTGCCAATCAGGTTGACCCAACACCATTGGCTTTGTTCACCTTTGGCTCCGATGCGGAAAACGACAAAGGTGCGTCATTCTACAAAACATTTCAATTCTCTTCGCCTTATCAATTGATAAACCAGAGTATTAACATCTTCTATAGTCCTCAACAGCGTGACGTCAGGAGGAGCCACCGTCAACGACGGCTTCTTCCACGCCATGATCAACCCAAGCCCCATCGGCGGCATTGGATCCTCCGGCACGGGCAACTACCACGGCTACTTCTCCTTCAAGGCCTTTAGCCACCAGCGCTCCATCGCAAAGGTCCCAACCTGGGCGGACAAGCTGCTGCGCGTGCGATACATGCCCTACTCGGCCAGCGAGCTGAAGCGCCACCACCGCATCTCCGAGAAGAAGCCCAACTTTGACCGCAACGGCCAGCTCGTCAAGGGCCTGAAATACTGGTTCACCGTGCTGCTGAGCTTGGGCTCCAAGAACGCGGCGAGCTTTGCTCTCAGGTGGGGGGTTCTTATTGCTTTGGCTGTGACACTAGGTCTGAAACGCAACTCTTTAGGACTGTGAAGGAAGAGGAAGAGACGAATGAAGTAAAGAAATAAGATTATGTCGAGAATGTCTATTGTCGGATGAGTCTCTCTGGTAACTCTACGTTTTCTTTGGTTTAGTATTTTCGCAAGAGCTTGAAAGCTGAGATACCGTGGTTTGTCAACCACCCTTATGTATTATTATAAGACGCCTTGTCTGCTACTTTATAATATCGTTCATATAACTCGGTATATGTAGGTAGTGACCAAGAAGCATCCCAGATCTAGCCGCCAATCCATCCAGCATCGTGATATATCTCATATCCATAACTCTCTAATAGTGAATCAAGAATCAGACCCCAATGACCAATCCAACCCTGTCTGTTCTCTCACAGCAAGAACATGCTCCCTAACCAGCACCCTGCGCCGGTCACACTCAACCAGACGTCTCTCCATCTCAACCATTAGCTGCCGGCACTCCGCCAAATCGTACTCAAAGTCCAGTTTTTGTTGACCGCCCTTGTCCCCTCTTTGCTCAAACGCCAGCGTAAGTGTGTTTGCCCGGCGCTCAGACGCAGAATCGCGTTTGGTCAGCTGATTCATATCTTCGCAAATATTTTGTATACTGGTAAGCATGGCCTCCAGAGAGGCAAAGATGGCGCGATTTTGAGCCATGGTGATTGTGGGACGTAAAGATAGGATCAGGAAGTGAAAATAAAGGTAAGGTATAGTTGAACAACAGTCAAGAGAAGCTGCGGTTGGAGTTTTCTGAGAAGCGTTTGTTTTAAAGAAAAATAGGGAGGGATGAGAAGAGAGGGAGACAAGAGGGATTAGTACAGGGCAACGGCATTGTTTATATAAGGGCGATGGAAAAGTATACGCTGTCGGGCGTTCATAAAGTTAGAGTAGCGGCTTTGATTAAACATTTTTTTCAGAGAATTGTAACGCTGAATGACTTTTCTAGAGGGAAAAAAATTTTTTGATTGACTAGTAGATGAACAAACTTTTAGATAACGACTACTGTGCCCATTATACGCGGATGGATATGTGTGGCCAAATGATTAGTCTCCATCTCTTGTACTATCGTGAGTATATCTCAGTCGGCCAGAATCAGGGACTCCACGTCTTCGTTGTCAGATCTTGTTAAGGATGGTAGTACCAAGGGCGTATATCGCTGCTTTCATCTAGGATTAAACCTCTCTCCAGTGCTGATAGCAGTAGGTACTTGAATCAGACCATCTGTGATGTATATTTCCAAAAGGGGGGGTTGGGTGGGATAGGGGAAAGGAAAAGGAAAGGAAAAGGAAAAGAGGCAGAGAAAAGTTAAGATAAGAAGAATTGAGAAAGTATAATATGTCGATACCCGCGAAAGTCATGACCTCCCATTCAAATTCAATCAAAGTCAGTTGTAGCATGCTGTAGAGGTTGATACATGTAGAAGACACAGGCTCCAACAAATTCTATACCAACAACAGAACTACCTAGGTAGGTAGCTATACAGAGTCAAGCCAAACAGCGTTTTCTGATGGGGGCCTCGATAATGGATTTGGACAATGTCCAATATCCGGTATCGACATTACAGCTTTTGCTATTACTCCCTCTTTTCTATCGTCCAGATAACGCTGCAGCTAGCCTTTTCCCTCGCTCTCCTCCCAAGTAAATATCGTCGTCCGCCGACTCTCTTCCAAACTCGACTGCCTCGTGGTATCCCCTCGTCACAGTGTTTTCGTCCACCTTGACTCCATTCTCCACCAGTGCGAGGATCACGCCCCTGCACCGCGCAATCTCCCTCATCGTGGGGACGTCGATGTGGTTGTTTTGGCTCGAATAGATTTGCGAACTGACGCTTTCCTCCATGCGGTTGATGCCCGCCGCCTCAGCCGCGACGTCGCTCTCTATGTGCTTGCTGATCCAGATGTAGCCGTTGACACCCAACAAGACGTCAATCTTGCTGCCTCCGTTGGAGGTTTCCATGGTCCACAGCTGGCGCTTGGAACGCACCACGCCTCCACCACCCCCCGTGCCACCGACGACGACGAAGACGCCGTTCCTCAGCTTTCCATACTTCAAACTGCGGGTGTGCAAGCTCGCAGCACCGTCCTGGTGCAGCTGCTGGACCTCGGCGACGAGGAGGTCGCCCTCTGAGAAGAAGCTGCGGATTTGGAGCTCGTCCGTCTCAGTGCGCTTGCGGAGGATGCCACCGGGGAGGTTGATGGCAGAGATCTGGAGGATGGCGAGCTGGGCGGCGGCGACATCGACGCGCCAGCGTTTGGCCTGGACCTCGACGATGCGGCCGACAACGAGGTCACCGATCTCGGGGTTGTAGCGCGCCCTCAGGGGACGCACTGAGAGCAGCTTGTTGGTGCGGGTGAGTGTGCCGGCAAGAGAGGAGGTGATGGAGGTGGTGTTTGGAGGGACGTATGTGCCGTGGCCACTAAGACAGATTAGCAAATGATGGATTATTCAATTGCTTTGGTACTGTGAGCGCAGATGTTCTTGTGAGTATCATGGTGTTGATACTCAAGACGCCAAGTAATATATAGGTTAAGAAAGAAAAGAACATGAGAGGGATTGATGAAGAGAATAGGTGATATAGTAGGAGTAACAGTACCGCATCCATTGAGCATTCGACGTGATTACTGTTCCGGGAGTGAGAATCTCGTCTCTGGTATCGGTCTGCTCTTCATCTTCATCCTCTTCATCCACATGCATGCTCTCGCCGTCGTGCATGGGAATGTCGCCCTCAACCGCTGCGCCGCCATTTTCTGAGTCCGACTCCGAATCTGAGGGAACATCCATATCGATGTCTACCGCACGCGGCCGCCGCGGTGCCGGCGCGTTTGGCTGCGGGTTGTGAATCGTGATGGGCATGGCGGGCTGTGAGATGATGGTTTTTTTTTTCACTTGTTTTTCTTATGGCCGAGGAATTGAAAGGCGAAAGGGCGCCAATACTTGGCGGCTAGCCTGCAAGAGACTAAGTCTTGTTGTCTCTCGGTAGACGAGCACGATTATTGTACTTTTGTGTGGTGGATTGATGCCTTTGTGTTGATTTAGTCGTTTGAGTTGATGCTCTTTGGGTTTGTATGAAAAAGTTGGTATGAAAGGTTGAAAGTGGAGCCTGCGTTTGGTGCCGGCGGCTTGGTTTTTGTTTGATGAGCCACCAGAGGGCAAAGACGGCGAGCCTTCCAGGGCGAATGATACAATATTACCACAGAAAATTGACTACATTCGCCTTTACAGCTGAGACGATTAGAATTTCAGATGAATTATAAATAAAATTTCTGAAAATGGTGCCGTATCTACTACATAGAGGACTTGAATGTCATGCGACAGTAGCTGTACGGTAGAACGTCTTACTTCTTGCGTACCTACTGAATAAGTGCAATCTAATTTTGATGTGGGAGCCAAATCAAGAGAAGAGATAATTCAATCCGTATATCTACTTAGGTAGCTTGTTTTCCAAGGCCTGAGATCGCGTGCGCCGTTTTCCGAGATATCATCTCCATATGCCCGTGCTTAATCATACATGAGGTAGTACACTAATATACATAAAGACGGCTGTTGATATTAACCCAATGACCGTGGCCGTTTGGGCACAAGACTTCCATTCGTACTTATATTCATGAGCGAATGGCGCCAAAGCAGAGCGTAGCTCATTCCTTCTTCCATGGGTCATTCATCGTATCCTGCAAGGCATGTACATCGTAGATCCTTTTAGGTTGTTTGTGCAACGTGATAGGTAGAACGACCGCATTCTCACAGCTGCAAATAAAGACTTCAATGCCTCATTCTCATTTCAGAGCTCTCCAAAGGCCCATCCATGCGAGACCGGCCGAGATGGTGACGATGCCAAACCTCCGGCTCCTCATGCCGAAGATAGACTTGCTCTGAAGAATGGCAGCCTGTTGCTTTTCGAGCTGCGACATGCCTGAGAAGTAGCTATATCCCGCAAGGCAGAAAAATGCACCACTCCCTAGGTATTTCCTTGTCAGCCTTTCCTTGTCCACACGAGACTGTCCTCGCATGAAAGCATTACCAACCTATCACTTTGCAGCTCAAGCAGTCATCGCCGCGGTCCTGGCGTAAAATGTCCTGAAGCCGCTCCGGTTTCTCAAGCGACTGAAGAGTCGGAATCTTGTCGCCGGCCATGTTGAAGAAGCCGCTGGTGCAGTGGTTGAGGCACTCAAACTCGAGGCAAGGATCAAGGACAATTCGATAAGAAACGCCTGATAGTGGTGGGTTTTCAAGCAGCTCGTGCAGCGACGGGAGGTGATTGGCGCAGCTGCGTTAGTCAGCGCAATCCACCACCGAGTTTCGTCATGCTTAGTTGCGCGACTGTAATAGCTAGAGCTTGTGGCATTGAACCTTGGACAAGGCGCTGAGCCGTCACCATGAACGGCGTTATTGAGGCGCTGCACATCTACGATGACAACAGGTAACCTCTGAGCACCTGGAAGTCATTTTCAAACACTGCTGACAGGTGTAGGAATCCCATTCTATCGCATACCTATACGGGACGGCCCCTCTCAGCTTCCCACCTTCTGTCTCTCTATCTCGAGCATCCGTTTCCTCGGCCGAGCCTGATCTACCTCCCCAATGCGAACCCTCCGACGCTCGTCTTCAGCCTGACGCACTCCAATCTACTGTTCTTAGCCACCTCATCAACCGAAATCGAACCCCTCCTCGTGCTCGAGTTCCTCCACCGGATCGTGGACGCCTTCGAAGACTTTGTGGGGGCACCGTTGCTGGCTGTCAAGCTAGAAAACAACTACGATGTTGTCGCTCAGCTTCTAACGGAGATGTGCGATGCAGGGACCGTCAGTACGACGGAGCCCAACGCTCTACGAGAAGTGGTGGAGATGGAAGGCTGGGTCGATAAGCTGCTGGGTAGCATCAACTTACCTGGGTATGTGCAGACCTGTAACACTTCGGCGGTCGATGGGTATGCTTCTCTCGACTAACTGCGTAATAGGAAAAATCCACTCAACACAAATTCAAACACACCGTCCCTGATAGCTTCCAACACGCCAGCGCTGCCTTGGAGACGGGCCAACGTACGGCACACGTCAAACGAGCTCTACGCCGATGTCGTCGAAACCCTCTCCGTCACGCTTGCTCCTTCAGGGAGGCCTCTAGCCGCATTTGCCAATGGTACAATCGCATTTACGTCAAAGGTGTCAGGCGTTCCAGATGTTCTAGTGACCCTGAGCAGTCCGTCGGGAAAACATAATATCGGTGGCATCATGGAACTACCCGTCTTCCACCCGTGCGTTCGGCTGAACAAGTGGAATGAACGACCTGGAGAATTGAGCTTCATACCCCCCGATGGACGATTCATCCTGGCTGGCTACGAGGTCGACCTGTTACCATTTACAAGTGGTAAGAGTGGGGGCGTAAACTCAAACAATCTCAAGCTTCCCGTCAACCTTGAGATGAAAACCGGGCTTGGGCCTGTGGGATCCGAATTTGAAGTCAGGCTGCAAACCAACAAGATTTTTGGCACCCCCAATTCATCATCAGCAGTAAGCCAGCTGGGGCGTGCAGGCGTACCTGGAATTCCTGGACGGTTGTCATCGCCGCATCCTGGAACTCCGAGCTCGCCACTGCTGGACGATTTGACAGTCACTATTCCTCTACCTGAAGACGTGAGGAACCTATCTGATATCAGACCGTCTAGGGGAGACGCAAGCTTCAACAGGGCCGAGGGGAGACTCGAGTGGCACATCCCCGCAAAGGAGATATCTGGCCCGACGTCTCATTTTGGATTGAGGTGCACGGTAGTAGGGTCTCTAGCTGATGACGATGAAGGGGAAGAGTTTGATCCCACGGGATTCGGGTTTGGCACCGACTATTCATACAACGAGCCATACCAAAGCACACCGGCTGCCAAAAAAGGCAAGGAAAAGCAGGGCGCGGATGATGAGCAAGACCCTAAGAGGGTAGCGCAGAACAAGATCCTGATGCCCAGCTCGGCATCTGTAAGCTTCTCCGTCAAAGGTTGGCTGGCAAGCGGGTTGAAAATTGAGAGCATTGTAATAGACACAAGGAAAAGCCGAGGCCTGGGTGAGGGTGTGAAGCCTTACAAGGGCGTCAAGTATTTGACAGTTAGCAAGGGAGGAGTAGAGATTCGCTGCTAATAGACTGCTAGACTGAGGTCGAACTGCGTTTCTCGCTATTGTTATTTAGCAGTATCCTTGTTTAAGCATGGAGGCACATGGAGTATCATTTGCTCCGTGTTGGGATTTGAATAGTACAAGTCGATCAATACCCGAATCAAGTCCGGAGCAGCCTCACCTTTATTAACATCCCCTGGCAGCAGCACACCATTAAATGCCGTCAACAGATCCTTTGGGCCCAACAATTTCAATTGACCCAACGAACAGCTGCAGCATCCAGCAATCGGAAGCTCTTAAAAGATGCCGGAATCTTCAGCCCTTTGGCATTGCCGTAGCCAAGGTATTTGCTAGTGCCGATGCTACAGCTCGGTGACAGCTCGGGAACAGCCACTTATAACGCTATACCCCACGTGCTTCTTATCCGGGTGCGTCACTGCTCCTTATCCTCGAGTGAGCTTCTGCAGCACTTCACTTCTGTTTGACCATTCCATTTTCACCCTGTCATGCTGATTCTGGCCGTATAAAGCACAACCATCGAGCAGAGAGAAGGCGGAATCCCCGTGGTTCCAACATTGGCCGTCGCGAGGCCATGAAGCGCTTTGGAGGTGCTGTTCTGCATTGCCGGCGTAGCGCGAGGGTCAGCCGAGATGCGTCATCGCTGACCTGGGCTTCGCGATGCTGCGCGCCGGCATCTGGCGGGCATTCAGTGCGATGGAGCTCGAGCAGGCCTGGAAGGCCGCGGACGGCGATTTTCTTCCCGGGTGAGCTTTGCCTGTGCGATTGCCGAGGTTAGAACACGAGGAGCTCTTTGTGACTGATGCGAGCTTGCGCGAGGGTGGACAGGTCAGGGAGTGCAAAAGGTTGGCATGCTGTCGCCTTGGCTGGAGGCGTTTCCCTCGACGGCTTCGCAGATTATCGAAGAGATTGACCACTGCGCCGGGTTCAAAATCTCCGACGTCATACAGAATGGCCCGTCCAAAGTGCTCACCCAGACGACCATGGCCCAGCCGGCCATCATGGCCACGTCCATCTTCATACTGCGTATCCTCGAGCGCGAGTTCAATTTCCGAGTTGCCGACCATTTCGACTTTACGCTGGGCCATTCCCTGGGCGAATTCACTGCATTGGTCGCTGGAGGATACATTGCCTTTGAGGACAGCTACTATTTAGTGCAGCGGCGTGCGGCTGCGATGTCGGAGGCGACGAAGAAGGCTATACAGGAGTATGGAGGCGAGTACGGCATGGTGGCTGTGATTACAGAACCGGAATATCTACAAGGCCTGATCAAGGCGATTCGGGATTTCGTCGGGCACTCGAGCGATGGGAGCAAATCGGAGAGCAACCAAGATGTACCGCCGATTGAGCAGGTGTTGATCGCCAACATCAACAGCAAGAACCAGATCGTGTTGAGTGGTAACATGGAGAGAATCAAAATGCTTATAGCGCATGTTCGCCAGTTCCTGGGCCACGACCCACGAGCGGTGCGACTGCACAGCGACAGCCCCTTCCACAGCCCCATCATGAAGCCTGCGGTAACTGTCATGAAGACGCTGCTGGAGAAGAAGAGCCGCGTCCCAGGCCGAGAAAACGAGGATATCGTTACATTCCCAGGACTGATGCCGTGCATCAGTAATGTCTCTGCCAGACCATTCCAAAGCAAGGAACAGCTAAAGGATCTCCTGGCGAGAGGATGCCTCGAGACGGTTCGATGGTGGGCGGCAATCAAGTACCTCGACCAAGAGGAGAAAGTCCGGCGATGGGTTGGTATCGGCCCCGGCAAAGTGGGCAGAAACCTGGTAGGAAAGGAGGTGGGCATGAGAGGAAAGGATCTCGTCAAGGGAGGAGGCGTATGGGCGATTACAGACCCGTACGAGGTGGAAGAGGTGCTACGAGGATTAGAAGAGACGGCAAATATCTTAGATGATGAAGATGAATGAGGGATGATGGCTTATAGATTAGTAGGTTGGAGGAGTCTGTTCCAGTATATATATATCTAGGGTTCCGTGTATGAGTAGGTAGGGTAAGGTGAGCGGAAGATGACGAGCACATTGGCATGACGGATGCGCCCAAGGGTGTTATTTTGTAGCCGAATTGTAATATTGTTTAATGAAGTCTTCTTTATAATTCTTATATTTCAACTGTAGCGATAAAAAAAGAAGGAATCTTTGTTCCTATGTCAGGCGAGAAACGTGAAGCTTTTAGACATGGCCGAGGCCAACCCCCACCAAGATGGCTGCCCGTACTTTATACGTGCATCCTAATCCTTGCCCACTGCAGCTAAGCTCCTGCACCTCAACATCAACCGCAACCTCTACAAACCACACACCAACGAACCATGTCAGCCGCAATACCTTCTGTCGCCTGCCTCGGCGTCATCGGGCGCAACGTAAGCTTAGACTTCTCTCCTTTCTCTCTCTAGAAGCCAGAAGAGCGCAACAAGATTGGGGCCAGCAAGCTGACGAAATCGCGCCGCAGAACAACCCCCTACACATCTCCATCTTCCCTTCCTACGATCCAACCGCCAACAGCTTCACGCCGATCCGGAACCCTCTGCAGTTCTCCCTCCTGCTGTCCTCGACAATCGACGTCTTCGACTTGCGATCCAAAACCAGCACTGCGTCGGGCGACTTTGGGCTCCTGCACGCCATCGACGACCGCCTCGCGGCGTACGGCTTCGAGACCAACACGGGCGTGCGGATGGTCTGCATAGTGGACATGCGCGGACGACGCGTCGAGGCGGGAGGGAGCGGCGTCGCAGGGCAGGGCGGCGGCGCGGCGGGAGCTTCGACAGCTTCCTCGACTTCGGCCTCGGCGGCGGCGGCGCGATCGTCTGTGGGGAGCGTGGGCGCGGGACTGCGGGATTCGGAGATCAAGCCGGTGTTTAGGGCGATGCAGAGCGCGTATGTGCGGCTGCTGCAGAACCCGTTTTACGATCCGGACGAGCATGCGCCGCTGGGGGGGAAGGGTGGGCGGAGGATCACGAGCAAGAAGTTTGGGGATGACATGAAGAGGATAGGGGAGGCGTGGACGCCGGGAGTGACGACTTTGTGAGGATGAGCATGGGAAGAGAATGGTGGGAGTGAGAGAGGGGGGAGGCTGTGATAAAGGGTAGGGCGATTGGGCATTTGCATTGGCGTTTTTGGCGGATGGGCTGGCTACTTCATGATATCCATGATTGATATGGTGTACAACTAGCGAGATTGCGAGATGTCGTTTGGTTTTTGGCCCGGGCATTGTTTTTTTCCTGTCTAGGGCATGTAGGATTTTGTAATGGTTATGGTCCATCTTCAATACATCTCTTGAAATCTTCAGCCGTCTATACCTATCAAGTACTCCATGACTACTAGATACGTAACTTCTATATGTCATACATGTCCCTTTGCTTACTCCTTCACCTCGCTCTGCTTCTTCAGATGCTCAATTCTCCATTTCGATAGTCCCGCTACCTCTTCTACCTCTACACTCTCCCCCATCTTCTCTACGCTATCCACGGTCTGCTTCGCCATGGGCTTCACTTTGTACGGTTTCGACGCCTCTCCCCCTTCCCAGTGCCGTGCCTCTACTGTCAACGGCTGCCACCAGTCCCCCGTTCTAGCATGCCACCTCGCGCTGCACAGCTCCCATAATCGCGACGCCGCTCTCTTGTAAGCAAAGCGCTCGTCTTCTCCCGTAAAAGCGCCCGTGTTGCCAAAGTCCACTGCCCGCTTCTGCAAGCCAAAGTCGGAATCCTGGTCCGGATCGTACTTTGACGTCGCAGATCTGGTGTTGTAATAGGACACGTTTGGACGGAAGGGGGAGATTTGGTCCTGATAGACTTCGGCCACGGTTTCGGAGTATGTTGCGTCGTCGGCGCCAGTGTTTGCATTCCCGCTGCTTTCGTCGGATTCTCCTGATGATCTTGTAGGCAACGATGCCTCGGGGAAGAAGAGATCGTCAGGCGGGGTTTCGGCGCGGATGATGAGCTTGCAGCGAGCTTCATACATGGCGTCGAGGAGGGTGATGAAGCGCCTTGCTTCGTTTTTGCTTAGGATGGTCAGCACGGGGACGCGGTCGATGATGAATGTGTGGTAAGTGGATGCCATTGTGAGATAGTCTGCCGGCCCGAATGATTCGACGAGTTTATCGAAATTCCAAAACACGAAGCCGTTGTAATGAAGTGGTGTAAGGACTTGACGCCCGTAGACGATGAGCTTGGACGGCTCCCATGGGATTGGCTCGCTGTTGGATCCTGAAATGGCTTCTTGAACTTTCTGTGTAAACGTTTGCCCGTCTTCATCAAAGAGATGATAGTAGTGTGGCCTCTTTTTGGTCTTGCTCTCATCTTCCGTCTTTTCAGCTGGAGTGGTGATGCGCACAACACCATTGGCATCTTCCAACTGATTCACAGAGGCATCAGGGCTGGAATGCTCTTCTCTACGCCGCCAATCTTGGACTCCCTCCATCTGCCAAAAGTCACATCTAGCCTTGAGGACCTCAAGAAATGCAGCGAAATCACTCGACTGGCCGAAAAGCTCTCCTCGATTGCGCGTCGCGCTTCCAAATATCTTTCCCATGATACCCCTCGATGTCGGGGCGTAATCAATGCCCGAGGCTTTCTGCAGCTCCTCGGGCATCCGATTTGATGATGCGACAAGGACTCCACCGAGTTGGAAGAAGGTAACAAATAAGTTGCTGAGGATTTTACTAGCAGCACGATCCGGAAGCTGGAATTCGTCTAGGAAGAGAATTGGAGACTCGTCGATGAGTTTCTTGGCCATCCAAAGGAGCGAATATTCTGCGGCTGCATCTGAAGACTGAGGGTGAGACTTTCGATGATTCTCGAGTTGCGATAATGTGTAGAGCATGAACGTATTGAAATGCCATCGCTTCTTCTTTTGCGTTGGCAAGCCCTCAGCCAGAAGATCCAGAAGCATCGACTTTCCCGTGCCAACTTCTCCAGAAAGAAACAGTCCCTTGGGAGAATCAATGTCAATGGCTGTCTGATGATTGGTGAGAACTCGAGTAAGAGCAAGACTCTCTCTGCCCTCAGGCGTGTTGAGAAGATGTTTGAATATGGGGTTCCGCCATATTGCGTGGTGGCGTAGTGCCAGGATACCCTCCCCAGTTTCTTCTTGTGGTGGCTTTTTGGGCTCGGTAAGACGGGCTACTTGATCTAGTCGCTGGCGATACTCAGCCTGAGGAGAGTAGTCTTTTATACGGACATAGATCTTGTGTAAATGGCGTGCCAGGCGGTGTTGGGCCGGGTCGGGGGAGTAAACACCTGCGGCAACGAGAGACTGGTATTTGACCAAAGGGTCGGTGATGATGACGGCGGTGGAAAATCTCCTCATGCTGATTATATGGCTCATCTCTCTAGTTGGTTATAAGTGGCCATTTAGCATGTGATGTCTCAAGATTTCGTGCTTGAAAGATTTGCCATCTACACAGTTACTATCATGGCAGTCCGGCATAGGAGTGAGGGCGCGTGAAAGGGAGAACACAGAACAACGATGAGAATGAAAGACACAAGAGAAGCTCCAAAATGCGAATGAAGAGGGAGATATCCTAGAATGAATTTACAATAAAATCATTGTAGAGCATCCAAATGCAGCCAGATATGCGATTGTCTTAATCGACATTAAAGGATTGTCCAAGCCTAAATTTTATAACACCCGAGGTTGTCTGGCTAGAGGTACTATAGCTGTAGCTTACCCTGGGAGGTTGGCTGGAGTAGCTGAGCTCTTGCCACTACGGTATCTGGATGATGTTAAATACCGTACACTCACGGAGACGCCTTCATGCCTGCAGTAACCCGTGCCTGGTAGCAGTTGTCGGTCCTCCTAGGTGGTTGGTGAATTAATACTGCATGTAATTTACTTGTATCAAGTCGATCAATGCCAATGAGCTACTAGAACCAGGTAACTGCACGGTACTTGAAACCGAAATGGCTTGCGTGTTGGGGATGCGGAGTACCTTTTCATCACAGCAAAAATACGTGCCAGACGTTGTACATGTGCACGGTTCCCCAGGCTTGACTTTTTTTCTCTCCTGGTCACAGATGTCTGACGACAGTGTGATTGCTTCCAGTTTTTCTTTGTTGGTCGTTACCCCGTATGCAAGTACCTTCTGATGCACTAAGAGCCTGATAGGTACCTGCTCCTGAGGTATCGCATGGGTACGTCAGATGCCCAGAGTTCGGCGCGCCAGAGCAATGTTACTTAAGAGGTACCTCTGCTTGTAGTGTACAACAAGTGGAAACCCACGTACCGATGCTGTTCCCGCCTACCGTGCGCTGGCGATTCTGCCCATTTGTTTTTCCACCGCCAGCAGAACCAACGAATCCAAGCAGCTGTTTTGCTTCTCTCACGCACCACACCACATTTGCCCTTTGGCCTGTGGAGGTCAATCTTGCATCCTTCATTGCCCAAGACTAGGCATTTCGGCATGCCCTTTTGAGTCTCTTTCCATCATCGAATCCATCTCCCGCAAACCCCCGGAACCATCAGCTGCTGCCATCGCGACTCGCGCGCCCGGCGCGATCCCTGCGATCTCGAATTCCAGTCCATCGCCTGGTCCAGCCTTTTCGTCAACCATCATGTTTTCTCCATCCGCGAACGAAGGTGGCCCGGCCACGGCGACTCGCTCTCGACGGCGATTGCGCCCCAAGAGCCAGGAGCAGCTCGTGACGGCTCCCAAATCCAAGAGACAGCGCGTGCCTCTGAGCGAGCAAACTTCGACCAACACCGACGCCCAGCCTGAGATGGCCGAGGCCAGACCGGAAAAAGTTGCAACGCCCGTCGAGCCCAAGAAGGATGTCGCTATCGAAAACGCTCCTCCTCCAGTACAACAGACTGTATTGCGCAAGGAGCTAATTGTGCGGACGAAGAAGCCCAAGCATGGCGATCGGGCCGCCCAAAAGGGTGATGGGAGCCTCGTTCTGGTATGCCACAAACTTCATCCCGACTCCCCATGTCGCATCAAGTTCTTCATCAACTCCCCCCCATTGTCGAATGCTAATATATTTTCCCTACTCTTTAGACAAGCACCAATGCATATACTGTCAGCAAACTGCCAGCACTGCCAGACAGAATCCGGAGTGACTGGTCTGGTATGTTTTGCTCAATTTTTTTTTCTCGCACATGCGACATCGCGTTCTAACTTGAGCAGGGAGCCAACACGCCGACATTTTCTCAACATCTGGCTATGCTTTGACACTAACACCTACACATGCTGTTGTTTGGCCCTACAATTCGACCTCGCAATCTCCCGAGACCTTCACCTTCACTCTCCCATCCTCCTCCAAGCCCAACGATGCCCTTCCGGTGGGATGCCTCGTCTCTCCCTCTGCATCATCAACCGAACCTGGACTGGTTGTTGTAATGGCTAGCACCGGCAAAGTTGTCTTTTGGGAATCTATCTCTAGCGCTGCTACGTTCGCCTTCATCAAGAAAGACAGATCCGGCGTCGAGTATCAGATTTATGGAATGTCTTCGGGCGAAAGAGTGGTTGCCATCACCAATGCAGAAACCGCTGGATTCCTCCTAACCTTTAATAGTGGGCGCTTGGCCTACATGAATGTGCGAGATAGCCACGGACGACCGGCAATTTCTGTTCAGTTTTTACGAAGCAACCTTTCGACTTCTACCAGCGGCATATTCGGTACCATTCGCTCTGCCTTTTCGCACCTAAGCCTTAAGGGGGATATTGCAGCTGTCCGGGCTGATAGATCCACGAGAGTTGGTGAAAAGAATATAGTTGCTCTGACAAACAAGGGCAAGCTGCAGTCATGGACTGTTCACCGCGGAGGCCATAGTGAACCGTTTGGCGAGTTCGATGCCCGAGAGTCCATCATATCAGCGCTCTGGGAAGTCGACCCTTTCTGCCGCGACCTTCCAGCCGACTCCTTCGAAGCTATCGACTTTACCTTTGTTCCGAGAGGCATGGAACACAAATACCTAGATCTGAGCAAGCTCAGCGCCGCTACATCTACGGATGACCCGTCCGTTCAGCAACTGCTACTGCTTGTTAGCTTGACTAGCCGAGCCGTCTCCCGTTACGCCCTCGTGGAGGTGATTCTAACGCAGAGGAGATTCCAAGTAGGCATGATTCGACCAATTACCTCCTACACGACGCCAGTTTCCCAGGCAGATTCTATCCAGGCTGTAAGGCCGCGGCTCTATCTGCCACGTCCTGCGCTCGTGGCTTTCGCAGTATTCGACCGCGCTGCGGTAATCGCGTCTATTGCAGTCTCACCAGAGTCTCCTGATTCCCAACTTCAAAGCGACACACACACCCTGTCTCCTTCATTTGAGGATGTCATCGACTTTCGTGAAGATAATGTGCATGAAGTTATTGGATCTGGATTTGAAGAAATGTCGCATGTGTCATCTTCCAGCGAGGAAAGCCGAGCTGCTCGCGCCAAGAGCAAAAACCCAGCCGTGGTATTGATGGTTCGTGGAGCTGGAGTCGTTCGTATTGCGACAACGGATGTGGATAAATTCGCCAGCGATCAACCGCCGCAGGTTTCCGCCAAAGGGAAACTCGAACAGGCCGTCTTCTTTGGCACTAAGAAGAATAACCCTCTGGTTTTCAGTGCCCGCCAAGAAGTTACGTTTTCAAAGGACGAAATTGCGCAGGCGGCGCAAGAAGTCAGCAACGAGATTCTGAGTTCGACTACCGCATATATGTCTACCTTGCCTGCGTCATTGGAAGAAAATCTTGTTGCACGCTCGAATGCTTTGGAGAAGCTTATCCTTCACTTGAAGGCTACTGGCACCCCTCTGGACCGCAAAACACGCTGGAGTCTGTTATACAATGCTGAAAAAATGCACGTAGCAACGCTCCTTTGGAAACGACAGGAGGCTTTTGTCGCAGCACGCCCGTCTGACAGCAAGAAGAGCTTAATCGGATACATTGTTGAGTTTATTCATCAGGATCAAAAGCACAACCCCAGCGCCGAAATTGGCGAAGTTGATCGTATTCGACACTGGTTCATCAACGACATATTCCGTCTTGAGCTCTTCGTGGCATGGGCGTACGAGGTTATTAAGATCTTGTACAAGGACAAGCTGCTGGATGACGCCAAGGTGACAATGATGATTTCGGAGGCACTTCAGATCAACATATGCGCTCTGCTTGGAGCTCTGGAATTCCGCAAAAATAACCTTGCGTTCTACGGGCTGGGTGACGAGAAGTTGAGACTGGGCATCTTGCGTGATGGATACGACGGCCTCCCTGAGCCATGGACAGGATGCCACTACGTTGCCAACAACGTTGCGCGCTTAGTTGAGCTCTCAGATCAATGGTATCAGAAATGGTCAAGAGCGACAGATGAAAAAGCGAAGCCATCAAGCAAACCAGATCCTGCCATCATTTCTAAGATTTACAAGGACCTTCCATCGGCCATTGATGGCATGCTCACTTCTATTCTGGAATACGCCCGATGGGCTGAGACGACACCGGACCAGAAATCCATGGGCCAAACTTTTGCCAAGGAATATCAAAAAGAAAGGTATAACAGACCTATCAGCCTTGGACGAGCAGGTAAATGGGAAGAAGGAGCTGCTATCGCCGAAAAACATGGCTGCTTAGATGGCCTAGCAGTCATCCTACTTGATCATATCGAAGAATTGGAGCTGATACTCAGCGAGCCTACACTGTCTACTTTTGAGTCACAAAACTTGAGGGTTTTGAAGAAGAGAAAGGAAGCAGAGCTTGAAGAAAGGTTCACTCGATATGGTCAAGAATTCGCCTTCCCCGTTTATGAGTATATGCTCGAAAAGCACGGAGTTGATGCTGTGTTGGCATTTGGATTGGAGACATTGGGCTACAAGACTCGGTTCCTTCGCAGCAGGCCCGAATTGGCACGGATATCATGGATCAATGACATTCAGCAAGAGCAGCAAGTCGGCCATGCTGCAGAGACGCTTATCCATCTCGCTCTGGAAAAGGAGCACCAAGTGTGGAACAAGAAAATCGAGCTTAGTCTTGGAAAATTGGCCCTGTTGGCTGAGAAAGAGAAAACGTCGCCGCCTTCGAGCTCCAAGCCCAACACAGAACTCAAACTTGAGCAGAGATTGGCGCAGGTTGACAAGGAGCTCATTACGGTTAAGATCCAAGATCAGCTCTACGCCCAGGTTTTCCCCAGTACTTACGATGCCGTTGACGAAGCAGCAGCTTTGAATCTTGCCATGGAGGCTCACGGTGCAAATGTGCCCAAACGCCAAAAGGCTCTGCGCCAGGTTTTCGAGGATGGCATGGAAAGACTGCTTAAGCATGAAGCTCTTGATGCCATGACGCTGATTGACCTGTTGACACTCGTGGAACTCTCATCAGAATCCCGAGAAGAAATAGCACATCCGTCTTGGTTGGCTCTTAAGGTGGCCGAGAGCAGTTGCACCGGCGATGAACTCCGAGAAGCTAAACGGCTCATCTGGAGGAGGCTGTTTATCCGGGACGACTGGTCAAAGATCAACGACACGCAATTGAAGGATGACCGAGAAGTGGTGGAGAGACTAGCAAGCACTGAGCTGTACGCAATGCTTTCAGACTGCATTCAGTACCGTGAGTAGAGCCAAGAAGACAGGTATATGAAAGAAAGAGAGCTAACGCAACCTTACAGAGACTGCCACCAGTGTCTTCAAGCCCATGTCGCCTCAAGAAGCCCTTGGTGCCTTTTCAGAGCATCTTGATAGCCGTTTCCGCGACTTTGAGGCGGGCATGAGGTCTAAGCTGATTGACGCTATGCATCACGAGGACAAGCTCCTCAGACAATATATCGAAAAGAATCGCCTGACGGAATGGGAACGCACCGCTCTGGAAGCGGCCCAAGCCCAGCACATCAAGGAGAAGGCAGAGAATGCCATTCCTCCCATGAATCTGTCGACGCCCCTGTTGGGCGGCGATCTCAATACTAGCACTAATGGTAAGGCCTTGTAACTGGCCACGCGGAGGAAGAAACAAGATGAGGGGAGGAAGGTTCAGAGAGACAAAATCGGGTTCAACGTGAAGAGGGAAAAAGACGTAAAGAGAAATGACTTGACAAATTTGTGTCATTGGGCGGCGTTTGGCTAATTGATTGATGTTCATCTGGTCTCATCGATGCTGTACAATAAATAAACTAAATAGGGGGGGGAGGAGGAAACGAAATGAGGGAGGAAAGGGGGGGAGAAAGAAACAAAAAAGCAACGAGGCCTGCTATACACAAGGCACTCGAGGGTATTATCTACTAGTTTTACGACACAGAATGCTTGCTTTTGTTTTTATGACTCCTTGGGTTGGAGAATACAATGAGGCACTGAGGTGCCTATTTTCTTTTAATACCGAGTCCCTTTGTGTTTGAGATTGTGCATGTCCAGTAGGATAAGGATTTTGAGAGAAGAAGGGCTAGTAGAAGACTACATTTGGCTTTTGATAGAACGGCTGTCGAGAGTTTTTGGGGATTATCCAAGTACTACAACAGTTTTGTTACTGAGATCAAAGAAGAATCGTGTGTACTCATTTTCCTGCCAGCTTCAAGTATCCGGTCCCAATCTCTCTGTTTTCTCTCAGGAAGTAATAATGATATACGTATCGATATTGTCAACAAAACAAGAGATCGCCAACATATCGCCTCTCATTGTTTGGTGGCGTGTATAGACAGTTCATCTACAAGTGGAAAAGACACATGGCAAGTCTGCACGAATACGTAGATATTGACCCCCGCCATTCCGGAAGAGACAGCTCTGTGTCAAACGTCAAATCATTTCGGCGTTAGGCATATGACAACCGCTATGTATCTCATCTGTTCCATGTCCATAGTAGATCAAGAGTAACTTGCTTTGTACTTCCCCTCCCCAATATAAACACAGCCTTTTTAGCCCTTGCATCTTGGGCTTACCGCTTTTCCCTCATTCCTCCCGCAACCTGATACCCCACTTCACGCCCTGTTTGACACTATGTTGAGGGCATAGGATGATAACCGAAATGGTGTCTCAAATCGATCCAATAAGGCAGAATTTGCCGTTGCAGAAACATCGCTTTGAAAATCAAGCACCTTATTGGATATTGAATGCATACGCACGCGTATAGAAGCAGGGCTAACCTTAACCCTGCATCTTCTTTCTCTTGCCGATCTGGGCAGAGAAGCCCGTCTTGATGGCCGTGACACTTCGTCGTGAAGCGCAGTTGTTGCAGGTGATGAAGTAGAGACGGTTCTCACCCTTGTTGAGCTCGGTATCGGGGGACCTGCATGTTTTGCAGGTAACGTACTCGACTGAGAAACAGTTAGTATGAAATAATTTAACCAAGTTTAAAGAACGAGGAAGGAGTGGATGGGAGATGGGAGAGTAAGGGATTGCGATAGGAGCGAAGAGGATCCTAGTCTTGGGTCCGGGATGGACAGTATGAGGCTCCTCCCTCCACTCCACTCCACCGCCTATGCGTAACGGGGTAGACGTACTGATGTATTTTCTGACGACGTTCTCAATCTGCTTCTGCTGGAATCGACCCTTGATGACCAATCTCCTATTTCCGTCAACGGAGCCGTTTGTGCCCAACTCGGCAAACAGGTAGGCGGTGAGATGTTCTTCAGTTCGCTTCATGCGCTTGCTGATGTCGGCAATGTTGGCAAAGACAGTTTTCCTGTTGCCTTCACGCATGCACTGAGGAGGGGGAATCTTGTAGCTCTTGGTGCCGCTGAGCGAGTGGTCGGGGTTCTTTTGTGATAGGACGGTGAAGAAGCGGGAGAGCAGCATGGTATAGGGGATAGTCTTGGACTCATCGTGGGTCCAGACACCGGTGCCAGTCTCCATGTCACCCTCATCCTCCTGAGCTGCCTCCTCGGCCTCTTCGGCGTCCTTAACCTCGAGCTGCTTCAGCTTGGCAGTGAACTCATCTTCCTCAGCACCTTCGGCCTTCTTGACCTTCTTCTTCTTCTTCTTCATGGTCAGGTCGAGACCTCCATCTTCGGCGGGGGCGGCGCCATCCTCAGCATCGGCATCGGCGTCGACGCCCTCAACCTTCTTCTTCTTCTTCTTCTTTTTCAGGAGAGACAAGTCAAGGCCGCCATCTTCGGGAGGGGCAAGTTCGTCGGCGGCGGCTTGAGATGAAGTATCAGCAAATGCTTCGAGGGCGGCAGACAGAGGCGGCGTACGAGGCGTGTGTGACTGAGCCGTCTCCTTGGGTTCCTCGACAGCACTCATGATGGTTATTGAGCCGTCGGTCTCGACTACGAGTTGCTCGTCGGTGAAGGCAACGGATTTACGGGACGGCTTGCGTTCGAGTTGGTCCTGCGTAGTGGGGGAAAACAAGAGGGAAAACGTTAGCAACGCCGGAGGGCTTTTCTCGTGAAGGAATTGAAAGGTGTAAAGGAGATAAAGGCAGGGACAAAAAGGGAAAATCTCAAAAGGGATTAGGCGGGGGAGTGGTACAGTACTGGTGCTGGTGCTGGTGATGCCTGGTGATTTGTGATGCCGTCTAAATGGCAAAGGCCGTGACTCAGAGGTATGACAAGGGAGGAAGAATCATCGGGTGGATGAACAAAATGTCCGTGGTGAGGTTGGTGGGGTAAATTTGCAAGTGATTGGGGCTATTTTTTGCGTGGCCGGTGCTGGACCTTGTGGGCTGTGGGAGGAAGAAGAGGGGCAAAAAAATGGTGTAGAAAAAGGCAGAGGGAGAGTAGAGCAGAGCAGAGCAGCTGGAGTGGCAACGCCAGGGCTAGCTTGCTTGGCCCAGAAGGTACATGTAAAGAAGGTTTCCATTGAAAACGGAGACACCTCTCTTGGTTGGTTGTACCCAAACTGTAGTGGTGCAGCGGAGGGTGGCAGACGTCAGACTTACCAGTACTTCGTTGTCCATGATTGCGGTGGTTTCTTGACTTTTCTTTGCCTTTTTGTCTTGATTGTCCTTGGCTTTGCCTTTTGACAGATCAGGTCTGCGAGCTAGAGAAAAAGCCCCTCTCTGTGCGCAACGTTCCCTCTCAACCGCTCAGTCCAGATGCGTGTCCTTTCTTGCGTCGCTGCTTGATACTGAAGCTGGCCGCTTATAGGCGCCGAGATGTCGAGTCGGCAGGCGATGGCTGACGCTTTGCAGGCAAATATGCGCGTATCTGCACGACGATGGCGTTTCCTGCAGAGGCTCACTGGTCCTTGTTGTAGCTGCAGAGGGAAATGTCGAGTGAGCAGCGCTGGGTGAGAAGGTTGACAAGTTTGAGTCAGCTGCACGTCATGTCATGGGCCGTTGTTTGGGCCGATATTCACGGAGCTGCTGGGCACTGATGTGATTGCACGGGCGGAGTCGCACCAAAAGAAGGAGGTGTGTCACGTGAGCCGACACTGTACGATAAGATAACAGCTGCTAGGCCAATTGAAGTTGCTGGGACGTACCTCAGGCCTGAACTGAACCGCAGCGCTGCAAACCTCCCGAGGCGGGCCAGTTGCAGCCGCCCTTCGGCATCAGTAGATCGGAACAAGCTCCACTGCGATTGCGAGACTTCAAGACCGTTCACGACGTCTATCCCATCCACCGAGACAATCCAGATCCAGCAGTCGCCCGCATCTCCATTCATGGCCTAAGATCTCCGACGACGCCGTAAAGCGCTCTGCCCTGCCACCTCTCGTTCTTCCCATCGGGTCTCTCTCCCCATAGAACAACCACAACCGCCCATCCATCTTCTCTCCCCTTCGGAACCTCGTCGCAATGGCCTCAGACGAGTCCCTCGTCGACCTCCACGCCTCCTCCATCACCGACGACAAAGATGACGTCGACTCTCTCCCCTCCGATTCCACCAGCGATCTCTACTCCGAGGCCGACTCCGAGGCGCAGGCAGAATGGGACCGCAGCCTTGAGCAGCTCCAGCTCCTCCTCACCATGATTCTTGTGCCGTGGGTGGGGAAGCTCTTTGGCCGCAAGTTTGCGTATTGGAGTGAGTCGCACCGGACCGGACATCTCCTACTTTTCCCCTCTGCATGGGCTCAGTTGCTGACGATTGATCTCGCGCCTAGGCTGGGGTAAGTACATGAACTGGGTGCACAACGTAGACGTGCAAGTTACGAACAAGAAGTCGTTCAATGCCGCCGGCGCTGTGGCCGCCACTTTATAGCCGTCCCTCGGATTAAGAATCATTCGGCGTTTTTGGATCGATTGTTTGTCTTCACAGGCTAGGAATGGGAATGCATAGATTGATTCCGGTTCGATATAGTATAAACGTCAATCCGATAAAACATCAAGAGGCGCCGCTACCACATTTTCGGCCAAATCTATGATCAAGCAAAGCCTTGGCAACACATGCTCGAAAGCACGAGGGACATCTACTGTCAGGAACAACACCACATGTAGCGCGGCACATTCGGTGTCACGAAGAGAAATGGTAATGGGCAAGAATAATGTATATATAAACATGACTTTGTTATTCATCCCTCAATTACTACATTAGTTATCATTTCCATAATACTGTCCCTTTCCTGCCAACCTTTGGCAATACCAATCCGATACCGAATATTGCCCATCGTAAATGTACGTGCTAATACAGCGTAACTTCATATACCCGCCCAACCCATCAACTTGGCACCCATTAAAACATGTTGGCTTCTTCCAGACAGAGCTCTACTCGCATGCGTTGAATTGAGAGAACATCTTCGCATTAAATCTAGCTCCCTCAATTGCTAGGTGATCCACCGGGGACAAAAATCCTGTTGATCAACAACAATATTCCTCCCATAGCGAGGGATGTGAGGGGAAAGGACAGTGGAGAGGCTCCTCGTCGAGCACACTTAGACCTGCGACATGGCAGGCCGAGATGATCGCGAAGAGCGTGAAGTCCGGATCGACCCGCCAAAACCGCCGCTGCCCTTAGAATCCAGGATGGTGATGGCCAAGAGCAAGCTAAAGCACACCCAAAGGAACCACATGAACGCAGTGCTGGCCTGGATCTCACGGCACCTCCTCTCATCGTGGTGAGAGCCGAAGCCGATCCAGTCGCTGGGCAAGTGAGCACCGGAAATGTTGCCGCAGTTGGGAGCCCGCAGCTCGGCGGCCAACACAATGGCGCAGATGAAGGTGAGCAGCGTGGCAAAACCGTCCCAGAAGACGAGCGCAAGGGGCACGGCGAGGCTGACGACGAAGACTGCGACAAGGCCGTAGAGGAGCGCAACCCATGACCAGGCGGCGACGAACATGGTGAAGTTGATGGTTTTCATGTGGCCGTTGACATTGGCGGCGATGACATTTCCGATGAGGGCGGTGATGAGCAGGGTCCAGATGAGTGCGATGATGCGCAGGAGGATCTTGAAGAGGTTGGACATGGTGGCGGTGAGGTCCAAGCTTTCGATTTTGACTGTTTTGATGTTGATTTTGGTTTGATTCAATTCAATTGGCGATCCAACAGTCCGTCGCGAATTGTGGGATTGATCTTCCGCCGACCTGGCAGGGGGAGGGCGTGTCTTTTCTTTTCAAGCGGCGGAAATGCCTGTCCGTGCAATTGGAGCTGGTCTGCACAATCGGTGAAGCACACACGGTAGCGAAGCTAATAAGGCTAGAAGCACTTGAGAGCCAAGTGTATTATGTTGGCGATGTTGTGTTTTGGCTTGGTTTAGAAAATTGTTACGGATTCAATTGAAGCAGAAAAAAAGACACGACGCTGCACACGAGAACCGTCGAGGCAGAGACGCAAGCGATTCAAGAGTGGGAAAGGCGTGATGCAAGAGTGTCGACCGAGCAACCAACGGAAAGGAAGCTTATAAGGTGACATGGGCGGGCAGTGACGTTGTGGGGGGGGAGCTTCGATCTGCCTAAGCTGGGAGGAGGGGCGGGATGTAAAACAACAACCAAAGGACAAAAACAAAGTACAGCGTCTCCGCGATTGGCAGAGACGCTACCTCCAGCGTGTCTCAAAAATGGGCCAAACGAAGGATGGTGTAGCTTCATGCGTCCTTGTGCTGCCGGAGTCCTCGGCACTTGTGGAGGGCTTGCATGACGTTTTGCATCCGGGCGTCGATCAAAAAGTGTCAGTGTGAAGCTTGTTTTTGGGGTTTTTTGTTTTGCCTGTGACTTTGCTGCCATTTTTTTGCTTTGACAAGTTTTGTCTGGGAGAGTCTAAAAATGCCCTGTAAAACACCCTGACGTCACACTCGTCTCAAGCAACAAACAGCCCAGCAAAAAGAATCGTTCACGGTAAAGAGAAGGAAAAATGAAAAATAAATTACAGCCACCAAGTGTTTGTCTCAAATCTTCACCTGGTCCGACACAATCGTGTTTTTGTGTTGCTGCGTGTTGCGGATTGGCTTCATTGGCTGCAGCTGGACCCTACATGAGACAAGATCTCCCTGGTTGGGAATAGTCGCGCGGCAGCTCGTTGGCCAGTGGACAAATCCATGTCGTCATCGCCATCATTGGCCAGGAAGCTTTTCCACGCCCGAAACGGATCCAGCTGGACAAAGGACGCGTGTGATGCTGAGGGGAATGCTGGGATGTGAAGCGCGTGCTCGTGTTCGTATCCTCATCCGTCTTCTTGTTTCAGAGCGGCTGTTTACGTGTACATACTGAGCATAGCATGTGAACAGGTGCGAATGGCCAATCATTGCGCCGCCCATGGGGCCATTTTACAGGACCTCAGCTGAGGCAGAGTAAGATACAACTGCCAATCGGAACAAAAGATGGATGAGAAAGAAAAACATGTGAAATATAGTAGAGGTAATCCGGAGAAATAGTCCTCCGTTATGGATTTCATAGATGAACTCCGGCTAGTCTCACTTATCCACAGCCGGCTCCGAGCTCCGAGTTCCGGGAACCCTAACCGGAGCTCTTCGGTGGTCTTCGGACATCAACGTGGGTCACAAAACCGTTGCATAGCCTTATAAAAAAAAACTTGTGGCAACGTCTGTGCTCGTTTGAATGAGAACTCTATCATGGGTTGTATTTATGCCAGAATCCTCGCCCAAACGGAAAGTTCCGTATGTAGTTACATCCCCCGTTCAAAGGAGGTACACAACAACAGCCCTTGAACTCTCACCGAGAAATCTCCAATTTTCTCCATACCGGCCCTACGGAGAAAAGACGGAAGAAAGAATGGATTTGCTTTCAGGTAACTTTGCTAGAACCTTGTCATTGATCGCTTTCCCTTTTGCCGTCATGGCGACGCAAACCTCCCAAAAGCCGGTGGCAGCGCCCCCCACAAAGGGCTCGTAAAATGACATGCGCGATGGCTACTGTGGCTGGGGAACACTGAAACTCTGCTGGCTCGCCCTCTTGCTTTTTGCTTTTGCTTGATTCTTCGAGGCCCACAGAAGGCCATGCTCTCTGAATCAAGCAAAGCTACCTTTGGGCCGCGGGTAAAGTTGCCGGTTCCCACGTGGTGGCTAGGGTTTCGTGGCTTGTTTTTGACTCCCTCATCCATGAGCCACGACCCTTTCAGCTTGAGAGGAAAAAGCCACCCTTGAGGATACAGAGTTTGGGCTGTTGCGTGGGAATCGAGGTGTGTCGCGTGCGCGTTTCCCACCATCTCTGGTTGGCGGACCACCCAATGATGCTGGGGAAAAGCTTGTCGCCCGTCTCTATGTGCGTATATTCCACGTCACGGAGATGAGGCATGCGGAGGCTTCAATGTGGTTGGATGACATATCGACCCTCTTAAGATATCTTGGCAGATTCCCGAAGATCCGATCGCGTACCCACCACGTTGCTGGTAGTATTTTGATTACGTGGTTTACCAGGCTCCTGGAGCAGATGACAAGAACCTGTATTCTAGGTCAGATATTTTGGCGAGAAGGGCGGAGTTCCGCAGGCGATGGAGAAACCGAGAAAGCCTTACGCTTACCAATGTCGTTTCCTTGCTCTCCTCTCCTATTTTCCAGTAACCAGACAAACGTTTCAATCAAGGGTCAAAACTATTATCAAGATCAGGTAGGACTTGTCTTAGCAGGAAGCTCTCGTCAACTCAGTAGGTAAGATCTCATAGCTTCCTTCATAAAACCGGGAGTTGCCACAGTAGAAACTCTCGTCCGTCGTAACAAGTTCAGAACTGTGTACCAACATTACCTTCTCTTGCTTTGTAATGCCACCAAAGAGAGCCATTAGCCAAAACCCTGTCTCTTGCTGAAACAAAAGACTTAGATTTTTTTTTATTCCGACGTGCGGCGTCGATACATATGCTGCGTGATTCGTCTACTCATAACAAAGTTGATTCAGAAAGCTGCAAGTCAAAGCTACATGTACCTTCAGCAAGTCTTCAATACCACAACATGAGGCTGAACGAAGGTTATTTCAATCCCTTCCGAGACCTCCGTCCTATTTTACAACTTCCTAAACCGGTGAAAAGAAAAACGTGTCGCAATCTCTCCTAAGTTGAGCCGCTGAACGAAAGTATGCTCAACCAACGTGCTGGCTAGCAGCTTGGTGCAAACTCTCTCTCTCTCTCTCTCTCTTCAGGTGGGCGAGCTTTTATGCCGCAGAAAAGTCGGCGAATAGTGGCAACGAGTAGTTGGCCGCAGCGCAAGAAAACTACTTTTGCTCTTTCGGTTCTGTAGCGGCGTTTAAAGGGGGCGATGGACATTTCTCCGCCCAGGCGCGCCTCCAAAGTATGGAAACCGGAGATAATGGCGGGAACTTCTCCCAACGTGGAAGTGGCACCGACATGCCACAGACTTTTAAGCGAACACTAGATATTTCAACTTTTTAGCTGGCGGAGTGTTGATAGAGATGCCAGGCATTAGACTGCGGCTATGGGGGTAGGCTATGCGTCCAAGGCTTAGGACGTGTAGAAGGGGCAGGAAGCAAGTCATGAACATCTAGACATTTTTTCCCCAATAGAAACGGGTAACAACGTGAAATGGAATAGTATGAAAATGTGTAGTGGTGACATGATTCACGCTATTTTGGAATATTTAGGAAGGCTGGAAACAACTGTCCCATTTGTCATGAACAATAATCACACTTCTTATTCCAAGATTAATTCCAAATATTGTAGTACAGGCACTACGATGATTCGAAGCTCAACTCCAAATATTGCCATATACTACAACGGAACCAGTCCCGTAGCGCCAAGTTGTAATGTAAGACGCATAGAACGTGTCATCCTTAGTCAAAGAGACGGCTTCTATGTAGCGGGACGACTATACGAAGCAACAAGACAAGACAAGTTCAAATCAACCGGGCATTCACAGCGGCACCACCCAGGCGATGAAGAAGAAGAGTATATCATATAAGATGTATCAATTGAAAGTAAAAATAAATAAAATAAAATAAAAAACAAAAGTCTATAGGTCCTTCGCTGGTATCTATGTAAAGGAAATTCGTAACAGCATCAAGCTATATTGTAAACACCAAGCCAATCTTTTTTCAAACACCCTTTCCAACCAAGCCTTCCACCTCTATCCACATAATCCACGCTGCGCCGAGCCGGAACTCCCAACCGTCAAGATAGTCAGTCATGAGATAATATCCCGTCCATCAGGAGTGGTCTCGACTTTTGCCATGTAAGCCAGGCCAGACACCTTAGCTTCCGGAAGGGCTCTCGCCCTAGTGTTGGCGATGCTGCTAATCGGCCATAATCCGAAGACGCGACGAAGAGCAGCGAGATCGCCCCGACATGTGACATAGCCCATCCTCGTATGCAAAGGTCCTGGCTAGCCAGAGGAGTTCAGGTCCCCGAATAGGCGGCGCCGGGTAAAGTCGAGTTTCCCATCTTGGATGTTTTGCTGACGGCTTGGCCTGTAGGCGACCCTAAGAGGCCCTAACCTTTAGGGGCGGAGGCAGCGCCAGGGGCAACAACAGGTCGTCCGACTTCTTTAGCGGGCTTATGTGGTTCAATCGCCCTTTGTGGGACCCGCCTTTCAGCGATCGCACAAATGACGAAAAGGAAAAAAAGTGGTTTCTGTAAATGAAGAAGAAGAAGAAGAAAAAGGGGGGGATGTGAAGAGGAAGAAGAAGAAATCGGGTAGTGCATATGTGCGTGCCAATTGGCGTTTTTTGAGGTGGTGCTTGCATATGCATTGCGAGGTAAGGATGCTGTAGCGTGAAAGTCATGAGTATTTTCTCACAGGAGAAACCATTGTGAGTTGAGAGAAGTCGATAAGTGACAGATGTGAAAAGGACTGCCACGTTCCGTAACTTTTTTTGTCATGGTATCATGATAATGAAGTGTTTTTTGTGATGTGATGGTGAAATATGTTTGGTAGGAAGCCCTGCTCTCACAGCCATTGGTGCTGGTGGTGGGTGTTGCAGGATCTTCTGCTCCAGGTGGGAGACCAGGCTCTTTTTGGGGGGGGTTTTTTTTCTTGTTTTCCTTCGTCGTTTGCTTTCGTTTTTTCGTGTCTGGTATGGAGAGGGCGGCCGTCCCATGAAGAGCACGTGTGTGATCCAAGGGATCGACCAGTGTGGTGGCTCAATGGAGCAAAGCGTGGTGATGGGATGTGAATTGGAAAAAAAAAAGAGGCTGAATGAGGGGAGAGAGCGGCAATGATATCACGCTTCTGCACCGAGGGCGGGCGATCGCCTGTCTGGGGCAATGCAATGATCAATGCAATGATGACCCCATGCTCATGCCCTGGTGTGATCCCAGTATCGCTTGCGCGCCTTGACGGCCGTCTTGTCGCCCTGGAAGCGGTGCTGGAAGAAGTTGAAGACGGCAAACTCATCGCGGGTCATGACATAGGAGTCGGGCTGGGCCTGGACCCTGCCCCAGATCTGTGACAGAGCCAACTCGAGGATCTTGCTGACGGTGGGATCTGAGGCGCCATCGGGGCTCTCCCTGGCAATCTCGAGGGCCTGGGCAACGGCAGCGTCCTGCTGGGCCTGGTGCTGCTGGGCAGCGGCGGCCTTGGAGGCGTGGTGGTGATGGGAGTGACGATTGCTCATGCTGGCGTAGCCGAGCGAGACGTCAGGCTGGCGGTGAGGCATGGGGCGGATGGGGGAGTGGTTGAGGTGCTGCTGGTACTGGATCTCAGAGGGATAGACAGACAGCATCGTACTTGGTAACTGAGCGATGGTGGTCGAGGCGATGGTCATATATGCGTGGGCGTGTACGAGCACGAGCACGAGCACTTGGGAGGAGCTTGTACGAGTGAGTGGGTGTCGGATGGGATGGCGTGCGTCAGTGACCGGGGTCAGGGTATGGCGTATATATACACGCAACTTGTTCGGAGGTAGCGTATATATAGAAGCAGGCAAGGCAAATTACTCGAGGCGTCCAAGCAATAACCTATTGCATACGAGTAGGGACAGTAGCAAGTACAAGTAGCACAAAGCACTACCAAAGACCAATATATGCGGTGGAGAGTGGGCGGGAGTATCGATCCACGATCAGGCTCAGCCAGGGAGGGGGATCCTTGCTTCTTCACACACACTCCCAGCAGGCTTGACGGCTTGGCGTACGGTCCGTGTGTGGGGGCCAAGAAACGGGTGTGAGCTTGAGTTCTCTCGTGCGTCTAGGACTGCCTCGAGTGTCCAAGAGGGGGTTCTCAGCGCGACGCAGCCGCTCTTCTGGGCAATCTGACACTCGTGGGGACAGGGGGGGTTCCCTGCTGGCCAGGGCGTAGCGGTATCAAAAGCAGAGCAGTACAGTCCAGTCCAGTACCGTACGGTAGCGGTAGCGGTAGCGGTAGCGGTAGACCCAAGGCGCAAGTCGGCCGTGTCAGGTCGGGACACAAGTACCGTCGAACGTTGGAGCCGGTCTGTATTGTACAAGTATTGATATCAGGGGCGGACCCTGAGTCGGAGAGAGAGAGAGAGAGAGAGGAAAGTCTCTTTTTTTGCGGTGGGCACGTGCGAGATTGGGGGGGATAAGAAAAGCCAAGAAGGACGTCCCAGAAACCCGGCAGCGAGAAGGATAATTATAGTTATAGTTATTCTCGACCCGGCCTCTCGGGAGAATGAAACAACGTTTTGCTCGGGTCTCCCATCGAGACGCAAAAAGCTTGACTAGCGCCAATTGGCAATGGGAAAAGGCAAAAAGCACCCGCACGAAGCTGAGACATTCGCCTTTGACCTGTTGCCCAATCGAGCATGTCCCGCGCCAGCCCGTTTGCCGCCCAGGCTAAAGCGCCTCCGAAGCAGGAGAGAGACAAGCAAGCAAAAAGAAAGTTGCGCGTGGCAGAAGAATCAAAGAGTGACATGGAAACTGGCATAATTGGTAATCCAGCGGGGACCCGAAGTTCCGGGACTCTTTGCCGCCGTGGGAAAAGTTAAAGATACGAAGTATGGGGTACAAAAGACGCAGCGAAGTCGGTACGAGTACAGTCCATATTACAGTACGTACAAGTTGAAGGCACGCTGGTGACATTGGCGAGTTGAGGCGTTTGCTGGCCATGCGAGCGCCGGCACTAGTCCGTTGGCCGTGACGGTTTAGCCAGGCCGAAAAGTACGAAATACAAGGCCGAAAGTCTAAAGAAGGAAAACCGAAAACCGCTTGACACGACACGACACGACACGACACGACACGAGGCAGAAGCCCACAAAATGCCCACAAAACGGTTTGATGGCAAATGGGCAACATGGCAAAAAAGGAAAATTTTGAAAAAGGGGGACAAGAGAAGAGGAAAGAAGAAGAAGTACTCGTAGCAGTAGAAATTACAATTCGTCCGAGCAATCTCGGAAACTTGTCCAGAAAGAAACAAAGCAGAGTTTGCCGTCTAAATTCCGAAGGGGGCCTTGAGCGGAACTATACGCACACGCACACACACGGCCCAGAGACATGCTTTGGAAGGGCCAAAAGTCAGAAATGCCGCTGTGTACCTACGTGTAGAGCAGCAGAGAAGCACGGAGTACCGAGCACACACAAGAACCCCAGTTTGAGTCAAAAACCAAAACCAACATTTCCCGAAGCCAGAACAGCGTGAGGCATGTCCACTTGGAAACGCCCCTTTTAGCGCATGGCACCATGACACGGTGGCTGCTGGCAGTCCCTGATGGGCAGCGACATGACTTTTGTTCGGGTCCTGATGCGCTCCGTCTGCTTCTGGGGAGTTCTGGGAGAGTCTGGGCTGGCTGCGGCTCCGGGGCTGCCCTGCCCTGCGTGGCATTCGGCGATAATTCCACCCAGCCGGATAGGCAGCACGGAGAACCGGACTTTGAAGGCTTGGGACTTGGGGGACGCTCGTTGGCCGCATCATCAAAGTTCTATTGCTGATTACCTACATACATTGCATACTCCGTACATACGGTACATACATACACATACGGTACAAGCAAAACCTACAAAGCCTACACCGCCTTGTTTGGGGTGGCACCCAGACGATCCGGCTTGTGTTTTGTAGAACACTCTCGTGTGTGTCTGGTGTCTGGTGTGTGCTGTGTTAGTCGTGACCCTGCTGCTGTGCGTGCCCTGCTGTGTTACCATACCATTGACTCTTACTATCTATATCTATTCACCACTGTGCTACTGTACTCGTTACACTGCACAAAAGAAGTATCGATTCAATGATGATAATCATCATCATAATAAAAAGGGATCAACTGGTCGGGTCCCCACGCAAATCTCGATTCACCTAGCAAAAAATAGGCAGCCGCCAAAAAGGGTTTTTTTTTTCGGTTCTGTTTCTCACACGAACTGCCTTAGGGGCAAAGCTACTCAGCCGCTTGGGCTCAATCCTGTGCCTGCAATCAAATCAGATTCAATCCGAGTAAAACTTTTTTTCTTTGCTGGCGACTCAAAAGACGCTGTGTCAAGCAAACCCCCACACGCCATAAACTGACTTTGGCACCATCTGGGTCCCCTGTCCGGCCCAGCCTCAACGCGGCCAGGCGGTCAAGGGCACGTCACTCGTTGATGCTGGGAGGAAGTGCGGAATTCGCAGAGGTGCGTGCTGTGCTGCGCTTCTTGGTCTTTTTTTCCTCCATCCGTTCTCTTGTCCGTCAATCTTGTGCTCGTCCGTCCGTTTCTGTTGATCTTGTATCCGGCCGGCATTTCATTTCATTGAGCCCTCCTTCTCTTTAACTAGCCGGGCCGGGCTGGGCTGGGCTGCCAATCATCATCAAATGTAATAATACAGTACCGGCCAGGCCTCTTGAGCGAGTAATGCGTCTCTCCCCCAAGAAATACGAACAATACAGCCCGAAATGGTGAAACGCGCTACTATTTTGGGACGAACCTTCAAACCCTCGAGGGAATGCCAGTCTCCAACCATTCTTCGTTGCTCCCTTTTGTTGCCAGCCAAATACACTTTCTGCTCGATTCCATTCCAACATCGCGTGTCCACGAGGCTCGACCCTCTTTCTCTCCACATGACAGGCGCCCCCAAATCCTCCACGAGGACGCGCCAGCTCAGCTACACAAAGTGGGCATTGCAACGACACCGTTGAAGTGTAAACGGTGCTTTTCGAAAGCCAATATCAGAATCTTACAATTGGGATATCCCACTTGGCTTTCCGACCCCATTCAATCACAAACAGCCTCGTGCCCATTCTTAAATTTTTAATTCTTTTCGGCTCGCCATTATGCTTCAAGATATTGATACTTTTTGGGTATTCATGCTTACCGACACACGCCTTCTCATGGGCTGGTGGAGAGGAGGCTGCAGCGCCGCGACAAGGCCTGATCAGCCTCCCCAACGCCTCATCTTCGGTAACAATAACACCGTCTGGCACAGATGAATTGAAACGCCGACACTACCAGCAGCCGGTGGGACCATTTGACGGCACTCGGATTATAGAGCGGCGTTTGGAAGCCTCAGCGAGCCAACCGCTCACCCCTAGCCAGCGGTGTTTGTCTGATGCAAAAAAGTTTAATTCCTTTAGGCGTTTATTCAGACCACACTCACCACATAACACACATAACATGTTGTCTCTTACCGCGCACTTTCTTTCCCTACCGCGCGCATGCATTAGCAATTTGCTTGATAAGAGAGAACTCGCGGATTCGTTACAAGATTACTTGCTTTGGTTAGTTTATGCGAGTAGGAGATGCACGAGTAATGCCTCCCGCCGTCTAGTCTGTTTCCCTGACGCCTTCGATGAGCGTGTCTCTGATCCGTCGTCGAAATCGAAGATGCGGCAGTCTCTCCCTCAGCTAACGGGGACCGTCGGCACAAGTCGGTTGGTCAATTCCCCTGACCGACAAGTCTCCAACCATTCTGCTCTACTCCGTACATGGCCTAGAATAGAATGTTGAGGAATCCTGATGATGCTCGTCCGGCTACTACTACCAATATGCTTCGTAGTTGATTCCAGGCACTGCTAATAATAGGATATCCGAGTCAGTCAGCTTAGGCAAACAGAAATCACCCCCCCAATCTTACATATAACAACAACAAAGATCCAAATATAAACCCAAGCCATGGACAAACCACAACGATGCCCAAGTGTATCCCATCTCGCCCGGTCCCTGCCTGTACGTACGCCCTGGGTGGATCGTTACAGTACGGTTTGGGTATGTCGTGACTCCCCACGATCGTCGTGGAGCAGAATAACAGCCAGCCCACATGCACTAAAGGACGAATAATGACACGTACGAGCACCTCCAACTTGTTTGTTGGCAGAGCCTCTGCTGCTCTAGGGCTCCACCGGAGATGCTAGTGGGCCAGATTCGATGTTATGCCTCTTTAGATGACGCCGAGGGCAGATGCGAATTGCCTAATACGGCCCTTGGACTGACTCGTCAAGTCCGTACCCCAGAGCCTTGGGAATCCATGTGCCGAGACAAAACGCCCTATGTTCGGAATTGCTGCCCCAAGCAAGATTCTATTACATACTCCATCACGCCTTGCCTGAAAGAACGGACCGGACAGTCGCAAGTGTTGCAGCAGCGCGGTGGTGGGGGGAACCATCTATGTACAGTAGGGGGGCTGGAAGGACGGAACCTTGGAGTCAACTGTTTGACGGAATTACATGGATGACGGAGTTCCGCACAACGGAAGCTCGAAAAATTACGGCAAGCCATGACAACATGAATGTCATTCCGTTGGCTCGTTAGAGGCCGCTGTCAGGCAACGCATTGAATCCATTTTCATTTACCGCTACTCGGTGCCGTTTCGTTGCACCATGGTGGGGGCCAGGCGTGAAGCATAACCAGACCGTTTTACAAGAGACAATGAATGGTACAGTCAAAAAGCCGCCCATGAACAAGATGGCTTCTTCGGCAACCCACCCCGAGGTGCCCGTCGTTGTGCATCGCGGCGCCCATCATCGTTACAAAGTCCCTAGACAGCAGCATTGGGATCGGTGACGATTGCCGGCATGGACGACAGTGCTCCCCATTGGTGGAAAGGGTCATCAGCATTATTTTGCTAATTCGCTGGTTCTCCACAGTCGCGAGACTATTGAGAGAGAGAGATGATGATATGCTTGTATACTTGTAACTGGCAGCGGGCGACTCTGATGCGCAACGACTCATGCTGCAGCAGCGTCGTGATCAACGGCACTGTGACGAGAAAAAGTGTATTCTTGTGTGTCGCAGCAGAACCCAATAGGGGGGGGATTCACTCAATGGCCAGCTAATACCTCCCAAGCACAAGGAAAAGCAACCGCCGCGAATCACACCCTGTACATGCACTACGGTTCTGTATACGATACGTCCACATGCGGTTTTTCGTGTCTTGGATATACTACTACTCATACATACCCGTACATACTCGTAACATAGCATGGATATCAACCGAACCCCCCCCTGGTCCGCACTCCACGCTCAGTCCCAGTAGGCATTTCCAAAGACGGCAAAGGTAGCGGCGCTAGAGAACTGGGTCATGCATGTCAGAAGTCGAACCATGGCCCGGCTTCCAAGAGATTTCCCGCGTAGCTCCCCCATACCAAGACGCCCCGCCGAGTCCCGGAACCCGAGTATCTGGGAGCTGGGAAGAGCCCTTTTAATTGCTTTTTTCTTTCTTTCTTTTTTCCTTTGTCTGTGTGCGGGGGTGTGTGTGAGTGATGGCTCGGAACCACTCTTTTTTTATTCATCTCATCTCTTTTCCGGGGCCCCATTTCTTGTTTAGATGTCAGTCTTGAGCGTCTGCGTTGCAAAAAGGGGACCACTCACAAAAAAAAAAAAACAGCTGATATCACAAAAGGGCCTGCGTGGGGAGAGACGAGTGTGGCTACACAAAAACGACCTGTTTCTTTACACAGGGCAGACAGACCGGGGATGAGAGGATGGCGTTTTGATGCATGATACAAGCTGCCGGTCTAGTTCACGGGCGGGTAATAGTTGCAAGGAAAAGGGCTTGCCGTTGCATATGCTGCACTTGCACTGCACATTGACGGAAGCAAAAGAGACGTGCTCACATTGTTTTCTCCCACTCCCCAAGTCACATCACACTAGGACAAGCGCAGATCCTTTAGCATCGAGTACCTACGCCGCATTGAGATGATAGGTAGGTAGGTGCCCAGTCAGGTTCTTTTTGCCGTATGTATGTATGTATGTATGTATATGCAATGCACGACTAAATAGTTTCGGCCCTTGATTGTTTTCCGCCCAGTTGCCGAGAAGAGAGGGAGAGGAGGGGTGCGTACGTGTGTGTGAGAGAGAAATATAGGCGAGCACGTATAGGGGAGGAAACGAAACAAAAAACGAGCATCTAATCACGTTGCCTCGTCCAGCCAAGCGAGCAAAGATCCTTTCATACTGTACACGCGGCAAAAGGAGAGAGCAAAGGACGGGATCAAAAAGTTCCTTCTGCCGTCCAACAAAGGGTCCCTTGTCGTAAGTTTCTTAATTTTAACTGGGCACCCGGGAAAGACAAAGAGAGAAAACACACCACCGACGAGAGAAAGGGGAAAAGCAGTCTCCTTTTTTTTTTCTCCCTCTCCATGCGCGATTCCCTCACCGAGCATATGCAAATCGCAACTCTAAATCGAAAAAAAAAAAAAGAGGCGTGACCCTTTCGGAACGGGTCCCTTGTTTTTCCCCTCCTTCTTTTCCCCTTCCCTTTTTTCTTTTCCGGGGTTATTTTGTCTTGCTACTGACGACGCTTCTTTTCGCTCCGGTATAGGATAGATAATAGTACCAGGTAGGTAGTTAGCACATAGGTAAGGCGCCAAACTCGGCTCAAGTCTCCCCTCCTTTTGACAGCACCCCCCGATTTGCTTCGATGGTCTGGTCTGGCATCTAGAACTTGTCCAAGGAAAGAAAGCCGGGCCATGGGGTTTTTGGTGTTGGATTTAGCCAAGTTGATGCTGGCTCTGCCGCTGCTGCCGCTGCCGTTGCCTTGCCTTGCCTTGCTGCTAATGCTT
Organism: Trichoderma aggressivum f. europaeum; assembly: GCF_033847375.1. Classification (NCBI taxonomy): domain Eukaryota; kingdom Fungi; phylum Ascomycota; class Sordariomycetes; order Hypocreales; family Hypocreaceae; genus Trichoderma; species Trichoderma aggressivum. The sequence continues at coordinate 344,116 of NW_026946389.1, forward strand.
CCCGTTCCGAGGAGGATTCGAAGCGCTTCAAGGGCAGATCAAAAGCAAAAGCAAAAAAAAAAGGCTCGCGAATGAAGGGCGGCCACCGGCCAACATCCCTGTGCTCCGGGCTGCAGAAATTGAGGTATTGGGTGCATCCCGTCGATGCGACTGGCCGGAAGCTCGCATGTAAACTAACTGTAGAGGCATGCAAAACTACTGCAGAAGTGCTGCAGGCGGCCCTTTGTGTCTCATTCAGCTATGCCGGATGCAGTTTTGCCTACATGTGAGGCCCTCGGCAAATCCTCCATTACCGCCCGCATATGCAATGCGCATGCGCCCTCGTCCGCACATCACCCACGCGAGCCCATGCGGGCCTCGTCCCTGGAGAAGCCAATAGGCCGAATTATTTGGTTTCTCTTTTTTTTTTTTGGAGCCGCCGGCGAGGTTTTTTTTTTTTGCACCTCGAGCACCTTTGTGAGCTTTTTTTTGCCTAATTCATTTCTAATCCCGGTGTTCTAAATGCCCGACGACTCGACTCGACTCGTCCTGGCTGTGTTCTAACAGAGAGATTGAATCGATTCTGCTGTTAGCCTCTGGTGCAACGCCGCGAATAGAGTTTGATTACAAGACTGCTGGATCGGCGCGCCATGTCATTCAAGGCAGTTCAGTTTCAGTCCTCCCTCCTAAAACCCACCAATTGGCATCATCATCATCATCATCATCCATCGAGGCAGACACAGACAGACAAGATACAAAACAAAACCTCATACACAAAACCACGCCCAACAAACCCAATTGCGGCCTAGCCAGCCCGCGTCCTGGACGGCCGCTTCGCCTGAATCTTCCGGCTCCACCCCGCCGACGTCTCCCTGAAAACTCTATTTAATGGGCTTCCTGGGCCAGGGGGGAGAGACGTTTGGGAGGGTCTCAAATAGCGGCGAACAACGTGGCTCCAGTTACGTCGTGTCGTGCGTGGGCAGCGGGAAAAGAGGGAACCTGGGCCACGCTTTTTTTTTTTTTTCAATGGATGGCTTTTCTCGTTCTCGTGGGTGTTATTATTATTATTTTAAACTTCCATTGGGAATCGGGCTTTTTGTGTTTGCCTGGTTTCTGTTTTGTGCTCCCCAGACGCTGGGGGGTCGTGGGTTAGTACATGTAGTTTCGAACTCTGTCGGCTAGATCGCGAAAAGGGGATGGCCAAGCGAGCGAGTGCGTTGTTTTTTTGTTGTTTTTGTTGTTTTTGTTTTGTGTTTATCGTCACCTTCTTCTTTTTTTCCCCTTCGCTCCCTTTTTCCTTTTTCCCCTTCGACTTTGGTTCTTTTTTTACGCAAGTGCATGTGAGAATGGATCATCTCCATTATCCGCTTTTCCGTCGTCATCTCACTTCTCACCTCTCCTCCTCCTCCTCCTCTCCCCCCATCTCTATCTCCATCTTCCCCCGATAAACACCCGGGAGCCGCTTCCCGTACAATTGCCCGGGGCCGTAGTTGATGGCGTCTAGGCTTTCCCACGTCGTCTCATCAAACTGCAAGTGGGAAAAAATCCCGCTATTGTGACATCTGGATAGGCAGCGAAAAGAGGCAACTAGCTTCCGCTGTGATCCGTGATGCCCTGTGAAGTCAAGTAATAACAACGTGGCTTGTGGATGCCAACCACCACACACACACACACACACACACACACAAGCATGTCACTCAGTGAGGGTTGTTGATGGGGAAGAAAACGCATCATCACAATCACCTTACCAAAGTGCTCTGATGTTCTGTCTGACTGCCTTGAACCTCATCGACTAAGCTACCCAGGTACTAGACATCCCAAATACTACCTCCATACTATTTCGCAACTACCTACAACCTTGTTCAAGTCCCCACGTCTCTAGCAGTTAGACTACATCGTGGAAAAGCACCGAAAAGCCAAAAAGTTGTCAGTCGGCGATGACAAGGTGGACGTGGACGCCTCCCCATTACCAATCTTCGTCTGTCTTGTGTCGTCTCTCTCCGTGGGTTTCCACAAAGGGCATATTCCCAGAACGTATCAAAGGGCAACGAGAATAAAATTTAAAATTTAAAGAAAAATAACTCACCTTATTTCCTGCTTTGCCGCTCTACCCGTTTTGAGTAAATGGTGTTTCTTCCATCAATTGTTCGTATGATATCCCGAGTTGGGAAAACGATCCCAATCTGTATAGCTACCCCCCACCCCCCTTCTTCTCTTCCTTCCAATGTGCGCGATTCATGTTCTGAACTTTCTATTAGAAGTTTTTGTTCTAGAAGGGCTGATTTACACGCACTACGGGTTGTTTGCTCCTGGGGCGACGCCGCCTCGTTTTGCTAACAAGCCCTCGGGAGAGATTACTACTGCTCTCCTACCCATCGGAGAGTAGGGCGGGCCCAGCTTTGGCCGCTTGTCAAAGAAAACTTGGTCTGAAAGCTAATAGCAACGCACGTTTTAGAGGAGGGGCGAGGCGTTTTCCGCTCTTCTTCGTTCGCCGCCAGCTTTGTAACCCATGGTAAGGGGGGGGAGCCAGGAGACAAGCAAGAAACGCCTCACGTCGTCCAATTTCCTTCTCCCATTCTTTGGAAGAGAGAGAGTGCTTTGGCTGCTGGGGACACACCCCCCCATATGTGCCAACTAATGAGGGAAAAGGTCTGGAGGGTTGAGAACCAATTGCCCACCACTGGAGAGATAGCCCAGACGCTTGGTGTTTCTCTTGTTGACGCTGTGTGCGTCGGCCCGAGATTCCCTGATGTGCCCTTTCGCAGAAATCTCCTTCAAGTACCTAGGTTGGGGGGTTTCGGACGACGGACGTGAGCCCGCCAGGCCCGGAGAAAGCTGCGGACTCTTCTCCGTCCGTAACCCCCTATCGATCGAGACACGTCAATGTTCGTTCGCCCGCGGAACTCCAACTCTGGGCGTTCGATGGCCCCCTTGTCTCGCCACTTTTTTTTTTATTTGCTTATGCAATGTTCTCACTCTTGAAAACTTTTTGAGTTTTTTTCCCCCCCTTCTATTCAACGTTCTTTTCTTTTGCTGACTTCTTTCTCCCCTTTCAGCTCCGCCCCAGGTTTTTTTGTAATCACACCCGCGTTCCAGAGAAGAGCGAAGGGGAAAACGTGACACACACACACCCTCCCCCCGGACCGCTGGGACGGACGCGGCGTTTTTCTTTCCCTATTTCCCTTATTACATACCTACCTACCTAACCCATGGTAGTCTCTTCTGCTTTGGCGCCGAGGGCTTGCGTGATACGTCATGTTTTTTCTGATTACCGATGACAGCTACTTAACTGGTCTTGGCTAGATTTCCGCTCGAGAATCGGTGCTAAGCAGGACTGGTAGCATTTTTTTTCGGCTTCGACAGAAGGGGGGGGTTGGATGGATGGTGTTGTCGGCTTTCAAGACGTTTGACTTACGGCCTCTTAAGCTTGTAGAAAAACCGCGGCGGTGTCTTTCTTTCGTCGGCCTTTGTCCGTTACACTACTGCGCGCTTCCTGCTTCCTGGCGCTACTGGCCGTTGAAGAGTTGCCCAAATGTGATGTCGGGAATCAAAGATACGAGCAGCCGAATAGCCGTCAGTACCTAGGTAGGGAGACAGTGAGAGAGAGAGGGGGGGAACTGGCCCCCATCTGTAGTTTTGAGGCGTTGATTCGTTCGTAGACTTGGCATTGTGCAGAGTTGGTTGTTGGACATTCTCTCATTGCCAACGGATGTGGTTGCGGGCGCAAAGCGAGCTCATTGCGAGTTTTGTTGTATCGTTATTCTATGGTATGGAGAGTCTTTGTCCGTCAATCAAGAACATCTTGTCCTCTGTCTAATCTTTTTGGTTGTCTCTGTCATGTCTCTTTCATGTCTGTACTTGTCCAGCCTAATATTTGCCAAAACCTGTCTAGATGTATAGTAGTGCGATCCGTACGCCCGTGTCTAACTGCACCACTGCGCCCTCCCCCCAACAAACGTTGATAATAGTATTACAAAATTCGTACAGCCAGATAGAATAGCATGCTTACTTGCAGATCTCAAATGCCAATCTCGGCTTCCTTCGGGTTGTCTGTCATTTATGACCGTGGGGTCCGTTTGCCAATATTCCATCCCCATCCACGAAGCACCTTGACCACCTTGGGCGTCACCGCCGCTGTCAAGGGCACCCGAAGGAAGATGAAGCTCTTGTGGATTGCGTACGCCAGCGCCAGCTGCGTTGCCAGGCCTGCCACAAAAAAAAGAGAACCATTAGCTTCCTATTGTCTCATATCAATGCCATACTGTGCCCTCCTCGGTTGCGAGTTACACGCCTCGAAGAGCAGTCGGGCATAGTCCGATGACGTGGAGTCGTGCAAGACATTGCCAACGCAACAAGACAATCTCGGGAGAGAGGGGGGGGGGGGGGGGGGGGGGTCGTTCAAAATAACAGGCTTCTTCTTTTTTTCGCTTTTGCGCCTTCTCTACACCCCCCCCCCCCCCCCCCCCCCCCCCCCCCCCCCCCCCCCCCCCCCCCCCCACGTTCAAACTCACTGGCTTCTTCTTTGTTGCGCTGTTGCGCCTTCTCTACTCCCCAGCCCGCCATTTCCACCTTGTCGCTGATTCCGTTGCTGCCCAGATGCTGCTTCTCTTCTGTCTTGAGAGATTCTCGCCATTCGTTCCATCGTACTCGCACCGATTCGGGGATAAACTTGGAGACTGCAGACACGACGTAATGTTCGACTTGACCTGTTTGCCACTCCCACGCTCACATCAGCATACTCATATTCATCCTCATACTTATACTCATACTCCTTTAGCACAGCATCGACCGCGGAGAGGGACACGTACCTATACGCTCTGTCCCGACCACCCTCACCAGGAGGAAGCAGAACGGAAAGTCCAGCACGCTGAGCGCAAAGTAGACTCCGACGGCCGACCACCCGTATTCCCTGGAGAGCTTCTTGAATCTCCCGCTCAGTGACAACTTCTCCTGGGCCCCTTGCGCCGTGTTGCGCCTCCATGCCGAGAACATAAAGCTCCGCCTTTGCGCCCCCCTCGCAAAGCCGTCAGCTATCCTGACATTTGGTCGCATCGAAGCGCCGTGGCGCGTGGTTCCCCGCCAGAGCTGAATTGAATGTAACCTCGTCCATGATGTGCTGCTACTGCTGCTCTGGAGCCTTGAGACGGGCTGTGACGAAGACAGCCTTGCCCACGCATCCCTCAATGCTCCATATTGTGCCGTCGAGCCCTTGGCCGCCCCAAACGGTGTCGCTCTCGATTGAAACGCCGCTCGAATCATTTCGTAGGATGCAACGAGTGCAGAGGTTCCTCTTCTTCCTCTTTACCCAACGTAGTTGTGTAAATGGGACTTGACTCCGTTCGTGAAAGGGAAACAGAATGACGATGGTCTCTAGAATTCTCGCCGAACCTCGCAGAAGGAATCACCGGTGAGATGGAGATAGCGGAGCCTCGGAGCTCCAAGAGTCCGCACCGGCAGCAATTTCGTATGCCGTGTACTTGTAGCTCAAGCCGGAATTGCCGAGAGAAATACGCGTGTACGATGCCGAGAGCGCAGCAATTGCAATGGCTCCCCAAGACGTAAATAAGGATGAAAAGCAACAAGGGAGAAAAAGAGGACAATCAATCGAAAAGCCCGCTTCGGCCTCGTGAGCAAACAACGATATTTGCTTTGTTGGGGCTGGTGGGGTGATCAAAGCATGAGGTAGCTGCAGCTTGGATTTTTTTCTTAGCCTTCTCAATTTTTTCCCCTCTTGCTAGGGCTGTTCCGACAATTCTCTGGCCGTCTGGTCACGATGATGTAAAAACACGGCTCTCCCCGATCCGGCTCCGTCAAAAGGATCGGGACAGGGATGAGGCGCGCTAGCAGGGCTGGTGATGCATATCACGTGCTGAAGCCTTGGGCGACGACGTTGAAGATGGAGAGAAAGTTGTAAAGGCGTGGATTGAGAACGAATGTAGGCAAGGTATGAATTTCTGTTTAGTTTTCAGGGGAATTAGGTATATATTATACGTCTCTTCTTTGGTTGGCTGACGATGCGTATCGAATGGGTTTAATATCCACACACACTTAGCCTTACGTGTCTGAAAGATGATGGTTCCTGGCTTGGTAGATGTAGTTGCTCGGTAGATGTGGTTGATGTGTGTATAAGAAAATGAGAACAGTTGTCTTAGTTCATAATACAATTTTTGAAATTATTTTCTTCTACCTAGTCATGCTGTTCCGTTGAAGTTGTAGATGCTTTTGGCCAAGAGTAGGCTCGCAACGACCCAAGAGTATCCCGCATCACGGCCAATATCTTTCCACTATTGATATGGGATACTTGATGGAAGATGTATATAGTTCAAGTAAACGTACACATTCCTTATCGTAATTCAATACAAGACTTCAGTATAACTATCGTGATGAGTAACCTTGTATGCTTGCATTCCGTCAGCATCGAATAACATGAGCTTCATACACAACACCATCAAAACTGAGGCATGCTATCAATATAAAATCTGCCTCACACACTCAATAATTGTAAACGCGTCTCTCGTTGCAGCCTAATAATTTGATGCAGTGATTCAGGGACACGCTGCCAGGTGCTCCTGCCACATGTTCAGTGGCATCCCTCAGTGGCATCCCCCCCCTGAACAGCTGTTCGTCACCTGCCAATTCCTCCAACATCAGGCCAGTCACTCCCTAAAGGCTTCTGTGAATTAAATTCTGCCGCACCTCGTGCCATAAAGGTGCATAAATACGTACGTTTCCTCCCTCACCGACATCGGCGCCTTTTTTTCTTCTTCCTCCTCCTCCATCCTCCTCTCCAAAACATGGGCTCCTAACACTCTGCCCTCTCTCGAGCAGCAACGCAACGCCTATCCTCCGTACTTGGTACTTGGCCTCTTCCTTTCCGAAAAGACAAGATTTCGCTTGCGCCTCGCCTCGCCTTGCCTCGCCTCGCCTCTGGGACATGAAATCTCCCAGCTTCGCCGATCGCCCTGACCATATGTATGATCCTGGTGGCCAGCCTTAGGTTTCCAGAGGTTGCTTCTCCTACACAGAGCTGGCTTCATGATCTGTCTTCAATCAGCCAAAGTTTACTCCATCACTTGGGAAATTTTGGTTGCCAATCACGCCATTCACCATATTTTTCCCCTTTCACTCGTTTGACTGACTGACTGCAATTCACTCGTTTTTTCTTCTGTCGTTCTTTTCGTCACTCATTTTTTCCTTTGTCTTGTTTTTTATACTACTTTGCCTTCTTTTACTGGCTCATTCACTTCATTTCTGTTCCTCTTCTCGTCATTACGACTTTGAAATGGCGCCCCCGCCTCGAACGTATGGGAAGAAGAAAAGTTTGCTTGGCCCCCTGGGCTCCCGACATCGTTCCAAGGCCTCGGCCGATTTCCCTCCCGCAAAGAACCCCGGTAAGCCATTTCTTTTATATGGCACATAATAAGAGGCGAAGCTAACTTGGGAGTAGATCTTGGTTCACAATCTGTGAGCCCCTGCTCCGACACCGCGAAGCGACATTCTCGGACGCAGAGTAATATCCAACCAACCAGCATTGAGGAAATCGCGAGCGCCTTACTCGACGACAGCAGTTCAGAACTGCCGGCAGAAGAGGACGCTAAAGGACAGTCAGAAAAGGATGATCCTGACTGTTCAACTTCTATTGCACCAGTTCGCGAAGATTCTACACCAGACGTTGGGGAACAACCCTTCATCTCTCATTCGCCAAAGTCGTTGAAGGAAAGATCAACTAGCAACAGTCGAGTACACCGGCCGAGTGCTCCAAGAGTTCAGAAAATGTCACCCAACAATAGGTTTGCAAAGTCCTCACGGCCTCGTGGAAACTCAACTTCATCTCCTAAACGGAAAGACTACAGTTTGATCCGCCCCCTCGCGGACCCTGTAAAGAAGTCGACCAATCGTTCTCCGTACCCTATTGTGAAAGATGCTGAAGCAGTTTGCCTTCTTCCCCACAACGTTATGGATGGAACTCCAAGAATTCTCTTGCAAAGCGAGTTGGCCAGTCAAGGCCGCGCTGTGGCGACTAATGCCGATGAGATTCAGGAGAAAGTATGTGCCATGTTGGCGGCAACGGACGCTCTAAAGCCATCCCCTTCTCAGCCGAGAAAGTCGCCCGTTTCCAAGGTGACTCGCATGACTCCATCAAGAGTTCTGGCCAAAGTATCCAGTGCATGGGATCGATGGCATGTGAAATCGTCTAGCGGAGGAGCAAAACCGCGCGCCAAGCTCACGAAGCAGCCCGTTCAAGAAGACTCTCCTAATGGCCCATTGACTTCCCATCCCGTGTTTGTATCTCCTGCCCTCCAAAGAGCATCTTTAATCGACACGATTGAGATCCGTTTGAATGAGGGCGACAATCTCAACAGAAAGAAGGTACAGCAAATTGTGGGTGGTCGTGTAGCTCGCAAGCCTGTTGCCAATGACGGAAAGACCCTCAGGAGCGGCCGATCCATGGACGATGACCCCTTTGCTGAGCCCGCACTATGCCATAGCCCAAGTGCTATTGAAAGACGCCAACATTTGAAGATTGTGGTTGGATCCAATAGAGCGTCTCTGCTCATCATCGACCCTTTTGAAGCCGAAAAGGGATTCGAGAACAACCTCGAAGATAGGATCTTGAGCTCTTCCCCGGTCTGTGCATCAACACCTCGGATTCATCTCCACAGGGTTCAAACTCCCACTCTTGAGGACAGTCTCGACGAACAGTGTTCCAAGCTGCCGACTCAGATTAGCCTGGAGAAGGTGACCACTGACTTGACCATATACCAATCTCAAGAAGCCATATCTTTCTTGAAATCCCCGAACCAGAGTGGGCACATCAGGACACTTCCAGACACCGATCGCATCACCGTTGGGTTGATACGAGACAGACCTTCCCTGGATACGAGCAGCTCAAACTGGACAAAGAAGCACCCATCCCCCAGCAAGAGGGATCTGGAGCAACTTGAGATAGCCTTTCGATGCTATAGCGAGCTCAAAAGACGTGGTATAGGTGAAGAAGCAGATGAACTCGCGGCGCACTATACACCCTCCTCTCGGTACTTGTCCCCTCGCGATACGAACAGGATGATGAAGGCTCGTGAAGAAGGTGTCAAATCCACGTCTGGCAGTGAATCCCAGTCTCCCGCCAAACCGCAGATGCGACGCCCGACTGACAACCTAAGACGTCATCATCAAATTCGCCTTGCTCCCGTTTACCGACCAACCATCCCGCAATCCGATGAGGTTGACGAGTTGCAGTAAACCTCTGGGGTGAAGGCATTCTATGGTGAAATGGGAATTGGAATTGCAGCTCGTTCAACAAATAGAAAATGCTACAAAAAAAAAGGATTGAGACGGGAAACAGTACACAAAAGTTTGCAATAGGATCAGTGAGATAACGGGGCTCCCAGAATGGTTTCTACGCATAGGCTCGTCTGAAAACTGTGCATTCAACGGTGCTTGCACAAGAGCCACATCTACAGTTGGCTTTGACAGAGTATAATAGACAGGAGTTACAAGGAAATAATCAGCATGAATTTGATGTTCTCAGAAATATCAAGGTAATTATTCAATAGATATTATTAATTTAAAGAAACGATGAGTGTGAGACGTTGCAGTCATCCTCTATGTGGGTATCATTCTGTGCCATCATCATTTCGTGTAGTTGAAAGCGCCATTACAAAAAGCGTCTGCGACGGTTGTGTGATCCACGGCCATCTGTGCCACGCATTCTGCGAGTTCCGGCAGCCTGATTTTTAATTGATGTTAGCTATGAGGTCTTTTCTTCTCCAGCTGCCATGTATTGGTAAGAAGGGCAAGAGATGTCAGTCATACTTTTACGCCTGGACGGCGAGTCAAGCTTCCCCTCAGCCTGGTGAGAGCGCCGCTGACCTTGTCCTTGAGCGTGGGCTTGCGCTGGTGATGCACGCGAGGCTGTCGGCGGGAAAAGATGCTGCGGCGATAGGGCCGGGCAGTGGTGGTGGTTGTGGTGTGGTGATGGCGGCGGTGGGTTGTGAACGGCATGATGGCGGTTTGGATTGTCTTTTGGTATAAGTGATTTGTGGTGATGGAGTTTCTTTGTATTGGGATTGAAGTTCTTTGTATTGTTTGTTGGTTTATGTGGTTGCGATGGAATGAGACAATGGAATTGTGGAGGGAAAGAAGGGGGATTTATATATCTGATTCGAGGCCATCGTCTTACATGGAGGGATCGGTCGATAACAAGATGCAAGTGATTGTGGAGGATACCCTGCAGGACCAAAATCGACGATCGCAACGTAATCGATGCGTTACGTGTAATCGTGCCGTGTAAATGAAAAACAAGGTAATATAGTTTGTATTATGGTTGGGCAGCTACACGATGGGCTTAACGTGTGCAGACAATGCCTTGGCGATCTATTAAAAGGTTGCTTGGAGTCCGTCATTCTACGTCACCCGTGCAATCAGGATGCTGGGATCGTCGTTGGACCCTGTGGCTAAGGACGTCATTTGTGGCGCTGGTGGGTGGTGGGTGTGGCTGGTGGTGCGTCACTGAGGGGGACTTGGGATCGAGATCAAGCAGCTTGAGGATTGGATGGCAGGCTTTTCTGCAATAGGAAATTTGAATGCTTCAGAATTCTCATCTTTGACTTGGTCGTTTGAGTGGAAATGGGATCTGGATGTCCAACAGAAGTTTGAAGCTCTCGGTAGAGCCATCTTCAACGTTATCAAGCGTCTGTGCGAATCTGGCTTCCTTTATAGAAACAAAGTGTCATGATGTCCTGGTAGTAATCGTCATTAGATTGGTTCTTATATAAATACTGGTTACCGACAGGTCGCTCTAGCCATCTCCCGCATCTTCTCAACCGTCTCTCTTAATCGTTTTTTCTCTTCGCTCTCAACTACAATCCCCCCGTTACGGCCATTGAACTTAAATTTAGCTCCTGCTGCCAATAGCTTATCAACAATCTCTTGGTCACCTCTACTGACTGCTACCGCCAGTGCAGGTCCTATATCAAGGAATTTATTAGAAGCATTGACATTGGCTCCTGCTGCTAATAGCTTCTCGACAATCTTTTGATGGTCGATTTCAGCTGCTGCTAAAAGCGCACTCCCAGCGCCTGGAGAATTCACACCGGCACCTGCGGATGATAGCATCTCGAAAGACTTTTGATGGCCTCCTTTCGCTGCCGCCAAGAGGGGACCGCGTCCTCCAGGGCTATGTAAATTAACATCAGCACCTGCTGCCAGTAGCTGCTCAACGACTCCTTGACGGTCGTGTTCAACTGCTGTAAAGAGAGGACTCTCTCCGTAGCCATCAGTAATATTCACAATAGCTCCGCGTGCCAACAGTAACTTGACGAGGGCCTCGTGTCCGTTCTGGGCTGCATACCACAGAGGCTCTCGGTTGCAAGCATCTCGCTCGTTTGGGCTATATCCAAGTTCAAGGAGTGTATCTGTGGCCTTGTGCAAGCCAAAGAACCCTGCCAAGTGTAGTCCGGTGGTTTTCTTTGGCAGTGATTGACGATAATTCTCCTCATTGGTTGTTAGCGCTTGGCTCGATGCCTCAACCTTGGCTGGACTCTTGAGAAACTCGATGACTTCTTGGCTTGCTTTATCCTTAGGAGCGTGGTCCCCCCAGTTGCGTGCGGTATAACTATAAAACGGAAACAACTGTAATCGCTTCTTAAATTCCCAATTTCTTTCACACAGCCCAGTATCAAAAGCGCTGAACGAGAGGTAGGTGACGCAAATTATGGTAATTTCGGTCTGTGCAGCTGGGAACCAACAATTCTGCGTCCGCTTAAAGTATTCCTAAGTTATATTAGTAGACTAGTTGTATAATGTTGCTTTCTTCGTCAATAGTAACCAGTCCCGCACATACTAAGACCATATCTTCGATCTCTATAAGGTTTTCTTCATCTAATTCAGTCCTGCCTATTTTTACAGCAAGGGCATGCTGGAGCTCCTCTGTAGTTAGTGGTCGGTTTGCGCAAGTAATCCATGATAGGACCAGCCATGCTAACTCCTTGGAATCTGAATCGAGACCCTGGATTCTTCGTACAGCCTCTTCGTAAGCAAAATCATATGCCTTCTGCCCGGTAGGGAAGTGTGCTAGGATATTTTCAAGTTTCTTCAACGTTTTCTTAGTTTTAATAGTTTCGAAATAAAGCTGTGCGAGGAGGAACCTGTGCAAATGTTATTTTATCACTTAATTTTATACAAAAGCAAAACAGAAACTTATATTCCCTGAACCACTTTTGTAATATCTGTTACAACTGTTTCACAGTGTGTTTTTAATAATGCCGAGCCAAACTGTATTATCTGGCTCTCTAAATATTTTCGCATATTTTCATTGTGAGCACGGATCTTAAGCTCTGTGCTACCCTTAAGTTTATCCCTAATATCTGGGATAAACCTTGATGTTGCAAATATGTTTACTCTATTACTCTCTTAAAGGTTTATGAGTTCTGAGATAAACCTTGCCCGGCAGCCACTGGACTCCTGGTATTTATTAAGAGCGTTAATGACGGTGAAGATTCTTGAATATAGTAATGTCATAGGCTGAAGAAGTGTTAAAGTTTTATTAGTAGAGGGATGTGTTTAAATAGCTTTATGGCGATTATAGAGATCTTTAATACTCTTAGGTAGATAAGACTGGACTTTAGCTAGCTGCTTTAGCACGCTTACTACAAAATTAATAATTATCTGCTTATCCCTTATTCCAAAGTTACAGTAGATGTAAGTAATACCGACTTTTAAGTCGTTACAAAACTTTAAGTAAAGGGAATCGACCACAATTAATGTCAGGATAGTCTTTCCTACTCCGGGGATGCCTAGACAATACAGCGTTTATGTGCTTATATTAAGCCAGTTTTAGAACTCTTCCGACTTAAGAAACTAAATTCCAGTTTCTGGTTGCCGTCTATTAAAGTAATTGCTTTGCTGAGGGCCGTAGTCGGTTTGTGTAAGCTAATCGAGGATTTCAACGTCATCCTTTTTATCCAGCTTGGTCTTAATGTGTGTAACGTCGTAATGAACTATATATATCATTAGAGATTTGCCATCCGCTAAACTAAGGAATAACTTACCCTCTTAAATTATATCTCTTACTAGTCGCTCTCCCTTAATATTACGTGGCTGAATATAGTGCAAAAGTTCCTTTGCAAATGCCGCAGCTACTGCTGTAGTATATTCCTGCCTGTCTTTGTTATTTTGCGAGTTAGCGTAGTCGCAAATGCCCTGAATGATAATATAAGGGAAGTTATTTATTAACCTTGCGGCCTTTATTTCGACGTATAACATATGCCCGTTATAGCGCTGGTTAAGGCTATTACGAAAATTGGCGTCTTTGATCACTTGGTTACCGGAGGCGATTAAATCATAATACACGCGTGTCTCTCTCGGCTTTCCCTCATCTCCCTCGGCCGCAGGAGCATGCAACGGATCTTGAATTGATTCTGACCAAGTATACTTTGACACGAGTCTCGGCCATCTCTGTCTTATTTCATCTAGATACTCGGGTATCTTAGACCCGTTCAACTCATTCTCTGTCGTCAGTTTCGTTAAGGCCGTGCGGAGGAGAGCCGGTGGGTTATTTAGTAACCTAATCTGCTTAAATCTACCCCCTTTCTCTGTTTTGCCGTAGTCCCATTGAATCACTCCGGGATACCGGCCAGTCGGAGTACTAACAACTACATCGCCAAGTCGAACCTTGGGGGCAATGCCTCCACCAATACCGACCATCAAGCCAAACTTGATCGATGGGAAAGTAGAGATCATCTATGTCGCAAAAGTCGCTGCTGAGCTATTACCGATCTCGCCTTGAGGCAAGCAGGCTATGATAATGTTGTAATTATCGATCGACCCCAAGGTATATGTATTTGGGTCGTTTGGCGGCTTGACAAGATCGCCATGTCTCTCATCAAGCATGGCCGTGGCCGCAGTCTGCTCTTTAGATAAGGCACAGACCCATCCCACAGTGTAATCATCATGAGTCCTGGTCTTGGTAACTGTTTCGGCCGCCATTGGTAGCCGTTATGGGGTTGAGTAAGGCTCCGTCTCAGAGATGGGGCTGTCTAAGACTGGCGTACTCGTATGCGATAGAAATACATAGAAAAGCCGCTCAAGTTCGGTAAAAGTATTTATCCGCAACTACTGTAACAGGAAATTCGTATGCTTCAAGACGGGACTTGGATATTCAACGGTCGAAGCTCTCAGTATAGCCATCTTCAGCGTCATCAAACGTCTATGGTATCACAAACAACAATGCAAAACAGATTGATAAATGCCACTTCTTCTCTTGCCATCATAGCAAAACTCAAGAACGAATGTTCTTCTTCACAGTAACAAGATCTTCCTCTGACAGTCCCAGGACCTTGGTCACGTAGCCGTCCCAGCCACCAAACTGCTCTTCGAGACCCCCGACAAAGGCAGTCCAGTACTGCGGTCGCAGCTCAACGAGGTTGTAGAATCCCGGTACCTCCATATCGTTGGTGCCAACGCTGTCCATGGCGAATCTTAGAAGCTTCTCGCGAGCGACTTCGGTACCGATTCGGGAAAGCATGTAGTCACGAACCGCATCGTCAGTGGCCGTGCCGGCGAGGTGGTGGAGAAGACCGGCGAGAACTCCGGTGCGGTCACGGCCGGCTAGTTCACAGTGTTAGTAACTACAACGTAGCCTGTAGTTAATAAGAATTGCCTACCTGTGCAGTGAAAGAGGAATGGCTCCGCGGGGCTATCTCTGATGTGTTCTAGGACCGCCTTGTATGTCGGCGCATAGGTGAGAGCAACTGCCATGTACTGATCCTTCCAGGCGGCACTGCCGTCCCCCTTGGCAAAATCCTCCAAGCTTGGCGTCTTGTACTCTTGCGACCCAGGGAACCAGACATTCTCGACTCCCTCAATCTCGGGGTCAGGGCCGTGTTCTCGTTCGAGTGGCTTGCGAAGGTCGTAGATGCGGCGGACGTTGGCCTTGATCCAGGCCACGGTGTCGGGATCATGGCTGGCGTATTCCAGGGTGCCGCAGCGGAAGATGCGCCCAGAAGGAATTTTGCTGCCGGGCACAGCGCCGATATCACGAGCGTTGATGAGCGTCTTGCTGGGGATGAAGGGAGCAGAAGAGAGAATGGGGAAGAGGACTTCTGGAGAAATGGGCTTGTCGACACGAGTCCGGACGAGCTCGTCGAGCTGAGCTGGTGAAGACGGCGTAGCCATGGCTGTGATTTTGTTGGGTATGGTATGAATTAGAAGTTTTCGACAGGAGTAGCTCGGCCGTGTTCCAAGGTTTCTCTTCTTTCTCTCCTCTTCTGGAAGGGTTTGTTCGCGGTAAGCGGTCAAGGACAAGGAGAAGCTGTACGGAAGAGAGAAAGAGAAATACGAAGTAATACTTTGGTGCTTTGCTAGTCTAATTGCGATCAATGCGACAAACGGCAAGTCGCTACTCTGCCCTTACGCTCTTTCCTTTCCTAGAAGACGCCATCACCATCGCTTGCACACGTGATTCACCGCCAAACTTCTACTTTGCCCATCAATTCATTCCAATACAAGCAAAACAACAAACAAACAGCGAAAACCACTTTGACAGTCCAGCAAACGAATCATCAACAACCCTCACAAAAAGGCTGTCGCGCAACCCCAAACCCCAATGAGGGGTTCTTCAACGCCCTGCCCCTCCTTTTTTTCGGCGCCATTTCACCCCGCCATGCCTCCAACTCAATGCTAGTGTCCGCAAGCCAGTCCCTGATCAGCGGCAAAATAGCCACGGATTCAACAAATCATAATCGATATCGTAACTTTGGCTAGAGATAGGGTGTCGCACTGCAAGGGACCGAAAAAATGTCTCGGACTACGGTCGGGCGACCAAAAGGAAACAAAAGAAAAAGCTTCTCAAAAAGGCGTACTATTAACATTTCCAGAACCACTTTTCGTGCCCTTCATGTAATACACCAGCGCTTTTGGCGTAAGCCATGCAAATAATATGTCAGTGATTTCGAAACTATAAGAGAAAAAAATTGTATATAAGCACCAACTTGGGGGATAATTGCTGTCCCAGACCTGCAGAGTCGACGCCAACCCTGAGAAAAAATGGCTCCATCACCGCTCCTTCGCTGGGGCTCCGTTATCTCAGTTATTGCAGCCGCAGTTTTTGCCTATTCCTTCCAGCAACACCCGTTTCTCTTTACGGGTGTTCACAATGACCCTCTTCCAGTATATTGCTACCAGAGCGTGAGGACTCATGATGCCGCACAGCCGTCTGCTGAGTGTTTCTCGGTGGAGGATGGCATGTTTCGCTACGTCTGGACCCAGGATAGCAGGGACTCTCTACACCAAGTAAAAGGAGCCGACATTTCCGTTTCAGATGGCTACGCGATTCCCGGTCTTTGGGATGGCCATGGGCATCTGCTGCAGTACGGAGAATTTCTTCACTCAGTTGATCTTTTTGGATCCAAGTCGCTTGATGAAGTGAGAGATCGCATCAAGACATACCTTGCCGCAAATCCAGGAGCAGGCACCAAAGGCCAGTGGCTTCGCGGTATTGGATGGGATCAGTCTGCCTTTGGTCGCATGCCTACTGCTGTAAGTTAATGACTTCATAGGCACCCTTGGAACCTGCTTTGCTAATAATTGATTCCATCGTCAACTTTTAGAGCGACATTGAGCAAGACGACGAGCTCAGAGGAATTTTCATGATGCTGGACAGAATTGATGTTCATTGCTCGTGGGTTTCACAGTCAGTGTTGAACCTCCTCCCAGAAAAGATCCCAGACGTTCCCGGGGGCGACGTTATTCGTGATCCTGGCCATGGAGTCTTTTGCGATAATGCCATGGACATGATTATGGCCTTATGGCCGAAGCCCGGAGAAGAAGAAAAAGCTCGAGCCGTCAAGTCAGCTATGAAGGAGTTGAACAAATTTGGCCTGGTAGGAATGCACGACGCTGGTGTGACGGCAGACAACGCCCGGCTGTATTCAGAACTGGCGACTTCTCCAGACTGGACCGTCCGGGTTTACAGTATGCTGGAGTGTGCAAAGAGAAACACTTTTTGCCCCGAAGCCATTTCTCAAATTACTCTTTCAAACGGCATGTTTGGATTACGCAGCGTCAAGCTATTCGCTGGTGAGTTCCTCAACTTCAAGGAGATCTGTTGTGGCGCTGACATTATTCTTTTCTAATAAAGACGGAGCTTTGGGAAGCTGGGGAAGTGCCATGCTTGAGCCATACAGTGACCACCCGTGGACTTCCGGATCCCTCCTCATCAATGCGTCAGCCCTCACAGAAGTGACCAAAGCTTGGGCCAGAGAGGGCTTTCAAGTCAACATTCACGCCATAGGAGACCTGGCCAACCGCAATGCCATTGATGCCTTTGAAGCAGCCTTGAAAGAGCAATGTGAACAAGAAAACCTTGCCGATTGTCGATCTAAGCACCGGTTCCGCATCGAACACTCCCAAATTATCCACCCCGATGATCAGAAGCGCATGCACGCTCTCGGCATCATCCCTTCCATTCAGCCCACCCACGCCACCTCTGACATGAAGTACGCCGAGGAGAGGCTCGGGCCAAAGCGAACAAAAGAAGAAGCCTACCGAATGAAGTCTCTGCTCGACATCAAACCCATCCTCGGCAGCGACTTCCCCGTCGAGCCACCAAACCCCTTCCAAGGAATTTACGCCGCGGTCACGAGGAAAAACCCGCACACTGGATTAGGGCCTGACCCCAAAAATCCCTCCCAAGGATGGCAAACACAAGAGACTCTCAGCTTGGACGAGGCCCTTGTGGGCTTCACACAGAATGTTGCGTATGGAGCATTTGCTGAGCAGTACGCAGGCTCAATTAGGCGTGGCGCATTTGCGGATTGGGTTGTGCTTGACGAGCCGCTGGAGGACATGGATGTCGAGAAGCTTCGCACACTCAAAGTAAGAGAGACTTGGGTAGCAGGAAGAAGAGTGTACTCACGAGATGAGGAACGATGGCCCTTGTCAGATTCCAAGTAAGAAAAAATCACTAGGTGTGTGCGTCCATTTTTACTATTTGTTATTCTCACTCTCTGAGCCATGCCCTGGCATGAGATGTTATATAGGCTCTAATACTGTTGTTTTTCGTACAGAAAATAAGTTTATGACATACCCTTTACTGTTTACGCAGTGTACTTAGATGATGAAGACGAGTTTTATAAAGATATAATACCAAATAGAAACCTCCCTCGGCGGTGATGATCAAAGACAAAATCAAGTCCATATTGGAAACAAAATGACACCCCGCTATTAACGCCGTCTAAGCTTTCAACCTCTTAGTCTATGCATCCGAATCAAAGAAACCATTCTCGTCCACTCTCTGTAAATATCTTCACCTTAGCTCACGCTTTGACAATCACCTTGCTGTCAAACCACTTGGCAAACTTGACAGTAGGAATGTCAACCGCCCTCCAGAAGATATCCGCCCACCACACGACCGTGGGGATGCAGAAGCATGCCCCCAGGACGAATCCTGCATTATACCAGTAGCCTTGCACTCCAGTCAAGCCGTATGCCCACTTCTCAAAGTGGTAGCCAACAACGTGCATGGCTGGTCCATGCATAAGGTAGAGAGCGTATGAGATCTTGCCAAAGTACTGGACCACTGGCAAGTTGAAGAAGCGCTGCCATCGAGGTGAATGGCTCACAGCAATGATGAAAACTACAGCGCCAGTCGACTGCCAATAGCGGTACCTTTCTTCCTTCCACCACTTAGGTATAAGGGAGGATAGCCATATCCATCCAGGGGTGATTTCACCACGACCATCCGGCTGACACATCAAGTATAAGCCAAGAACGCTGAATAGGGCCCAGAAGATGGGCCACAGCTTAGTCTTGGTCGAGCGAGGCTTTTCTTCCATCGGCAGGGCTGGGTTAGATGCCGGGACATGCGCACCACGGATGTGATCATTCTCAGCAATGAGCATCCCGCAAAAGAACAGCAAAAGTTCCCATCGGCTGTTGCGATATGTAACCAACATGACGAAGACAACAGTGAGCCATCTCACCGAAGTACGCAGGCGGGCAGTGCCGATAATGGTAAGAAAGAGGTACAACGAGCATCGGAATTCAACGGGGATTGTCCATAAATGGACGTCATAAGCTGGAAAGAGCGTATTAGTATGCATTTCTAGATAGTATGTTAAACATGGATCATTTCTCCTTACAGGTACTTCCGCCAAACTTGTCCCAGCTGAAGACTTGGAGAAATCTAAACATGTGCAGTAGCCAATCCTTGTATTGAGCATATGCATGCTCCATGCGGGATGGATGCGGCTCTACAATGTTTTTCATGTACTTTCGATCGTTGGCAAAATCTCGAGTCCATTCGTATGCGCCGATGCGCAAGAAACAAATAATCATGAAAGTTGAGAGTGCAGTGGGAAGATATAAACGAATTCCACGCCGAAATATTAAAGAGCTCATAGTATTGGCGAAATCAGGCCAAGCTCCGTTTCGAATTAGCTTCATAGGTCGGTATGATAACGCATATCCAGAAATGACAAAGAAGACGCAGACGGCCGGAGGGCCTTGGTACCAAAGACGAAGGAATGGCAGTTTGAGAATGTGGTAGTTGGTCTCGCCGCAACCCCATCCCTCGGCGATAGTAAATGCTTGATAAAAGTAATGGCAAAAGAAGACAAAGAGTGCTGCCAGACCGCGCATACCATCAAGGTAGGCAGTTGGGGCAAGTTTAGCCGGGCATATCTGCTCGCGAGCGTGACGGCCTTGTAAGAAGCTAGGAGTAAGAAAGACAAGGAAGCGGACGGCAAGATTCCGCCATGGCGTTGATCGAATGTATCCGAATGGTGCTTTCAGGGAATCAGTTGAAGGGCTTAAAAGACCGAATTGAAAATGGCCGTCGGTATGGGCCGGAGTTGTGGATATACCAGCGCCAGTGGCAGTACCGGTACTGCTGTCACTAACGTCTGTTGCGGCATCCGAACCCCGTCTTTGGTCCAGTAGGCCCATCTTCTCTTCTGATGGTAAATCGTTGGTAGAACTGTGATGGTTCATTGCCACGCAATGATAATTAGAGTTTGGGGCTCGTCCTATACGGGGAGCGAGAGGTTTATCTCAAATCACGAGATTCGTGGATATCGAGATGCTCTCAATCTGCGGCTTCTTGTAGGTAATGAATGGTTGCTGAAGCGAGTGGCACGATCCTTCCGCTGTTTTCATTGGCGTGTGTATATTCGTACAGGATCAAAGGAACAAAGGTACGCTGAAATGCAAACTGAACAACAGACTCAATATGAAAGAGGTTACAGCAAAGGCGAACCAGTCGGGGAACGAGGCAAGCGAGTAGAGAGGGCGGAACAGAGGTAACCCGGACTCCCTCTGTCGTTGTCTCTCCCTCGGATTGTATAAGAGGGATTGAAGATTGGAAGAAAAACAAAGACTGAGAAAAAGAAGGGGAAAGGAAGGGGAAAAGAAGATAAAGAGGATAAAGAAGAGAGCATTTGTTTACATGGGAAATGAGAACAAAGAAGGAGACGACGAGAAAGGAAAGGATGCGAAGCTAAAGGGCGAGGATCAGTGCCTCCTGCTCATAATAGCTCCAGTACAATGCGATACCTTCCATGTCGATCCGTGTGAGATGCCCCTTCCGCACGCAGGTTCCGAATTTCCACATTTATTCGAGGCCTATCAATGGGTAGTTTGGGCAAGCACTTGCACGAAACGAAGATTGTGACGTGCGCCCCGAGTCCACTTTCCACTTTCCACTTTTCGTGGTTTTATGAAGAAGGCATGGCCGACCAAGCTGTGAAATACTGAAAGATACATGCATATACCTACTCGTACACGATTCCACAGGTATCTGTACCGGATGGCGTTGAGGAAAGAGCCGTGGATCGAAGACGGGAAGTTGCGTCTCTTGCCGGTATCCCCAGATCTACAAAGGGTCCAAATGGAAATACCACTAGTAGCTACCTACCTGGTACTATATTGAAAAATAAGAATAAAAAATTCTCAAAAGTCAAGGCGGCCCAAAGGTGTCGTCGATACATCGTTTGTGAAATTTCCGGTAGCCCGAAATAGTCGAACCATGATCGACGAGCTTCTCATCTCAACCAGAGGCGGGTATATAAATATGACCACTAGTGAAACCCATTGCGAGCCATTACTTGTTTCCTTTGAGACACAGCATCACCTTGATGTTGCATCCAACAACTAAAGTTGCAATGTCTAGATGCTTCAATCTCGTCTCCCAGAAGGAAAAAAAAAAGGCATCGGATGGAGCTATTTGGGTCATGAATTGTTTGAGCATTCTCTCGAGCATCCCAAAGTTCGGCAGGGTCACCGCTATTCACGCACCCACCGATCGGCGCATGACGGAGCATCGCTGGTGCTATTCGTGTCTCTTTGGCGCTGTTCCCTTCCTAAATGGACGCAAACATCCTGGGCTGGAGTACAAAGAGATGTTTGCCGTTGGCTCTCCTTTTTTTGCTATTGTACGAGTGAAACGGCTTTGAGCACAGCTCGAGTGTTGTTGGTTTGCTTGTTTCCCCCAGAATTTCAAAATTAGCAGTGTATCTAATAATATCCGCTTTCAGACCAGATGCAGAACATCTTTCAAAGAATATTGAAACAGCCAACTGCTAACAAAAATAGCATGTGGCACCCATCAATCGGCTGCCATCATCAAACAATCAAACCCCTGCCGCTTCATCAGCTACGCTACGCATACTGCCAGGGGCAGCTGAAAAGCTTGTTTGATCAACGTTCTTTTGGCTGAATCCAGTTGCAGTAATTGGCTTCTCATCATACGCTAGTTTCCTAGCGACAAGTGTCCACCAACGCATCTGTCCATTCGATTATCCCAAACTCACGCCTCATGGGAAAGATAGAAACAGTGTCCCTGAAAAAAAGCCCCCCTGGACCCACGGCCGATCGCATTCGCCAGTTCCTCTTCGTGTCCGTGGACGGTCCGTTGTCTGAACTACAGTGTAACGCTGATTACACCTTCTCCGCACAGTATCTCCTAAGAGCCCGTCTGATGATAGTACGTTGAACGCTTCTCTCATTGCCATGATTCAAAGGGCTACAAATATGCTTCAGTACATGAATGATACCCCATCTGCGTGTACCATTCCGGCAGGCCTGCCTACTCAGCCCGTACTAAAAGCCCCGGGTTCTCTTCGCTGTCATACTTGCCGGCGTCGATACCTCTCTGCACCCCAGGCCTTGCTGCTATGCGATCAATCCACTGTAGAAGATGCGGAAATTTGGGCCGCATGTCAGTTTCTTCGGAGAATCCCAAGGATCGATACCCTCGAACGTGAGGCCAAGTGCCCATATCAGCAATGCTATACTTTCCTACCCCATCGCCGGCGAGGTATTCGCGAGGCGCTGCGGATTGTCCGTTGAACTGCCCGCTGAGGTGAGATTCTAGCACGGAGTATATACGAAGCATGGCCCTTTCGAAATATTGCGCTGCATCTATTGTTGGTCGTTGAGCCTATGTCCTTGAACTTTTTCCCTTTATCTTGAGAATTAAAAAAAAAGGTAAGTTTACGCACATGGTATGGGTTCTGCGGTTCCTTTCATAAAATGTCGAGCGTGTCCTTGCACTGGAGCCGATGAATGCCAGAAGAACAGCCATTGTATCGCCTGGCTCTTTTCGTGGGCGGAAGTGAAGCCAAAGACGTTGCGTTTATCGTACTTTTCTTGTAAGTAGACGAGTATGGCTGAGCTCTCTATGATGGATACAACGGTCGCCGCTTCAACGACATCTAGAAGGACGGGAATCCGGCCTAGGTGATGCCAGACTGTTAGAGCTTGCGGCGTTGCGAGGGGTATTTTGGAAATACCATTTGGGTTCAGCTGGAGGAACCAGCCTTTTTTCTGCTCGTCTGTTTCGAGGTCGATGAGGTGAGTGGTCCATGAAAGCCCATATATATCATGGAGCTCCTCTAGGAGAATCTGCACCTTTTTGCCGTTTGGCGTGTTCTCTGTAAGCAGCTGGAGAGGATACTAGAATCGAGACATCAAGGTCTCGCGTTAGCAGTTGAGCAGGTGCACAGAGACATTCTGGATTTGTCTTTATTTTTGTTTCTTTGTTTTGTTTTGTTTTCTGGCAGTAATTTTTGTCTTCTTTGTCCAGTAGCTCACCTACCTTGGACTCTTTCACTTGTAGAGGCGTGTCAGCGCTGTAATGCACCTCCATGCTTATGTTAGGTATGTCTTGCAGCTTATTAGCTGGGCGCTAGGTCCACGGATGCAATCTTCATCCGTAGAGAGAAAGAATTACGCAAATTCTACGACGAGATGGTAGAGTTTTACCATCGAAATTGTTGACTCATACGCCGAATCCTCCGCAGGAATTGTTTTCCCGCGTTCGGCATATGGTGCCATCTTCAGCACTTGGACGACGTTGGCACTTGTACTGGACAATGTTGGATGTAAGTTCATTTGCTCCACTGCGGAAGGATGCGCATATCTGGCCAATGCTAATGTTTTGCATGGGTAAGCAGCAATAGAGTTGATTGATGCTTTATTTGTGAGCAATAGAAGGAAACCACAAGACATGGTAACTAGGTAGGGATGAAGAGTACGAGTCCAACATATGAGAGAAGGATGAAAGAATTTTACTGGCGATGGAATTGTAGATCCTCCTATCAAATATGACATGCATATGCAGATAAATCACGATGTCGTTGGTTGGTTGCCCATCTCACATAACATCATGCATCCGTACCCAATCACAAGTACTAGATACCCCAAATCCTCACCATCAATACGCCGCGTGCAAACCCTTTTCGAGTCCCATATTCGCCACGCTGGTCACGGATCATATCAGCAGGAAGAGCAGCGAGATCTCACTCTCCGATGAGCGGATTGTTTTTGTGCATTGATCAAGGTAGCACCCGATATGGGCCACCCAGTACTTTGACAAATCAATTAGGTTACCATCCAACCATCTATCGTACACCTTTGCTGCTAGACCGCATCTCCGCTTTGTGAAGGAGCGACTATATATAACCTACCTCTCAGCCAGAATGAACCGCCTGTTTGAGAGCCCGTGGCTTCAACTATTCCTATCCACAACCTTCTCTCTCATTCTTTGCTCATCCCTCCTCTATCCACATACACCACCATCAACCGACATGGCCGTCATCCACATCGTTCTCCTGTCCTACAAGGCAGACGCCTCTCCCGAGGCCATTGCAGATGTGCGTCTAACATCTCTACAATTTCTCCCCTCTCAAGAAACAAAAGACAAAAAAAAAACACTGACACAAACTCCTCCACAGGCCAACGCAGGCCTTCTCGCCCTCAAGGACACCTGTCTGCACCCAACCACAAAAACCCCCTACATCAAGTCCGTCACAGGCGGAACCAACATTAACAATGCTCCCGAAAGCCGCAACGTAAGTCCTCCCAAAACCTCCGTCGGCAGAATAAGAAACCCCGTGTTTCGTTTTGTTTTTCTCTGGTTTACCCAAAATGAGAACATTGAAGGAGGAATAGATCACAACTAATTGGGCAAAATAGCTGGGCGTGACTCATGGCTTTACCTTCGAGTTCAACTCTCACGAGGACAAGGCATACTATATCAAGGAAGATCCTGCTCACCAGAGCCTCGTAGCCAAGCTTGTTCCCCTCGTCGAGAAGATCACTGGCTTTGACTACGAGACTGGCAAGTTTGAGTGATTGGTAGACACAGAGATGAATATGTGATAGTACAACGGAATGGGACAGAGTAAAACCAGGCGCAAAGAAACAGAGTCAGCACAACCATGAATGGCTTCAATTGATGAGTAGAATATTGAATTAAGAAAAAGAAAAAAAACTTCAAGTATACATCATTTCATTACCCTCGTGTTCATAACCCATGCCTCGCTCTAAAGACGTGAAAAGCAGATTTCTAACGGCACATGTTACAAAGTCGGCCTCCATCAAATTGCAATGCCATCAAACGCCTGGTCTTTTTTCCCTTGGTATTTTATTTGTCCTTTTCCTTCCGACGCTAGCCCATTGATTTCCCTTCGCCTCTTCATCCGACATCTTAGTTGTCGAGCCAATCGAGGAACTGGGGGGTGAAGTAGCTGATGACAATGGTGGCACCAGCTCGAAGAATGCTCTCTGTAGATTCAAAAGCCATGGCCTTGAGATCAAACACTCCTGCTTTGGCGGCAGCGTGAATCATGGAGTACTCGCCACTGACTTGGTAGGCAGCGATGGGCAGGTCTTTGCCAAGTTCCTTGGCGTCACTGATAATGTCCAAGTACTGACCAGCAGGCTTAACCATGATGATGTCGGCACCCTCGTTCATGTCACGGATAATGGCTCGGCGAGCAAGGCCACGACCTCCAGGGGGCAGCTGGTAGCACCTGCGGTCACCAAATGACGGGGCAGAGCCGGCTGCGTCCCGGAAAGGTCCGTACAAGCAACCAGAAAACTTGGCAGAGTACGACATGAGGAGCGTCTTGTGGGCAATGCCCTCCTCGATCAGCTTCAGCTTGATAGCGCGGATACGGCCATCGTTCATGTCTGAGGGAGCGACGCAGTGTGCTCCAGCCTTTGCGTAAGCAATGGCAACATCAGAGATGCGGTCGACAGACATCTGGTTGTTCAGGCTGCAGTCGTCTCGCAAGATGCCACAGTGACCGTGAGAGGTGTACTCGCAGAGGCAGACATCGGCGCAGATGAAGAGTTGAGGGAAGCGGCGGCGGATGAGTTGAATAGCCTGGATGACTGGGCCCTCGGGGTCATCAGCGGCGCTGCCGAGGATATCCTTGGAGCCAGGCTTCATGGGGACACCAAACAGCATGACGGATCGCAGTCCCTTGTGGACGAGAGGCTCGAGGAAGCCAGTCAATCTGCTGATGCTGACTTGGAACTGGCCGGGAAGAGAGGCCACTTCGACCATGTCATCCTCGCCGTCGGTAACAAAGATGGGGTAGATGAGCATAGACTAGAGGCAGAGAGTCAGTAAAAGACGGATATCACGCCAAATTGTTGGGAATCCCGTCCTACCTTGGTCAGCTGGCGCTCAGACTGCCAGGATCGAGCCAGAGGGTGAAAGTAGCCGCCGTGAAGCTGGCTGCCAATGTCGCCAGCGATGCTCACGCTGGTGGCTGCGGTGCTGGCATAACCAGACATGGTGCGAGAAACGTGCGAGGCCCGGTCATCGAATGTTGAGACTGAAGGCGCAGGACCAGGCCGGCGAGCACTGTTGGCATCGCGAAGGCTAAGTTCCTGGACGAGACTGGAGAAGGACATGTTGCGCCGGTCAATTGAGCGACTTGGGCTCTGTGCGAGTCGTGGTGATGGTTTGGTGGGACCGGTAAACTGTGGACGGTGACACTGATGGCAAGGTCGCCTTCCGGTGGTGAGCACAAAATCTAGGACTCGAAAAGGCCGCAGGAAAACAAGAAGCCGACACCAAACAAGAGGCAGAGGCTATCGAGGAACGAAATAATAACAAGAGAAGTTGAAGTGTGGAAGAAGAAGAAGAAGAAAAAGAAAAAGAAAAAGAAGAAAGAAGAAAAGGCGAAACGATGTCGGCCCCAGAAGTTTCGAGGGACGTACCTGCAGTCAGATTTTTTGCCTGTGCGCAGCAGCGGCTCCGCGGAGGCAGGAACTTTGACGGTGCTGCAACTTGCCTCGGAAAGGCGCTGCAGTACGACTCCCGATACGCAGGCCGACAGCCAATCAGCGGAGGGGATTTTCCAATATGCGCTACGGGTTTAGCGGCTTTTTAGTGGGCTGGGAGAGGAATGTAGCACTCAAGCGCTGCTGCAAGTGTTTTTGGCGGTGCTGAGCCGAGCTGCTTACAGGTGAGTAAGATGAGATGTCGGAGGAACTGATTGATCCATGTGTCGTATTACGTGTATACGGTCATGATTATTGTTGCATCACTTCCAATGCCAAATGTGTTTGAAATAATGGAATATTCCAGTTGGAATGCGTATAACTAGTAGATACATACTGTATAACAGCCACACTAGACCGACCTCCTTTTTGCTCAATAGCGTGCGGCACCATTCGGGAATCCTCGTACGAGTCCGTGGAGCCGGATCACGCCCGGCATTTGCTCGGGGTGCTCCGATAACACCTCAATTCTGCTCTGCTCGGCGCGGTGCAGGGTGCGGCACAACTCTTGCCACCACTTCCGTGCTCTCCCCAGCTAGCTATTGATGTCATGTTCAGGGCCTTGTCTAATTTTATCGCTTCTTTTATGATTTGTATCATATTCCAGACCACGTTTCAATTTCTCTATATACGCCCAGGAGCCTTCCTCATCGTGAATAACCCGTCAACGCAGCATTATGGTCTCTCGCGTGAGCACTATTCACCACCAAGCCGGGGAGTGTCATCATATGTTACACAACCTTCGCCTTTCATCTCCGCAATGAGAAAATACCATCTTTCGAGATTCGCAACATGGTAGGGGATGTAGTAGTACATTGTAATGTCTATCTGCGCCATACATGAAGTAACAGATGCTTCCAGCCTGATCAAGTGTCCGCCATGACACCTTGCTCGGATTCGCCTTTTTTTTTTATATCACACTGCCAACAATCCGTAACCCTATTACAATCCTCGCAAAATTGAGTTGTCTCGCTTGTCCATTGGAACGTATCTCTCCTTGAGAATCTCCGCTGTTGTCCTTGTGTCTTTTGAAGGCTTTTCGTATCGTTGCTTCAAGGCCTGCTGCACGGGGCTCAGCTGTGACTTGGCCTTGTCACCCGTCATCTCTTCCACCTGGGCCTCTGCTAGACCGACAGCAGCCTTGGCCTTGCCCACAATCCCCTTTGCCTTCTCTCGACCCTTGTCCAGAGTGGCGCTAACGATTCCCTTGGCCTCCGTAGCCGTCTCCTCGATGGCCTTCTTAGTTCTCAGCCTCGCGTCCAGAGCCCGGTTCTCGGCAGTCATTTCAACGCTCTCGGTTAATTCCTTGGCCTGGTTAAACGCCCCTCTCGTAGCAGCTGCGATCTCGCCGCTAGCCTTCTGCGTCCTCTTCAAAGGCTCCAGAGAGCGCCTCGCCTTTTCCACCTCTTCTACAGATTGGCCCGTGGCCTTGGCCCAGAGATACGCGAGTCTACCCTCCATGCCCTCACGTACCTCCTCCCAGTCTGTGTGCTGCACCCAGCGCACAGCGTTCTCGACCTCGGAGTTCCATCGCTGCTTGGCGACCTCGACGGCGGCTTCTCGCTGGGCAGCGGCGACTTCGGATCGGGTCGGGGGCAACGGTTGGGGAATTGGATCGATGAGGTGCTGAATCATGAGCGTTTGGGTGCGCAGCGATTTGCTTTGAGCCTCGCGGGTGCGCTGGTGGGCGAGGACAGAGAGGTAGGCGAGGGACAGAGTGAGCGTCACGCCACCGGTCTATGTAGAGAGAGACATGTAAGCATTGTACCGTAGAATCGGCCGCAACGTGAAGATCAAGAACGGGAGGCACTGAGTCGACTCACGAAGCCGGTTGCGAAGCCCATGGTGTCGCTGGAGAGACGATGCGAATGCGAACGGGGGCGGCTGGTGAAAAGAGAGAGATTAATTCCTGGGGCGAATCTCGACAGGTGCGGCTGTGTATAATGCCCTATGCGCGGCTTCTCATGGTGCAATTGAGCTGCGCAGCTCCCACAAGATGCAAAACTGCGTGTTTCTCAGGCCAAGCCGCAGGGGAAACTTTGCCTGCGCCGGTGGGAAGGAAAAGAGTGACGATGTTGGAGCTTTGGTGGTTGGTTTTGACGTAGCTCGGCCGATAACCAGCGTTCGATGTTCCAGATTGGGCCCGAGATTCGCCGCCAAAAATTTAGACGTGCAAAAAAATTACAGCCAACCAGACGACAGACAGCCCACCACAAAGTCCCGGCGCAGTGAGACGTTTCGACCTCAACAGCCAAAAAAGCAGAGCAAAAGCGACCAAATCCTCTGGCAATTCGCATCTGCATTCGCATTCCTACATCCCGCAGCCCTCAATCGCACGCCGAGTTTCAGCTGGCCGCAAATGGCTGGTGGCCTCGTCAAGTATCGGCATCTGAGCCGCAAGTCCTCGGCCAGACAGGCTCTGCTGCGAGGTCTCGTTACCCAGCTCGTGCAATATGAACACATCCAGACCACATACGCAAAGGCAAAGGAGACGCAGCGCCTCGCCGAAAAGCTGATAACGCTCGCCAAAAGAAACAATGAGCCGTGCAGGAGGTCGGCGCAGGGTATTCTTTATGTTGGTTGAACCTCTCTTTGTTGCAGCTTGGGCTTCCTCTTCCCCTCCTTCGACTCAGCTACTTACCGCACGATATCAGACACCGAACCTGCTTCTGCCCAAGCTCTTTGGCGAGCTACGGAACCGCTACCTGACCCGCGAGGGGGGCTATACTCGAGTCGTCCGCACCGAGTCCAAGAACACATACGACCAGGGCGAGAGCGCAATCCTGGAGTTTGTCGACGGAAAGAAGGATTCTCGCTTCATGATGACGGCCAAGACTCTTGCGCGGGACCGGTTATTAGGACGCTCCTCGACCCCTGTGACGCTCCAGAACGTGAAGAAGGTGACCAAGTTCCGCGACGAGAAGGAGCTGGAGGAAATGGTTCAGCGCTTCATGATTCTCAGCACCGAGGGCGAGGGTGCGGTTGAAGCTCCGAGTGCGGAATCAGCCAAGTTGGCGGAGAAGGAGGGCGCTGCTGCGGAAGTTATGGCGGGAGATATTGTTCCTGAAAGCGCAAAATCTGGCGAGCAAGTCAAGAGGTGAATGATTCTATGATGCATGAAAGATGGATATGGGCTATGACGGGAAGAAGGGAAGAGAAGAAAAAAAGAAGAAGAAAAATCTAGAGC
This sequence comes from Trichoderma aggressivum f. europaeum, assembly GCF_033847375.1. Taxonomy (NCBI): domain Eukaryota; kingdom Fungi; phylum Ascomycota; class Sordariomycetes; order Hypocreales; family Hypocreaceae; genus Trichoderma; species Trichoderma aggressivum. The sequence continues at coordinate 373,856 of NW_026946389.1, forward strand.
TGCGACACAACCTTACTGAGGGATGGACGCACCATGTACAACACAACATATTCATGTACATTTATATCTACAATAGTGGAATGACAAACCAACTGCCTCGAGGTATCGAGGCTTTGAATCACAATCCTTTGCGGGCAATCTCCAATGTAACAAAGTCAACATGCCAAGTATTATAATATGCTAACCATTATCCAAATCTATCTTTTGCGCCGAGGACCTATCTACACGAAATCAAAGGTATCGCCACGATCCTGAATCATCTTCCCCACCCTCTTGGAACCCGCAACTCTCTCCAGCTTCATCACATCATATTTAGAGAAGATGGCCCGCACCGTTCCTTGCCCGGGCTCAATCTTCATGTCTTTCTCACTCTTGGCTAGGTATCCACCTGCAATCTCCTTATAAAAGATGGGATTGTCCGGCAGCCCGTAAAAGATGACTCTCTCAACACCGCTGAACTGATACCGACGGAAGTGGTGAGCTCTCTCTGTGTAGAGCAAAATCCGATGTCGACCAGTCAAGAAATGAGATCGAGCTCGAGATGCTTCTCGAACCTCGGTGTATTCAGATATCACTCCGAAAGTGAGGCCACTTACTTCGTCGGCAGTGGCGAAGTAGTTTCTCACGCGGACAAAGTCAAGGTAGGATGGGATGAAGATGAGCGTGCCGCTCGAGTCCTTGGATCGCTTCACCAAAGATGGGATAATGGCAGAGGTAAAGTAGCCAAACCGAGATTCGGGATCTCTCTCCACGGCGCTCGACTGGAAGCGTGAAAATGTCTGCTTGGCCTTGACGCCCAGCTGTCCAATAACGCCGGGGTATTCTGGCTGCAAGCGGACCCTTCCGGCCCAATTATGACAGTACAGCCTCTGGAGTTCTGCCAGTTCGGGGGTGTTAAAGGCAGATAGGATGACCGTCTGTCGGAAATACTTTGCCCAATCCTCCAAGTACCAATTTCTGACACGGCTAAAGTCGCAGTCGTGAGCATCCTTTGGTTGAAGGTTCAGGTGTTCAAAGATGTACTCGACGTGCTCCCAATTCTGCATCAGAAGAGCATCTGCTTGATCCATGACAACCATCTCAATGGAGCTGAGAAAGTCAAAATCAGGCTTCTTCTTCTCCTCCTCAGATCCCATTGCCATGCGGAGACCAAGAGGGCTGGCAAAGAGGATATCGGAGCTATAGAATTGCGCAAAGTATTTTATCGTCTTGCGGGTAAATTTGACACCGATACGGAACATGTCATCATCGTTGCCGCCAAACAGATCTTTGAAGTCGGCAGGCCGATCAGCACCGAAAGCTTCGTCGCTCTCAGCGTATGATTCATTGAATCGCTTGAAATTCTCCTGTTGGTCTGGTTCGACCAAGTCTTGAATCACCTTCATCATCTTGGCGCACGAGTTGCGTGTTGGTAGAAGGAACAGGACCTTGGGTCTAGTGAAGCCCTGATCTCGGAGTTCAAGCTCTGAATCATCACCGGCCTTTGAAAGCTTGTAGTTGTTATTAATCACTCTGTCTCGAGTCCTGGAATAAAGTTAGCGTCCAGTCTTCTGAACTTTAAGCTTATTGGTCCATCTTACTTGAATACGTGGTTGAGCGCATGGAGACAGACCGCCTGTCGTATTTTGGTGGAGTTCTCCACAGAACGATCGCAAAACAAGACGTCCTTGTAGTCGAATAATAAGGGTGCAAATGCCTTTTGTGCTGCATCCAGGTTGCCCATCTTTTCCTTTGCCGTGTCTCGCAATTTCTGCTTCAGTTTCAGCCCACCAAGCCCTGATATTGGCTGGGGAGCGGAGACATTGTTATTCGTGCCAGGGGACGTAATAACTGCTCTCCAAGGCTGTACAATGGCGCGAGTCGTTGTCCACTCTCCATTCTTCGCCGCGACAACCGATTGCGAGCTGGTTTGTTGATCCGGGTTGGCGAAATGTGAATCGAACGGGTCTGTAGCGTCAATCTCGTCTTCGGAGTCGTTTTCTGGGGCCTCTTCAATGTTGGAAGCTGGATCTCCTCCCTCTTCTTCCTCTTCTTCATCGGCCTCATCGATGTCTTCCCGCCTAGGCTCGGGCGCTTCTTCGTCTTCTGACTGGTTTATGGCGGGACTTGGGCTCCGGTTCGAGGGCTCATCGTGCGCAATCTTCCTCCTCTTGGCGCTTGGCGCACTTGAATCGTGAAATTTCTGCATCAGTGCCATATATGGGCGTGCGGGAGCTTCTTGCTCGTCATCGTCGTCTGATGCTACATGTTGGAGCATTTCGTCTTCCACATCTGAGGCATCGAACCCAGATCCATTCTCGCTGTATGTGAAATGATTTGTTAGCTACAAGTGAATACTGGCCAATAGTCAAAGCAACAAATCTCAAGGTTCTTACTCTTCTTCTTCGCCATTTTCAGCCAAGCGAGCACCGTCGAATCTCCTTTCCGGGCCCCATTGACTAAACTGGCCGCCACGGCCTCGACCTCTGCCTGCACCCCGACCTCTGCCGCCGCCGCCGCCTCTGCCTCTGCCTCTGCCTCTGCCTCTCCCACCACCTCTTGAGCTGCCACCTCTCGAGCCGCCGCCTCTGAAACTCCCACCTCTTCTAGGACCAGCCATAATGCTTTATCGCAGAGGAACAAAATTGGCTGTAAATCAAAGCAACTCGTCGCAATGAAAGGCAAATTCAAGGACAGGACAAGGTCGAAAAAAAAAGTTTCGAGTGAAGCTGTCAGCCTTGCATGGATATGTGGATCAGACTCACCAGCCACACAATGGTGGGGTAGATTCCGTCTTGCGCCACGCAGCCTTGTCGCAAAGTGAGCTGCAGCAATTTTAGTGCGCACAACCCCAGCGCCGCCCGCCAAATCTGCAAATCACAAAATCGGCGAAATTTGGAGACTATCGCGAGGAAAAAAGAAAGCGAGCCAGTTTTCGAGAGAGCCGGCGCCACTCGTTTTTTTTTCATCCTCCCCCCTTCCCACCCCCACTCTTCGACCTTTGTCATACGCATCAGCAGGGAGAAGGAAGAGAAAAAAATCGTTCGACACTCTTTTACGTTGTCGAGACATTTTTTTGGCCCAGTATGGCTGCCGCAACGGAACGGTTTTTGCACCTCGCTCGCCCGCTGGCGCACACGAACGTCGGGCTCCAGACGAACATTGCCCCGCTTACTGTCCAGATCCAGCCTCAGGTATATAATGCACCATCACGATAGAACCCCTCCAGTTTGCCTCGATATAGGAGCGGGAGAGGCATAAAGAGGGGGGGAGAAGAAGGAAGAAACAAGTTCATTGGCTGATGTGTTACTGTGGCTAGGCTGTCCTCTCCATCCTCGATCACGCCGTTCGACGAGATGTCCGTGAAAACTCCCAGTCCACGCGGGTCATCGGCGCCCTGGTAGGCACCCGCTCCGAAGATGGAACCGAGGTCGAGGTTCGCTCGTGCTTCGCCATCCCCCATACCGAAGAGGAGGACCAAGTCGAGGTCGACGTCGAGTACCAGAAGAACATGCTCGCCCTGGTCCTCAAGGCCGCCCCCCGCGAGTCCCTACTCGGCTGGTACACCACCTCCCACGAGCTCAACAGCTTCAGCGCCCTGATCCAAAACTTCTTCGCCGCCCCTGACACCGGCACCTTCCCTCACCCCGCCATCCACCTCACCATCTCCACAGAGCCCGGCAAGGATATCGAGACAAGATGCTACATCAGCGCCCCCGTGGCCGTCAACGCCGAGCGAGCTGCCGAGAGCTGCCTTTTCATCCAGGTTCCCCACAAGATACTGTACGGAGATGCTGAGAAGAGCGCCCTCGAGGCTGTCGCAAGCGCCCGGGACCTCGAGTCACGGACCACTCCCCTGGTGTCAGACATTGAGAGCTTGGGTCGATCCATCGAGCAAACCATTAGCCTTCTGGACCGCGTCAGCGAGTGGGTCAACGGCGTATTGGACGAGGATGAGGAGCCCAACAATGCCTTGGCTCAGTACCTCCTGAGCGCCCTGTCTCTGGCCCCCAAGGTCGACGCTTCTCAGATCGAGCACGACTTCAACAACCACATCCAGGACGTTCTCATGGTCAGCTACTTGGCCAACACCATCCGGACTCAGGTCGACCTGTCCCAGCGACTGGCTACGGCCAACCTGGTCAGCAACGAGAAGGAGGAGGGCAAGGGTGACGGAGAGAAGGGTGGCCAGCGCGGAAACAAGCGTGGCGGACGTGGAGGCGGCCGAGGCGGCGGTCAACGGGGAGAACCAAGAGAGCCCAGAGAGCCCAGAGAGCCCAGAGAGCCTCGCGAGCCTCGCGAGCCCACCGAGTAAAGGACACGGGGAAAGTGATACTAGCAGCTATATATAACTGTTTCCTTGGGCTTAATTTGTTTTTTTCTTTTCCATCCCCGGCAACTAAAGCTCTAGAAGGAAAGAACCTACGAAGGAGAGGGGAAAGGAATATGGAAGTGGAAAAAAGGAGTCCGCCTGAGGCGTCTTTGGATGGACGGATGGGAGAGGAACTGGGCATGTATCGTGGCATTGTCCCAGCAATACACAGACGCACGAACACAGTATCATCACGGCGTTGTGGTATGCCAAACTTGATTTTGGCACTTGAGATATTAGATATGAATATTGATTCGTCACGCAGTCTCCTTCTAACCTAGTACTGCGAGCATGGAAAATTGAACTGCTCCTGATGTACTATGATGAGTTGTAATGCTGGAGAGCAAGACAAAACTTGAGCTCGCTAGCCAATGGCAACCACTAACACTGAAATGAACGTATGCTTAGTGTATGGTTCATTGAGAAATCCGTACAGAATTATCCATCCTTAATTCTCATAATATCGATATGTTTCTGGTCATGTATCTACGAAATGCAACAACTTGGTCCGCTTCACCATCTCATCGAGGTCAATCTCCCATGTAGTAACTGAAGTTTTCAATGTCAAATCTTCATAGAAACTATATGCGACTCATACGACGAGCCACAAAGTGAGTGACACAAGGTTCCTCCAAGTAGCCCCTATTGATTGAACTTCTGTATAGATTCTCTATGTCAAGCAATAACCTCTGTAGTATCGCTTTTCATGGTATGCCCCAACTCCATGCGCCAGTAGGAAATCAAACAATTAGACTAGATGCAATGTACAGTTTCCATAGCCCTCCTCAACGCCACCTCACGCAAATGATACCCTCTTCTTGGACGCCTTGGACGCCTTGGACGCCTTTGAGCCCGTAAGTGATATGCTCTTCAGGTTGTCGTCTCCATCGCCCTTCTCGCCCTTTCTCTTGCGCTTCTTCCTCATGGACTCCTTGGTGTCCTCAAATTTGGCCTTCTTCTCTGCCGCCTTCTTATCAGCTTCCACTTTCCTGGCCTCGCGAATCTCCTCCATCTGGCGGGCCTTGATCATCTTCGACTCGATGTGGCCTTCCTTTTCGGCTTGCACTAGGGACAGAATAGTCGTCATGCTCTCCTAGCCGCACAATTAGCACTCAATGGGTTTCCCTTCAAGGCGTAATTCCGGGGCTTACCTTGTCGTCCACAAAGACCTTGCCCTTCTTCTTGCCCTTTGGCTTTTCGACACCAATGGGCGTAATCATATTCAAAGTCGGGATGCCCAGCTCTTCAGCGGTGTACGTCTTCTTCTTCGGCCGCTTCATCAGCAAGGCGCGGTTCTTTTCCTTGACTTGCTGCGACACAACGGGGCCCTTTGGCCCCTTGGACTTGGATTTGGGCTTGGAGATGCCATCGGTGGAAGACCGCTTTGCGCCGCCCTTTCCGGGCGCGCCCGCGCTGCTCTTCGAGCCAGCGTGCTTGTTCTTGATCGTCCGCGTCTTGTTGGGAGCCATTGTGAAAGCTCTTGCTGCGCGAGATGTAGCAAGTTGAATTCAGTGGTTTCGTGCGCTGTAGGCAAATCTCCCAAGCTTTGCTGTCGCGCCGCAGAAATTTTTGGGCTTATCGGCTCTTATCGGTCGCATCGAGGGGCGATAACAGAATGGCCGTGGATAAACAAGTAGCTCTGTACTTTGTGGGGTGGGGGATCTCGGTGGTATTGGATGAAGGCCTGCGGCTTCTAGAACCCAAATGCTGCATTGGACAGCAAGGATGCGTCTTGATACTCGGTGCTGCATCAGAAATGCAGTGTGACATGAGCTGTGATTTGAAGGTCCTTGATTTGCTAATTGGCGGATGATATCCAAGACCTGCTAACAAACTGTCCGACTGATGATGACCTCACCAGTGTTAACCCAGTGAGGTAGTAATATGAATGGCCTACCTGGGTATCTTGGACGCCGAAAGCAGCAATTTTTTATCTTCACACATATGCGCCGGCAACGTTATCAACACAGTAAGGTAGTTTTCTTCTTCTATTTGTCTTATTTTCACTTATTGTTTGCCAAGTGATGGTCCTACTATGCGGTCCAGTTTGCCAGGGTACGAAAGTCGCGTGCTTCAAGAAAACACGGCAGATTGTTTGACACATCATATCAACAAGATATGCACAGCTCCCACGCTTCGAAACCAGAGCGTAAGATGACCTGATCGATAACAAGGAGGTCATAAAGCTACCAATAACACCACTGCAGTACCTGTCAGTAGCTATTCTGGCAGGTATGGGGGCTGAGACATTGATTATGCACTTATATGCAGTCCAAGAGATCTACAACATCAGTGTTCTCGTCCGAGGTTAGGGCTATTCGTTACTCAAGACGTGGTTCCATGCAGAAAGAAAGAAAAAGATTTCAAATCGGATCATGCAAAGCCCCAAAAGTTCAATAGCTCGGTGAGGCCCTGTGACGCCCAATGGGCAGCCATCGGGCTATTATGCGGCCATTAGTAGCTTGATGATGGAGAAAAAGAAAAAGAAGAGAAAAAAATGAAGCAGAATGACGTGAGCCAAGTCCGTCTAAGCTTTGTACAACACCACTCACAACGGAACCTTTGTTGTAATTTTTTATGAATCCCCTTTCCCCTTGGGTAAACTCGGCATGATCATATAGTAAAAGTCATCCACCTAATTGATCTTGTGGCCGTTTATCAACATCCATCTCCCGTCTCATACCCAAATCCCCCACGGAATGGATCATCAAGAAGCCCCCCATACATCTGCGGGAAACACGTGTAAAACTAGACTTGCTTTACATTATTGGACAGATCAATTCCCAAGCACCGTTTCATGCGTCAGTAGGTGGCAGCTCAAGACTAATGGCGCACACCACTACCTTACCTGTATGCACCCGCGGTTGCAGTGCTCAGCCGCTACAGCACCAGTACACGCACTGACAGAAATTTCTACAGGCGTCTGACGCGCTGTCGGTTCCGGCTGGCCTGAAAGTGGGCCCAGGGAGGGCTTGCCGGCAATGTACCTGCTAGACTCGTAAATTTCACCAACCGTCGATGTCACGCAGAATTCTTTCGACCTCAAGAACCTCAAGATCCACAACCTCACTACATAATTCTCCCCAAACCCGAACAGCTTTTTTCGTCGACACACCGCGCAATCCCCGCCATCACTCCTCCTGCATCGCTATTTCAAGCATCCAACAACCCTCCTCGTCTCGCGACCGCCTCTTCGAAGCCCCTCCATCGCCGTTCCGAATCACCAGCTTTTTCTAAGCAAACCCCCCTCCTTGTCTCGCTCCCTCCCGCATCGCATAGTTTACAAGTTTTTCTCCCATCCTCTTACCGAGTTTCGACACCCGCGCATCCAGAAACACAGCATCGCCTCCTGCCACGCCTCATCCTGCGACATCCTGCGACCTCCGTCTGACCCTCGAAAAACCTTTCCCGAGCGAGGCGTCCCTCCCCTCCCCGCAGCACCGGCATCAAGACCAGACGAAACCCCCAACAAGGCTTAATGGAGAATCTATGGACTCGTCGAACCAAGTATGATCTGCCCACACACACGTCGCCTCCACGGCGAAGCCCTTGTTGACTGACCTTGCGGCGTCTAGCTCGTCAAAGCTTTCCCTCACTACGCCTTCCAATGGGGCCAACGGCTTGGGGGGAGGTGATCCCGCCTCCCGCAGTGCCACGGTAAAGTCGTCGCATGGCAAATCGAATCCTTTTAACAGCACCCCGGGGAGTGCGCTGGTGTCTCCGACGGGGGGAGCGTCCAGCGCCTTTGGTCTGGGCTCGGGGGCTTTTGCTTCGTTTGGCTCGTTTGGCTCTGCGAAAACGCCAAAGTCCGGCGGGAACCCTTTTGAAACCGCGATGGGCTCGGCCGTCGCCAAGCAAAACGCCTCCAAGGACGCGGTGAAGCCCGTGGCCAGACCACCCAACATGGCGCCCATTTCCGAGTCGAAGGCCGCGGAGCCGCTGCCCGGGGTCACACAGATACACATGCTGAAAGACGCATGGTCGTTCTGGTACAGGCCCCCGATCTCGAAGGCGCATGGTTTCATCGAGTATGAGAATACACTGCACGGCATCGCCACGGTGCGGTCGGCGGAGGAGTTTTGGCAGATCTACTCCCACCTCAAGCGGCCGTCAAGCCTGCCCGTCGTGTCCGACTACCACCTCTTTAAAAAGGACATTCGGCCAATATGGGAGGATGAGGTCAACCGGAAGGGAGGCAAGTGGGTTGTTCGCCTTAAGAAGGGTGTGGCAGACCGGTACTGGGAGGATCTGCTGCTGTCCCTCGTCGGCGACCAATTCGGCGATGCCGGAGAGGACGTCTGTGGTGCCGTCTTGAGCATGCGCAATGGCGAGGATATCTTGAGCATCTGGACCCGAACTGACGGCGGTCGCGTGCTCAAGATCCGGTATGTGTGATGTTTCTTCTTTTTTCCCCCCTTACATCACAACTTTTTACGATCTAGTCAACTAACCACTTGTTTTGCCACTTTAGCGAGACTATGAAGCAGGTTCTCAACTTCCCGGCAAACACCCGTCTCGAGTTCAAGTCGCATGATTCTAGTATCCAGCAGCGAACTGCCATTGACGAACAACGTCGCGAGAAGGCCAGTCAACATCACAATGACAAACGCCACACAACCAACGCAGCCAAGCAGACGTACGAATAAAGAAGAAGAAAAAGCTTGAAAATCAACTAGGCTCGCACAGCCTTAAAAACCTCTCTTGTGATCTTATTTATGCCGCCAAACTGTGCCATGTTTTTTTCGTCCTTCTTGTTCGGCTATGATGGAATTCTTCCCCAATTTATTTGTACACTACCGGGCAGAGCGCTTGGGTATGTTGCAGACCCGTTGTTTTGTTGCTCTTCGTTGTTTTCGCTTCCTGGTTTTCTGTACGTCCTCTTTGTTGTTTTTACTTCTGTCTTTTTTTTTAACTCTATATCTTGGGTGCGGCAGTTTTTCGTGTGATTTCTTTCCGCGGATGGAAAACTACTGGGATGTACACTGGGAGACAAGCTGATTTGCTCTACCTGGAAAATGGTGGGCGGAAGGGCGGGTTTTTTTTTATTATGTGGATAATGTACTATAGCTTGATGGTTTGAGCACGGCAAGCCTGGCGGCGGCCTGTGTCTACGAAACAGGAAAAAAAGGGACAAGAAGGAATGAAATAAAAAAGATGCTCTTGCGCAGGCTGAAGAGCCTGCGAGTGTCCGTTCTATTTCGACATATGGCTGAGCCCCCCTATTTTCGTGATGATTTGTCCTTGATCCGACGCCAGCGTTATATAGTGGTATTATATGGTGGTATTACATGCACAGCTCCCATCATTTACGCTGTTCCTTTTCCTTTTCCCGATCCTGCTGTCTTGGTGGGCACTCTTCTTCGCTCCCAGATTTGTAGATATGTCTCTCCGAGATACAGCAGCTCGCTCTGTACCTTGTCGACGAACAAGTCCTGGCACACAACCCACTCGCCCGTGGCTTTGTCCTTGATCTGAACCTTCCAGGTCTTCTTCTCCTCGCCGCTGTCCGCAACATCCTCCCTCTTGCGGACCGCCTCATGGACGACGTTGGCAACGAGATCGTACCATATGGGCTCACCCACGGGCCATTCTTTTGGATTGGGCTCCACGTACGGCGAAACGTCGAGATTCCTCGCGTCAAAAGTGACGATTGTGGGGTTTCGCTCGGAGACGAACTTGTTCTGTGAAAAGCGCTTGACGTGAAGCAAGAGATACGGCGGGAGCGGATGCAGCAGGCGGTAGCGTTTTCGCTGTGCGTGGTGCTCTTGCGCCCGCTTGCCATCGTATTTAGTCAGGATGGTGCTCAGGGGAACCTGCGGGATGATGTTCTTTTCCAGCTCGTCCTGGAACAGCGGGGCAGACGGTAAGTCGAGCGTCAGGAAGAGGAAGCGCACAATGTCGACCTTGACTTCGGCGGCCTCTTCGAAGCGCAGACGATCGCCTGCATCGGCACGGGCGGTGATGGCCTGGGATTCGACCTTGAGCTTGCCTTGGAACGTGCGCTGTATCATGGAGCTGCCCGGCTTCGTCTTGCTGCCACCGAGGCCGAGGTGGAGATTGTTGAGGAACCACGAGAGGAACTCGACGGGATCTGACTGGTTCGTGAGGGTGAAGCGTTTGTTGGAGAGGAGGGCGATTTCCTGGAGAAGCTCGTGTGGTGAGACGTGGGATTTGAAGGCGCGCGGGTTCCAGATCTTGCGGAACAGGATGCTGCATCTCTTGACGAGCTCGGATTTTTTGGAAAAGTCCTCCAGCAGGAAGTAGTTGCGCAGCGGAGAGACGTGTGACAGCGCCTGCACTACGACGTTGAGGTAGTCGTTCTCCTTGATGTTGTTCATGCCGACGAACCCTGGCGTGTACTCCTTGCCGTCGAGCGTCCAGCTGACGTGGTTGACGCGACGGTCCAGCTGGATGACTTCGTTCTTGGTGTACCTAGGGTCGGAGACGTATTTGATGTCGTCGAGCGACTTGCTCTTGACCTCGTAGCCCTCGGGCAAGACGTAGACTTTTTGCGTCTCGAGGTTGATGTAGACGTGGTGGTCCTCGTCGAGGGAGTGGAAGTAGGCGTGGGACTTTACGCCGCGGCCTTGAAAGTATTTGCCGCAGACGAGGCATGCGTAGACGTTGATGTTGGAGAGAGACACGGAGCACAGCTTCTCAAAGTCAAAGTCGAGGACGTTGCGGTCGATGGTGTCGAGATAGAGGTCGTCGTATCCGTCGGCCGGGCCCGATTGCCGAACAGGAGCCGGAATGGGCACTTCATCGTCTTCTTCATTGGATCCTTCGCTGTCTTCATCGTCCAGACGGCCGTTTCTTGCATCTCCGTCTTGCTCGGGGCTTTGCGCATCGCCGTGGCTGTTTGCGAGGGGCGAGTCGAAGTCGCCCATTCGAGATCGCTTGGACGCGGGCGATGCGACGTCCTGAAGCTCGTCGAGAGCTTCGGAAGCTTGTCGTTTAGACATGGCTTGTGATGGAATGCCACGGAAGAGAAGCTGTGTGCTTGGAGAAGAGCAATGCTATGGTATGAATTGGACAATGGAAGAGGTTGTGGTTGGTTGGCACAAGGCTGAAATGGAAAATGTCAGCGGGTCTAGGAGCCTAGAAGCCAGCGACATGGGTAGCTGCTAATATAGAGGGGACGACATCCCATCTTACAATGGTCACTTGAGACTGAGACTACTCATCTGTTGTACCTAAGCAGCGGGAAGATGCTTTATAGAGTGATTTAATGGAGTCTAATTATTCGCCAGATTATAACGAGCTGGAAGTTTTCTGGAATAACAAGTACCTTTTGCATCTTTTACCTGCTTCTGTCAACTCATGATGTCCTCCTAACCTAGAGTACAATTTTATCTTCTCGGGCCTCACATTTCATTCAGATAGAAAAAATCGTGGAGAGATCCAGCAGTGCCAAGCATTACAATCATTGACAGTATGACCACGCAATCAATGCATTACTACCTTTTTGTTTATCTAATCCTTTCGCTATAATATGATGACTTTGGAAATAGCCACTTACATCCACGCATCCTCCAGCCGGTAAATACCAGCTTAGTACCTGATATACTACCACATGTATGCTCTTCTTTGTAATTGAAACTCTAACCACTCATGACAGTGTCGCCCTGGAACGTCGGGGCGAGGCTATCCATTTCCTGCAGGGTATACTCTACTAGATAGCTTTCGTCCACCAATTCCTCCATGCGCTTGTAGTGTCTTTCGGTGTACACCCTCAGACCGTGCAGCACATCCTTCAAGCTCTTCTCTCCCCTCGAGCCCTTGACAGGCAAGTTTGAGAACTTTGAAGCCGGGTAGCTCTTGATCAGCGTCCACAGTATGCGCTGTGCCACTGGGGCTGTGCGAGCGTTTGTGTTCCAGTCTCGCAGCCTCAACAACAACAAGTAGATCTGGTCATCAGAGAGGGTTGCAAGAACTTCATCAACTGCTTTGATACCGCATAGACTGTCCTGCTCGGGGTTGCTAGTTGTGACAACAGAGGTAAAGAGGCCAAGCAGCCGCCCGGGATGATTCAGCTGGAGGGCCAAGGTAATGGCCTCTCTGTAAGATCCAGCGTGCATGTGGTTCTCGAGCTCCTGTTCTTGCTTGATGAGCTCCAGTGCTGCCTGAGATGCTGCTGCTCGAGTTTCGGACGTTGTATCTTTCCAGAACGTAACGGTAGAATCACCGCTTCCAGAGACGACCGCATTGGTCTTTGGATGCACAGCCAAGGCCCATACTCGATCTTCGTGGTTGTCCAAAGTGCACTCGGTTTCTCCAGAGTTGGCATTCCAAATCTTAACAAGCCCGTCACCACCGGCACTCGCAAACTGCACCAGTCCTTTGGCCTGTTCCGAACGCGAGGTCATGCTGAGCCAAGCGACCTTGAGAATGGAGTTTGAATGCCCCTCAAATGTACGAATGCACGTATAGTCTGAAAGATTCCAGAGCTTGATGCTCTTATCACCACTGCCAGTTAGGATAACACCCTTGCCTGTGACAGGGCCATCTTCTCCCTGTAGAGCGGGCATTTGGGCAGGCGAAAACTGCACAGTCCATACTCCTCGCTTATGGCCACGAAGAATACCTTGAACCTCTCCCTCCTCTACTGACCACACTTTGACAGTCTTGTCTTGCGAAGCAGATGCAAAAAGCTGGCCGGCATGATGTACATTGATTGCGTTGATATCTTTGTCGTGGGCTTTTCTCGTAAAGACAGATCGGGCGTTGGTTTTTTGACCTTGTGGCTGGGGTGTTCGGGAAATCTCCCACTTCTTGATCGTTTGATCTTGTGATCCCGTCAAGAGGAAAGGAGGTGGATGGTTGAGAGGGTCGGTTCGTGCCGCTGAGCCTTCGACGGGAACAGTCTTGGGCAAGGCCACAGCACCAAGAGATTCGGCATGTCCCGAGAAAGTAGCCCAGCACACATGAGTGTTGCTGGCGGGATCGATTCTCCAGAGCTTTGCAGTATTATCTTTAGCTCCAGTGGTGACCCAGTGCCCAGACCAGTCAACATCCAACGCAATTACAATATCGTCATGGCCTCGTAAGAGGGCCACGTCTTGACCAAAGAATGGAGTCTCCGATTTTGTCCACGCCATCTCCTGCGCATCATTTTTCGACTCAGCTACGGATACCAAACGAATATCCTCGGAGTTGGTGGCCAGAGCAAGCAGTGAGTGGTCGGGCAAGAGATAGGCCATGTCGATGATCTCGTCATGTGTGCCGGATATTCGGCGGAAAGGCTCAGGTGTGGGAAAGTTTGTTGTCGTAGCCTTTGATGATAGCTCGTACAAAGCCAACGTATGATCAACCTGCACTAGGAGAATAAAGGGAAGTTCTGGTCGATAAACGCCGGCAAGGATTCCCTCCTCTTCGCTCTTGGAGGATTGCTTCGGTGTCAGCTCTGAGCCTTTGTCGGTATCCCAAATGCGAAGACATCCGTTGGCTCCGGCAGAAAATGTGAGATTTCCATCGTCGATGAATCCCGCTGTTTCGACGAGCTCGAGACATGGGACGACTTTGCGGATTTTCCACGATTTCGTATCCCACCAGATGAGAGTCTTGTCCCTGCTGGCTGTGACAAGAGCGTGCTGTGCTGGAGAGTAGTCGATCGCCTGTACGTCAGATACGTGGGAGTCCAAGTTGGCGATGCAGCTCCTCTTGTTCAGATCCCAAATCCGCACTTTACCATCCTGGCTACCCGAAGCCAATCGAAAATTTGTAGTGGTAGCGGCTTCTGCCTCGTCCTCGTCCTCGTCCTCGTCATCTTCCGTCGTAGACCGGTTCTTCGAAATCTTGGGGTTTTGACTGGGCGTTGCTCGTGCTGCAACCTCAAAGAAGCGCAGTGCGGACACCAATACTGATGGCCCTCGGAAGGTATGTGTGACATACCCACCAGCAATGTCCCAGACCTTGATCACACCATCGGTTCCACCTGTCGCCAGGAGGGTGCCCGTGCGATCAACCGCCAGAACAATGACTGGGGTTGCATGTGGCTTCAGTTTACGGACCAGCGATGCTTCGATCGAATCACCGTCCGAGGACCATTTGAGCACGAAAATTCTCATAGACAGCGATCGGGAACAAACGATGAGATGGGAACCGGATGGCGTTACTACACAATGTCAGCCTCTGCTTTTTACCAATGTCATGCGGGATCCACGAACGTGTCAGTGTCGAAATTGAGTCGCCATCCTTTGTTCAATTAGCTTTCCATCCAAAGTCGCCTCTGTCCATAACATCACTTACGCCTTCAATCTGTGCCAAATGCTTTCCATTGGTGGGGTTTGTTAGAACAGCATCCTCGCCCAGAGTTGTGGCTAGAATCTGCGCCTTGTTGTCAATGGCAACAGACCCTCCGGTATAGATTGGCCGAATGACGCGCTCGACGTCGAACGTCGTCTTCAAGGGCTGTTTCGTCGCCATGGTGCTGAACTCGGCTCGTCGTGAAGAGGAATCTGGAAGCGCAATGCGCCTGTCTGGGAATTATTTTTTGATGCTCCGATAAGATAAGAGCCGGGCTAATGCGCAAAAGCGACGCCGCTTGGACATGATTGGTCTCGCTTTTGTGCCACAGTTTAACCGCTGACGCACTTCAATTACAGGCAACCTGCTCCTGCTAATCATTGCCAATCCTAATGTACTACCTATATATAGTGAGAGAATCCTGGGGGGCAAAATACATCCTTTAATCATCATACAGTATAGCTCCGTCTATATCGATATCCGCGTCCGTGGACTATGTCTGAATGAAGTGAGATGCTGAGGAGCTTGTCCGCTTCAAAAGTCATTCGCTATGGGGATGCAAGGCCCGCTCGTGGCCCAGGCCCTGGTATGAGATGAGATGTCGGCCCATTACCTATCACTTCTGACGCTGTTAGGGCCGCTCGCCATTTGACGATGTAGTTCAAGGCGAAGGGGATGACGACCCGCGGATACCAAGTCAGCAATACGATCATGGTGGGCGTCCAATCAACCCCGATACTATGAGGATCAACAGGGACATCATCCGGTCACACAACCAGGTCATGTTTATTATTGGTATAGCTGAACCTGAAAACCCGGGCCCTGAAGTTGATTCGCAGAGACGGCATGGCGCCTATGAAGAAGCAATTGGGCTGAAGCTGGCATCTTCTGCTAAGCGTTGTGTGGAGGCAGTTGGGCTATTTGGTGTCAATGGTCTAAGGGATCGGATCCTGGTGAAGCGCCTTTCTCCAATCACCAAACTCTGCACTATCCATGTCGTTGTGGCTAATTGTGTATTGCTAGATTTATAAACGATATTCCCAAATTCCATTTTGGGAACTATATCAGCAAGCGCGACGAGATTTCTCAATCTCTAGGGACATTCTTGCTGGCGCTCCCGCAAACTTGTTGTCAAATTATATTGAGTTCTCAGTCGCCCGGTTGTGGCTTGGTGAACAGGAAAAACTGACTGCTCGGCGCTGGTACGTACCGGAGTTCTCTTCGTGGCAGAAGACTTTGGTTTGTGTGGAATTACTAACTCATTCCCTTTAGTGTTCACGAAGTGTGGTCATATATCCGAGTTCATCTAGAACTACACATATCCCTACAAAGACTTGGCTTGATATCGAGTAGTCAATGGCTACCCAGACCCTCCTTTTTTATTCCCTTTACGCAAGAATCACCGATTGTCGCCCCGCCGCCGCCCGAAAACTTTGGAGTCTTTGCAATTTTGCAGTGGCTGGGTAGTGCCTTAATAATCAATGCCCCGTTTCTTGTTTTTGTTATGACCCAGCGAATGGTTCGTGATTGGAAGCCGCACATATGGGCCGAGACGTTCAAGCGCCTTCCCAGCACCGTCTTCCGTGGTAAGACGATACCGCAAGCTCCGCCGTCGATGTCACAGTCTTTCATGAACGAGGCTCCTAGTGAGATTCACAGCAATGAAGGAGGTTCGCCTGTGGCGCCTGTGGATAACCAGATGCCAACTGACACGGGGAGCATGGAAGTTGTTCGTCGGCCAAGTATATTCTCGGCCAGAGGCGATGACTATGGGAGCGATGAGGAGGACAACGATGTGATAAGGGCGACTCTAATCAGTTTTGACGTCGAAGCGACTGAGTCTACGGATGCTCCCCAAGGGCTATGGAGCGCAGAATTGCGGCCAAGCGTTGCCAACACAGATTCAAGAGCGTCTGTTAGTTCTCAGCCAACGTACTTGGATACATTGCTCACCCAGATCCCGGCGCTGTTGGCATCGCATATGCTTGCCAACTCCATAACACGGCTGTTGATGACTCCGTATGATGCGGCGGCCCTGCGTCTAGTGGCACGAGCATTCTGCTTGCGAAATGGCCTACCTTACCAAGACATATGCGAGACTAATCTTCTCAGTAATTGTTCTTGGACGTCACTCATGAATTATCTGGGGACAGAGTTTTTGCACCTCTCCCTCACCACAGAGGTTTGGGCGGTTTTCACCGGCCTTTCTCAGTGGTATCACTTTTCCGAGGAAGAATGGACAGCTGAAGAAGCAAAGAACTAGTGACCTGCCATTGGCAACAGAATCGTGTAATCGCGACGGAAACAACATGATTACTATATAACATATGGGGATGGGAGCTTTTGCCCTCCCTCGAGCATAATAATTGGGAAACCTGTGGTTTCCGACTGTAACCTCCTATATATAAACTTAGCGAACGGAGAAGCGAGGGAATTAGTTTTTAATCAATCTAAAATAGCATTCGGTCAGCTGCGAAGAGAGAAGTCGGGGTTATTTGTGTGGAGCTGCAACGCCTTATCGAAGGAGATGGATTATATACGGCCGAAATCAAACATCGTGTGTATTAACTCGAAGGGTTGAGCTAAACCTATCTATTAAGGACCTATATCCCACTTTTGCTCTTTTGTCTATATAACTCATAATCTTGTCTATCCGGAAAGAGAAAATAATGTCTAATGCCTCCTAACTCCGCACAATGTTCATTTTTCGTCTCATTGGGTCATAATCAGAGCCCGAGAACGCTTGCGATCTAGCGGGATAATCCATTGGCACGACGCTATCGAGATCAACCTTGTACGCCATATGGTTAAGAAAATTGCACACCTACAGTGGTTTGTTAGCATTTTGAGTTCCCTGGACTTATTTCCCTTCTGAGAGAGAGGTAAGGTAATACATACCGGACGAGGGTGCCAACGGGATCCTCCAGGTTCAAACCAGCACAAGTGGCCGCCCAAAGATGTGGTGAGCAGAATTGTGTTGGGGTTCTGACGGAATTCTTCAAATGGAATGGCTTCTTTGACGGCAATCTGCTAGACTGTTAGTATACAAGCTTTTGTCATTCTGGTGAGAAGAGAACGCACCGGGTCATCTGTTGCTGAAATCGCCAAGAATGGTATCTTGATTGAGAGGATTGCATCTGACGAAGAAGCATCGCGGTAATAAGCAGTCTCGGTTGGGTATCCCCATGTGGGACATCTGGGAAAGTATCAGCATGATATCTCGAGGATGCGATTGAGAGGTATTCTTACTGGATTTGCCTATCAAACTCATATAGATAGGTAACATTTGCAATAGCAGCGAGATCCAAGTTGGTGTGTTGCTTGAGCTCTTTTTTGTGCCTCTCAATCAGGGCTTTCATGGCAGCTACAACGCGTTATGATTCGGTTCAAGCGTGTACTTTGAGGGGAAAACTTACTGCCCATGACTCTGCTGTAGACCTCTTTTCCAATAAAGGAGCTTGTCATTGTCTTGCTCGCAATATCTAGACTAAAGGGGTTTGAGCAGGCGATAGCAGCCTTGAAAAGGCAATCCGAACCCTCTTCACCGCAATACTGGCGGGCAGGTTAGCCGCTGGTGCACTCAAACATCTAGATTCTGGGACTTACATTGGTTATAATATTGGCACCGAGTGAGAAACCAATACCAAACAGTGGGCGATTTGGAAATGTCTTCCGAAGCCACTTGACCGTCTATTTTTGCGAATTTGTTAGTAACTCTTCATGTTCGCGGACCAATGCCGAGGAAACTTGCTTGTCTGATGTCCCACGTTGCCCGAGCATTATACAAGATGCCACTCGTGATTTTGCTGCCTGCGCAGCCTCGGGAATTTACCACGCAAATCTCCCAACCCTGTTCGAGTAGAGGAGCAATTGTGTGTCTCAGGTACACCTCATGAGAGCCACCCGAAAGGCCATGCAGCACCACCAGCATGGGCTTCGCATCGTCCGAGCTGATATTGGCGAACTCTTCTTCCGAGTAATGGGTAGTACGTGGCGGCAGGCCCTCATCTCGACTATCGTGAGGCTCCACGACAAAATCGACAGCAAAAGATCCGTCGTAGAGTTCATGTTCGGCGTGGAAGATTTTGCGCTTGTAGAAAACCAGTGGCCCATGTGGCTTGGTTGCGGTCCAGATTGTCTGGATGTGGCCGTTGAACAACAGCGGGTTTAGCTGGCATGGCGGCGTGTTTGATTCGCAAATCTTGAGGAGGTCCGTCTCATTGCCATCCTTTTCCTTGATTGGCCTTGGATTTGGCGAATGAGTGAACTCAATCTTGGCCCTCCCGAGCCACTCCATTGCTGCGAATGTGGGAACAGTGTTGTAACCCGATGGAAGCTACAATCACAGAGAAAAGACCAGAAGGCGGTACGGTTTCAAGGGCAATAGGGGTGATTGAATCTAGAAATACGCCGAGACAAGTAGCAAACCTCGGATGTTTATCCAGATGAAAAGTGCAAAGCCCGCTTCTTGATAACGAGGGTTGCACATGCAACAGTGTCCATGAGGCGGAACCCCTGCGGGCTGGGTAGACAGTACAGCCATGGCGGTGGCAATAACTGGCGAGGGGAGGGTACACCGTACAGCGAGGTACTGCAGGGGCCCACTGGCTTCCGAGGCTGCGAGTCAAGTGGCGTGCGGCATGGTCTATCGCTTTAAAATAACCCATACTCTCTGATACACTTATAAACAGCGAGACTGCCGCACTGGCACAGTGGAAGAAGGATGACAATAAGGCTATGGTTTCAATAAGGCTGATGTCGGCGGTGCACGAAGACACCGTCATGCTGGTTACAACGGCTTCGCCCGCCATCTTCTGAATCACCATCTGGTCGAGGGACTTTGAGAGAAGCTCAGACCCCCAAAGTACGGCTAAGAAATCTTTATTCTAAATTCAATCATCCCATATTATATTATCTACGACTTCAACGCGACACGCAACTAACATTTGCTACTGACTTGCTCTTACCAGAATTACAATTATACTATTGGAAACTTAGTTTGGCAAACTGGGGAATATCTTCTAGCTGAGGGGGAGGCGCACTGAGTTGATAAGCAAAAACGCTGAAATCACAGGAGGGGGGTGTCACCTGTCGCTCGTTGCCAGCTGAACTCGAAATCATAGAGACAGAAAAGACCCCGACCGCCATCACCTGGGAAGGGGGGTTTCCAAAAAAAAAAAAAAAAAAAAAAAAAAAAAACCTTAAGGAAAACAACAACCCCGAGAATTTTGCAAACTCTTTCTTGGGAAACCATTTTCAGAAGCAAGAACTGTTCTGAGCACGACAGACCACCGTACTACCAAATTATGAGAAACAGCTATTCCGCTGGCACTCCTTGTGAAGCCGAAGTACAGCGGATACTGGCGATTTCCTGCATCGTGGGAGTGCTAGCTAACCTAATCTTGGTGACTTTGTGGAATGTAACTTCGTGTTTGTGACATATGTCCACAGCTTGGTCGGTCTACCGGGAGTCTACCGGCGAGCTGACTCCATCATCAAGATCATCATCTACCTTTAAATAATCATCTTTAAGGACGGAGAACCCAGTGTTGACGAGACCCGGAGATTTCTTTGACACTGAAGTGGCACCGCGAGAGCCCGAAAATACAGTATTCAGATTACCGTCACCACAGTCCAACATTACAATAATTCTCTTTTCCACAGAGTTTGCCGTTGGGGGCACTGGCCTACGCTGGCCATTCTAGTGACGGGGATTCCAAAGACTACGTTGAGATGTGCAAATCCAACGTTGCTATCCTACCAGTGGACCCCGAACACAAAGACATGGTTCTACGACAGGTGTTCAGATTAGGCTTGAGGGGATAGGCTATGGTGTAGTATGAAGAATTAACTCGAGAGGAAAGGGAATAGCCAACCTTGGAGTTACTGTTTGTGGCAAAGTTCAAGGACCCAGACCCTGCTATACAAAACAGACTTATGGCCATGCTACATATTTTTGGCTGGGGATCGGGAGAGGCACTGTCTACGTATATCCGACGAATGGAAAACCTCCATCACAAAACTAAGACTCGAAGCTCGGAGAATATTGTTGTCTTGCTTTATCCTCCACATGCCAGACGGTAACGAGGACCTCCGATTACAGGAAAGAGTGACGGATCGCCTCTACGCAGTGGGAAAATGGCAAGCCGAGTTCGCAGCTCCGGCCCTCATAATAGAAGATGTCTTGGCAGCATTATTCGCATATCGATCCTTAACCTCTGAACCAGTGGCTCAGAATAATAATGTAAATCGGCCTGCTCGGGAACTGGATCTAATCCATATCTTGATCTAACAACAGGCCACTATGGCAGAACTGGTGAAGCATATGGGGTCTTACATCCCTTTGAGTGCCGTAAGGTGCGCTCTGCGTACCGTATCCGCTTTTTTCTGCTCTGGGTAGAGATTTTCTCCTTTCTGTTTATCTGATTGGTTTTAGGTATTAAAGGTACATAGAGCGCACCTTATACTCAAAGGGATGGTAGGAATTCGGGGTCGGAGTTCGAGTGGGTGTGATAATGTCTTACCTCCTTTCGTTGGAGCGACTAGTGCGCATTAGGAAGCGACCCCCGTTGCCTTGCACGAGATAAATCACGTGGATCAACCTTCTTTTTGGTGTGGGTTCGCACGAAAGAGACTCTACCATGCAAAGCAAGCATCACCACGCAACGAGTTCGCATCGACGCTCCACGAGATGCGATGCCTGTCGCTGTCGGAATCTTCTGGAGAGTGAGAGCCATGATCATTTTCTGGGATTCTATGGCGCTGCCTATCGGGCGCGGGGGCAGTGCGAAGAGGAGTCCGGCGCTTCTGACTCCCTGACGAGCGATTTGGAGCCTTGCCCCCCGGAATATCGTTTCCCTACACGAGCCGACACGTTGGATGCGGCCCACTGATCAAGTATGGGCTTGCTAAGGCTTACGAACAAAACATGATATCAAGCCGCCAACCCGCGGATGAAGTTGTCGCCAATACCCCACCACATCCTTATTGTCTACGTCGCAACAAGGCACCTGTAAATCGCCCTCGCTGTGCCCCTTCTTCGCACGCCTACGGTATCTCCCTGTGACGGCTAGCTTTGTTGGAGGAATCGACTTGGCCGCATATGACGGATAAAGCCCTACCCGGTCGTGCAGATACATTGTGCTCTCAACACCAGAGCCCTGTTCAAGCCGATATGGCGTCTTTGACCCGTCGAGAAGTCTTGTCACATGCCCGGGCGCCGGATTTGGCGGGATAGAGGCCGTTTGCGCATCATTTGGACCCGGATTTTATTTCTCGGCTTGCTCAGCAGCCTTTCTCTATAGCCTTGAGGCAGCGGTTCCGTTTACTTGGATGCCATCGAGATGCTGCAGTGTCGACAGTGACGCTGACTAGTTCTGAGGCACCCTGAATGATGATTGGCTACTTGACTGGAGGGGGAATGAACTTCTTAAAAGGAACAAAGGGAAGAAGGAGAAGAGCTTCGACACGGGGATCAGGTTAATGACGCAAAACTTGCGCGTTTCATCCCTACACACATGTTACGTGGTGGTCAGCTCTCTCACTTGACCTATGCATCACATATCGACGGTCACGAGATAGCTGGCCAAGTTGCGTGGCAGAAAGGGATAGAATGGCGATTGATGCCCATGGTAAGTCTCGTAAATGATCCGCCAGGATACGTACATAGCGATTTGTTGCTGGTTGATGGCGGCTAGAGCATGCTCTGCTCTGGCTGGTCGAGGTGATTGGCAGTCTTCTGCATGTCTTGGGGCTATGAAATGACGGGGAGGTGTATGAGAAAACTGCCATGATGGTGCAAGCTTGCAAGTGCATGTCCGGGAGAATTGGGTGGCTATTTGGGCGTGGCGGATGCCGGGACAGGACTGCTTTGGGGAAGAGCCACGGTTGAGGCTCAGGGCATCCAACGACGGCCGCGAAAAATTCATCATGACGGCGGTCAGCTCTTGGGGGGGATGGTCGGGGGCTGTGGCACCAGGCCCCCATCGCCCTTTTTCTTTTTTCTTTTCTTCACCCTCCTCTCTTCTCTTCTCCTCCCTCTACTGCCCTGCACTCACAACCCTCATTTGCAGCGCCATTTGTCCCAGGCTGTGGGACGCGGACGTCGCTCGACCCTCGCTCCTCCGGCTAAGGTGCGGCGATTTACCAGCGCTGCGACGCTAAAAACTCAAACAAGGTGCAGGTCCCAATGGGGCAGACTACATCGCCTCCGCGTCGCCCTCGACATGCTGCCATGAGAGACGACGGAGGAAGCTATGATTACAGAGAACGGCCTCGATCTGGCAGAGGAGTGACATCCTCGGATCGACCAGGATCTCCTCCCCACGGGGCCCGTCACAGCTCGGATTACGCCTCTCGCCAGCACCATCGCCCCAGAGACTCGGCGCCAGCGCACCGGCATCGCTCACGAGACCGCAGCCGGGAATATTCCCGGCGGGAGAGGCCTGCATCCTCGCGCCCGCTTGCCGATTCGGACGACCTGATCCCTCGCTATCGTGAGAGCAAGGCGCGTTCCTCTGAAGCCAAGGCCAAGACGACTCGGGGTAGCCGTAGCCGTAGCCGTGAGCGAGGCCGAGATCGAGACCGAGATCGTGACCGTGGGGGACTCGGCTCGCCGTCCTCCTCCAAGCGACATAGAAGTCGAAGCCGCAGCCGCAGCCGGTCTCTGAGCTCGTCACGTCGGAAACGCTACAAGAAGGCGCACAGTCCGCCACCGCGCGGTCGAGATCAAGGCTCCAAGCCCGAGTCCAAGAGACGAAGACACCATTCTCCCGATCGCCGAGGCCCCTCACCGCGTCACCATCGCTCTTCCCACAAATCTCCTTCCCGAGTCGACGACGAAGCCCGCCACCACTCGAGACGACGATCTCTCTCCCGCTCTCCGACAAGATCTGAAGCCGACAGGAGACATTCCCGACGCGACTCACGTCACCGTCACAAGCCCGAAACAGCTCGAAGCCCATCGCGGAGACGGTCGCCACTCCCTGCCAGCAGTCGGCATTCATTGTCCACCCGTAGAGATTCGCAGTCACGTGTGGCCGAGCCAACATTGACGGTCCGCACTGCCACTGACGACCGGTCGCGAATCGACGGCGACTACCGACAAGCCAATCGAGACCAAAGGCCTGCATCTCCTGTCGCCCATCGTGATCGAAACCGAGGCAAAGAATTTTCCGAACCGCATCACGCATCGCGGTCCGACATTGACGACGACATGACGTCTCGGAGCAGTTACCGAGGAGGATACAACCCCACCTATACACATCAATCCCACCACAGCAATGACCCTCGAGGATATTCGCAGTCTCCTCAGAACTCGGGTTCTTTTCACAACTCGCCATCTCCATCGTCATACGGTGCGGGTCGTTCCGGCTGGAATCATCAATACTCCCCCCAACAGTACGTTTCTGGCTAACTATCTACATTTCATCACGGCTAATGGGAATAAACAGACAATATCCTCCCCAATATGCTCACGGTGGCAGCGGTTATCCTGCCAGTGGCCCCCCTCAGAATGGATCACAGAACCATTACCACGTGAATTCGCTGCATTCCCCCCCTTATGCCGCACCCACTGGGCCTCAGGGTAACTACCGAGGGGGTCATCGAGGGAGTGGCTTTCGTGGCGGGCCCACTGCAAATCGAGGTGGCTATCGTGGCACTGGCTTCAAGAGCACCTCTAGGAACCCTTCATTCCAGGCACCGCCGCCGCCGCCGCCTCCGCCTCCCCCTCGAAGCAATGGTTTCCCGTCAGATGAAGAAGTTGACCGGAGGTCCACCGCCGCGGATGCGGATGCGGATGCCGTGGCAGACACTGATACCATTGATGCTCATGAAAATGCCTCTTTGGAGCGCTCAGACGATGCACCATCAGCTCCCACCAACCATACTACGTCCAAGGATGGAGCTGAAACTTCATCACAAACCGCACCCAAGCCGGGGAGTGGTGCTGGCAAGTTCAGCTTTGCGTTTAAACCCTCCTCAAAGCCAACACCTGCGGCTCCGAAGCCCGAGATTTCCCAAAAGTTCAACGCCGCACCCCCAAGGAGAGAGTCAGTACAGCAAGCCCAACCCTCTAACCGGGACCGCGATCGGGACCGCGACCGCGACCGCGACCGTGATCGTGATAGAGATCGTGATCGGGACCGAGATCGTGATCGCGATCGAGACCGAGACCGAGAACCTCCTCCAAGTGCGCCCACTGAGCCGTCTTCCGCACGTTCCCGGCGAGAGTTTAGGAATCCTCCCGAGGGACCAAAATTGGCACCGAGAACGCGGAAGGTGATCAAAGTAATGAAACGACCAAAGCCGCGACCGACTCTCCCCGACGACTTGATTGAGTCCGACTCGGTGTTTTTCAGGAAGCCTGGAAATGAATCAGTGGTCGGCTCAGGGACATACGGAAAAGTGTTCAAGGGGCTCAATGTATACACGAAGGGACTCGTTGCTCTGAAACGAATTCGCATGGAGGGCGAAAGAGATGGCTTCCCCGTGACGGCAGTCCGTGAAATCAAACTGCTGCAATCGCTGAGACACACCAACATAGTCAATCTTCAGGAGGTCATGGTAGAGAAGAATGACTGTTTCATGGTTTTCGAGTACCTCTCTCATGACTTGACGGGTCTGCTCAACCATCCTTCCTTCTCGCTAGATTCAGCACAGAAGAAGCACATGGCCAAGCAACTTTTCGAAGGGTTAGACTATCTTCATGAGAGAGGTGTCCTTCACCGGGACATCAAGGCTGCCAATATCCTTGTTAGTAGTGAGGGAATATTGAAGCTGGCAGATTTCGGACTGGCTCGGTTTTATGCGAAACGACACCAGCTGGACTACACGAACCGGGTCATTACGATCTGGTACCGCTCACCGGAGCTCCTGCTAGGAGAGACCAAGTATACCGCTGCCGTCGATGTCTGGAGTGCCGCCTGTGTTATGGTCGAGATTTTCACTAGACTTGCCATCTTTGCTGGAGACGGAACAGAGCTCAGCCAGCTCGACAAGATATACAATGTTCTTGGGACCCCAACCCGCCACGATTGGCCCGGAATCACAGACATGGCATGGTTTGAGCTGCTCCGACCAACTGCTAAAAGGAAGAATGTCTTTGCGGAGAAATACAAAGACAGGGTGTCTCCTGCCGCCTTTGACTTGCTAAAATCCATGTTCTGCTACGACCCGGCGAAGAGGCCCACGGCATCCACGATCTTGCAACACCCGTACTTCACTACCGAAGAGCCACTGCCCAGACAGGCAATAGAGTGAGTCCAATGCCCCCTCTGAGATTGACTATCTTGTCATAGACATCCTGACTTACTAACCCATAATGACAGACTAGCAAATATTGGTGGCGATTGGCACGAGTTTGAGTCGAAAGCTCTGCGAAAAGAAAACGAGCGGCGAGATCGGGAGGCTCGAAAAGCATCCAAGGACACTGCCCGCGAAAAGGACAAGAAACGCGTCACGGAGTCTCATGATCGCGAGAGGAGTGCCAAGAGGATACACGTCGACCAGAAGCCGGCGGACAATCGAGGTGGCACTGCTACAGCCACGGCAACGGCAACGATAGCTACGAAGGAATGAATTGCACAGCTCTCTACCTTCTTCAAGGTGGCATGCGTGAAAAATCTTTTACTTGTTTGATATATAGCCGGCTTTCCCTTTTCCTCGCAGCTCCCTTGAAGCTTTGAAGATGGGACGGCGCTGTCAATGTAGTTTATATTGCCGTACATTTGGCATGAAAGGTTTCCTTTTCATTTCCATTTCCGTTTTTCTTCTTCTTGTTCTCTCCAATGGTGTTCAAAAGGGGTATATCTGGCGTTTCGTGGACGTGGAAAGCTTTTCTCAAAGGGAGAGGTGGCACTAGCATGACAGGTAACTGGCTCTGCGTCGTTGTTTATGGCTTTTGGGAGGGATGTAGAAGAGAAGAGCCCCGGTCTTCTGGCGGGGAAGTTAATATACGAAAAGCTGTTACGAACGAATAGAAGCTGTGTTGTGCACTGTGCTACTGGAAATCAATCTTCATTCCGGCTATAATATGCATCGGATCTCTAATGTTCAAATGCATGAAATTCACTTATTGCCTCGTGCTATGTACAGGCAAGCCAAAAGAGAGGAGACCAAATACAAAGAAATCTTTCGAGAATGTCGTCCCATCGTCATAACGTCATCAATGAATTCATCATAAAGTGTGGTATCATAAGCTCTTTTCTCGTGTGCGGGTATCCCATCAAGTAATCCAAACAGCCAGCCATAATAAGGAAAAAAAAAGAGAGAAACTATCTAGGTAGGCAAGAGGGTTGTTCTGTGTTCTCCTCCTCTTCAATTGGTATCATAATCGATCATTTCTGTAGACAGACCATTATCCACATGCACTTTTTCAACTGTCCCATCCACTATCTAATGCCTCTTTGCGGTACCGATCAAGCAAGGGACTATTGAAGGATTCCCTTTCCCTTGTAGTCGGTTACCTTTAAGAGGTCTCGGAGACTTCCCTCAGCAAGGCCCTTGTTATGATGGGTGGACGTAATGGAAGATGGTTTCCATGGCATCCAGCCGTTGATCATGGACAGGATGCCACTGCCTGCAATGTCCGTCTTGGTGTGCGTAATGGCTCCCTTTGCAACAGAGAGGCCATATTGCTTGGGAAGAGCAGGCGTCTCCTTGACTAGAACGACAGGGGGACCCTCAAGAGGCTCCTCCAGGGCCGTGCGTATCTCGAGCTGGCTCGTTGATTCTTGAGGCCGCGCTGGCTCACTGACGAGGCCGGTGGCCGATGTGCGTGGAGAATCTATAGCCGCGCCGTTGAGTCTGGTAGAGGCATCAATGAGAGCAAGGGACGATGATGACTTCTTTGGAGCAGCCTCCTCGTGGTGCAGGTCACTTTGCTCATCAAGGGTTTCGCTGGAAGAGCTGCTGTGGGAGGAGTGTCCTGAACCCTTCAGCACCGCCCGACCACGGATTTCGCCCGCAATCTCGGCCGCAGCCTTTTTCCTGCCAGGCTGTTCTTCATCTGAAGATCGACTGGACGATATGATTGTTTCCAAGGTGCCTACAGCTCTGCTATTCCTGCGAGCCATGCGTCTCCTCCTACGGGTTGATGCTCCTACGCTGTGTTCGTCGTCTGCGGAGACTGCCTGCAGGGTCGGGCCTTGGGAGTCATTCAACTGGGCCGAGGAGGTGAAGAAGGAGGCCCCGTCTCCATGGGGAGTATAATGGACTTCGTATTGATTGCTCAGCGAGTACCTGGATCTGGCACAAATCTCGGCAATCCGGTCTAGATCAGCGTTGATATCACCAACAACGCCGCCACCCTGAGCTTCGATATTGGCCATGAAGCTTTTGAAGCTGAAGGCTTCCACCGGGGGCAGGCGGGCTTCGTCCTCGGCACGGCCGTTTACGGGTTTCTTTCCAAAGGATAACACCATGGTGCTCAACATGCCGGGCTCTCCGGACACAAACCTGGAGGGGACGCCGGCGACTGCTTCGGCAAACCGGCTGACCTGGGACCCGGGGCCGGCACCAGGACCGGAGACGGACGATCCGTGAGCGATGGGGCCACGAGACGAGCTGGACGGCCTGCTGGACGGCAGCGGAGGGTAGTAGCTCCGGACAATGACGGGCTCCGAGTATGTGCTGTTCTGGGCGCCGGTCGACTTGGCGTAGCGATGGCTCGGGAAGTTGTGGTTGAGCTCTCGGAGGGCGGTGGTGCGGTACTCTACGGTCGAATCATCGACGGGGATCGGCTTGCCCTCGGCAGTGGACGGCACGAGGCTGGTCGGAGACGGATTGGGCTGGATGGAGCGCCTGAGGGAGATGGGAAGGGGATTGCCACCACTACGAGGCTCGGTGGTGGCGGACGAGCGAGACGGCGATAGCAGAGATGAAGGCTGAGGCAGAAGCTGGGATTGAGGCTCAGGCTGGTGTTGAGACTGAGACTGAGATTGAGAGTGGGAATGAGAATGAGAATGAGAATCAGGCTGAGGTTGGTCCGAGTCTGACGGCGGTTCAAGGCCAAAGGTGGGTAAAGACATGATGGGCTGAGAGATGCGTATCGGTGGTTAAATACGATATATATGTAAGGCAGGCCGGGCAAGGTTGGGAGAGGTAATTGGGGTGTTGGGCTTCGGCGACGATCGGTCCAGGGTCTCAGCAAGACATCGGGCGCGGCAACATGCAAGCTGTGCAGCTCCGAGGCACTCAAGGCATCAATTCGTGTCGTTCGGACAAGGTCCCTGGCCAGGCCTGGTTTGGACTGGTCCGGTCTGGCTTGGTCTGGTCTGGTCTGGCTTCGACAGGAATAGGATGGGATGGGATTGGGATGGGATGGGGGAAGAGGGAGGAACACGGACGGATACGTGGGAGGGCCGTAGGGTGTCCCTCGCTAGTGAGAGAGTGGCACGACAGCGACTGTGCTGTGCTGTAGCGTTGGCGGAGTCTCACACAACGACTAAGGGCAGCGTAAGGCAGAGGAGATGCAGATGCAGATGCAGACGCAGACGCAGACGCAGACGCAGACGCAAGAGGGTGCTTGAAATAGCAGTGGCAAGCAATCAAGCAAGCGATGGGGTGGGTGTGGTTGGTTGGTGTGTTTTGGATGTGGGAATAGTGGCGAAGCAGCAGCAGCAGCAGGACGAAGCGAGGGAGAGAGGCGGAAGATGACAGAACGAAACAAACGCTCAACTCTCTTCAGCTGTCGATGTGGTGGATGGTGTAGTCGTAGTAAGAAGGGCAGCGCGTGAGGGGCACGACAGAGACGCGCAATTGGGCCAAGGCGATGAAATTCACATTGGAAACGCAGCAAATCGCCAACAAGGCGTGGGCGGAGCGAAAAAGAAAAAAAAAAAAAAAAAGACTCGAACTGGAACTGCACAAGCTGCATAAGCATGGCATATGCGAAGCTGCACGACCGTCGTGGCCGCTGCTCAAAGGCGCTTCTGCCTTCCGGCGCCGGCCGCTGGGGGGGGGGGGGGGGGCCCCAAGCGTCTCGTCTCGTCTCGTCTCGCCTCTGTCCACGGCTTTTTCTTCTTCTTTTCTTTTGGCTATCCAATGTGATTTGCCCTCCCAACATCCCTGCCCGCAGCTGGTTTTGCTGCCGTGGGCGCCGGCGATTGGCTGGCGGCGAGGCATCTCGACGTGTTCGCCGACTGAAGCGGAAAGGCGCACAGCAGCAGCGGCGGCGGCAAAGCGATGCGCTCCAAAGAAAGCACTCAAAGCTGCTGTTTTGCATGGCCGAGATCCAATCACGGCGCTGGGAAATGATGCTCATCACCAATTGCTTACAGGGTACATGCACGGTTTGATGTTTTTTGATGTCGATGTGGGCACTGCCCTGATGCTTTTTGTGGTGAGATGAAGAAAATTGATATGTAGGATATCATGCTTGCCAATTGGCTTCCCAAAAGACTCTGCATATATCCAAGAGCTTTGGCCCGTTCTCCCCGCAGTCGTTTATCTGTAGGTAATCAGCCGTATAATCAGCACCAGCATCAGTTGCCCGTGCTTTTCTGTAAACAGACCCCAACACCTTGCTCTGTGCTCTTTTTTTTTTTTTTTTGTCGTGCTTCTCTTTATTTCTCAGCTCGCATCTCGGTCGGAGGTTGGGGCAAGTTTTGCGGGAGCGGGGAAGCTCGACTCCAATTCGCCAAAATCCCAAGCTCTGCTCCGTCGACGCACATTGACTCGACAGCTTATGCTGGGCAATAAATGCATGATTCGCAAAGTGTTTCAGGCCAATGCATCTCGCGGTTTATCGCTGGCATCCGATTGGCGCTGAGAATTGCCTTGCTGGCCGTCTGTGCTGAATCTGCGGACGAGATATTCCGTGGCAGAAATCTTCAGACAGAAGCGCAAAGGCGGAGATGCTCGGCCGGGCTGATGTCATCCCCCAATTCTTCGCCATGCTCATATACGGATACTGTACAGCGAAATCTAAATGATATTTCCATGACCATTACTATTACTACTGCAGGTAATGCTATTTCTGCTCCGGTTTGAAACACACTTCACTCGAGCAGGACACAACTTTCAGCCAAGACTTTCTGAACCAAATTGGCCAGGATGTCAACTAGGCACTGCGCGCCTGCGTTGCGAGTTGATTCGAATCAACTCTTGTCCCTTCAACTCGACTCGACTCGACTCGACTCGACTCGACTCAACCCATTCCGATCATGGCGACAAAATCCATGTCGGTCGACGTGGTCACTCGCAACATGCTTCCTGGATCTTCTTTCCTCTTCATTGTAAGTGCACGACCACTCAATGCCCCATGCTGAAACAACACGGCATTTAGGCATATCCCTGGTTTTGACCTTGGTTGCTATAACCTTGATTTACATAGCCTTGGTTGTTGTTATAACCTTGGCTATCATAGGGCGGGCCACCGACAGGCGCACCGGCAGGCGCACCGGCAGCCGGCGGTGCCATCGTTCCATAGCCTTGTCGACGGCCTTGTCCGCCCGTTTGCACCTTGTCAGAGTAGATGCCGGGAGCACGGCGCGGCGGATAATGGCCCTCGCGGGCTTGTTGTCGACGGTCATAATAGACGTATTCGAGATAAAACGCATGTATATGACCCGGGAAATATCCAAGTATCGTCAGGCATACGTTGATGAGTAGGTCTAGAGAGCCTCAGCATGTCATTCTATTACATTCACAGGAGATCGGCATCAACGATCCAAAGAGAGAAAAGAGGGCATACCCATTCCGCATCCTGCCACAGCCCATGCGCCGAGCGGAGGGACTACAGTATATGATTAGTAGGCATTCGTCAACTCTCATCCGAGACGGTGCTCTTATCTGGACATACAGAAGATGGTGACGATGACAATCAGTACCGCGGCACAAGCACCCATGATGGCGGTGGAAGTCGTCGCGAGTTTTATAAAGGTTCTTCAGGAGATTGATGGCTTATTGACGTGTAATGGTTACAAAGAGCCTGTCCGCGTAAATTTGAGTGCTTCTTTCTGGGGCCAGGAGGCGAGAGTCTTTACAAGGTCAACTGTTGCGACGGCAGTCAATCCAAGCGACGAGAGATTGGCTCTTTTTATTGCAGATTGGAATGCGACAGCAGGTTAAAGTTTTAGCCTCTTATTGCGTAACAAGCTTGCGTACAGATGCTGCCGATATTGAGTTCACGCAATCAACCACCCTCAACCGCCTCTCTAGGCAAGTGGCTAGGCAGTGGCTACCCGCGATGTGCCAACAATGACGCAGATTTGGACGAGTGGATGACGTATGCGCACGTGGGCGACTTTTCCGTTCACGATCAGGAAGGAGCGTGGCTGCCTCGTAGGTCCAAACTCAATTGATTAATGGGAGAACAAATGGAGCTGTCAAGAAGAATTTGAGAAAAACTTTAAAATTTCTTTTCTTGAACCGGATATTCACAGCTGGCATGTTATTACTTCTTGTCCCCGGCTTCGCACTGGTGGATCAAGCGTGCATATAAAGCAAAAGACAAGACATCAAGTTTCTTCCAGAGACTGCAAAAGTCGTTCCCAATGCTTCTAAACCCTTCAGACCTTTTCCCTCTCCTCCCGGAAGAGAGCACGGTGCAAAGGATTGCCACCAGCAGCCCATCATCTCATGGTAGGGGTGGTAGAATGGCCTGTATAGCTTACAATCCCTTCGTCCAAATGGGTACTTGTCCCGCAGCATTGCAAGGTAGCCGACCGATAGCCGGACCATGTTGCATCTTTCAAGCTGAGACGTGCTGACTTCATTCTCTTCACAATCCAGTCCAGGCAAGCATATCCTGGCGAGTCAAGACTGCACCGGTCTTCAAATATCTGGCCTTCCGGCGACTTTCATAGCTCCGACGGAATCGAGCCGTAACTCCCGAGTTATGGATATTGCTCTTACAAACAAACGAAATTCCCGACCAGCCCCTTGGCTGGTGCCAGAACAATGATGTGCGGGGAGCAGAGGTGAAACACTGCTGGACATGTCTCAGCTGAGAATCGGAGTAAGAAGCAGCCAGTCTCCGGCAACCCCTGCGGCATGCGTCGAAGCTAAGAGCATGACAGCCAAGCAATGACGATTGAAAACACTGGCATTCAGTCGAGCTCACCAGGGTATCTTTTGCAATTCCCAGAGGCGACGACGAACATTGCTATGATTATGAGACAGAGCATCAAAGTACTGCGGGACTAGGTCAGTTGCAATGCCCATCGTATACGGGCATCACTACAAGACACTGCGGTTCTGACATCGTTCTAGAAACTGATCTGGGTCAGTCGGCAGCCCGCCACTGTGCAGGCCTCGTGGTTGGCCTGAGCTCCGAGAGAAAATGGAAATGCCAAGGGAGGAAACCCCGCTGCTCACCCACGACAACTTCAGACGCGTCTGAGAGTCTGCCTTGAAAGTACGCTAAAATCAGAGCACTTTGTCCAAACGAAAAAGTGATTTTTTCTTTTTTCTTCCTTTTCTTTTTCTGACCCGTCATCACGACATTACAACGGGCTTTGCCGACGCTGAGCGCTGTCCGAGGTACCGGGAAGCTTAACCTTTCACCCGTGACTCAAATCGGATCATTTCCCACTTCTCAGGCCTGCCAGATGGGCTCCTCTGTGAAGTCGGTAAGGCGACTCTCCTTTTTTTATGTGGAAACAATGACGAGAAGAGGCCACTCCTCTCTCGACCTTGCTTCGAGACGTCTCGCAGAGCGGGTATTCCCGACATACCGACGCCCATGCGGGAGTAGATACCAGCTTAGTGTGCCGACTAAAAAGGTCGGGTTTGTGACGGACACTATTCTTCTGGACACTAGCCGCTGTTCTAGAGAAGAGAGAGAGAGAAAAAGATGCCGTGCCCTAGTGAAGTGTTGTTGTACGTAAGTCGGACTCAAACGAGCGGCTGATGATGCTTATTACCAGCAAAGCTGTGTTTGGTATAAAACAAACGACGAGCTTCCGTGGATCATGCCTGTATACCGAGCATGGAGGACAGGAGTGGCTTTTTTCTCAAGAAAGGCTTGATTGCATGAGACTGGTCATTTTTCTCCCAACAGAAGCTCCTGTCAAAACCTGATTCAGCATGATGCCGCTAAGGGTGTCACACACTGTCCTGTACAGTATTGACCTCCTCCGCGCACAAGTGGCCAAGCGCATGACTCTGCAGCAAATCTCAACGTGATACGTGGGATAGATACTATTACTCGTAGCAGCAAGCACCAGAGTCCTTGGCCACGAAACAATGGAGAGCCGCCAGAGATCCGCGCGATAGAGACCAATTCTGTCTCGCCACACAGCGCCGGTGTCTTGGTTCGACGCCGCTGGCCTGCGAGTGCATTGTGGAACTCGTCTTTCTGTCATGCCAGCTAGCAGTCGTCTATTATGCATAATACGCCAATGGCTGCCGACTGATTGATTTGGAAAGCTGGCGGGCTTCTACTCGCAGCTTGCCTGTCCTGGGCCCAGTCCAAGTACTGTAAGAAACCGTACTAGCAGGATTACAAGATGCCAACCTGCTTGCGGCGGTGAGAGACGAGGTCCTCCTATTTCCAAACGGAGCGAGGATCAAGAAGCTGATGCTGCTGCTGCTGTTGTTTCCTGCGGAGATGGTGGTCGTCACCTGGCCATGCTGATCATTGATGAGACGATGTGATACTCGCCCATATTTGTATTGGTTTGTATTGGGTACTGTACGGAACGGCATTGGACGGGCCCAACCCAACAGCAGGTACCGGATATCAATGCATTCTCAGTACTTTTTATTCGACTGACAGAACAGACACTCTACAATTCTGGTCCTCACAGTGCCGTGCCCAGATACATGTACACGGGCGAGCCAGAGGACGTGCGATTGGTGTGTACTCCAAGGTGGAACAGCTTCTCCTTGCTTGAGATTCGCCTATCGAGCCAAACCAGCTGTACATACTGCGCATAACCTAATATAGATCTGGGGAACTTACATGGAGTGCCGTGCCTGTACCTGAGCGTGGAGGCAGTGAAGTTACGGTGTACAAGTCGCAGTACATAGGTAGGTATGTGTGTAGACGTGCCGAGACCAGCGGCGTGGCGGCATGATTCAAGGTTTTGATGGACATTGCCCTGGGACGCCCCAATGGCTTCGGGCTCCGTGCATCAATACGAATTGGCATGAATACATATAGCAAGGTTTCAATTAGCCTCCATATGACAGAAGGACGGCATCATTTGAAAGGTACATTGCCTTGCCAGACCCGAGCCCGGTCAAATACCTACCTCCGAGTATACTTGATGCTGTACCGGGCTGCCATTCATTTTGCTTTCCAGGTACATGTACCATGGAAGGGAATACGGTGACAGGTATTGACGGCACGTAGCGATGCTTGAGGGGCTCTACCCACCTCATCCATCTACCTAGTAGCAACTTTGAAGTCCCTGTACCTGTCTGTACGAGTACTGTAGACACTCTGCTGATGAATTCTCTCCCAATATTGCCGTCTCCGACTTGCCGGATGGCCCCCTTCTGCCAGGCCCCATTGGGTGGGACGCCGCCAGCCAGCCAGCCCCGCAAGTGAAGGTCAGAAAAAGCATGACCGCAAAATAAATAAGTACATATATACAGCAATATAAGCACTCAATTAATAAATTTATCTAGTACCTTTGTAAAGGAACACCTATTAAGCTAGTGCCCAAAGTTAACTATATAAATATATAAGTAGTAGCAGTTACTATAAAAATATAAATATAATAGCAGTTATAATATAAGAATATATATAGTAGTAATGACTAAAGAAATATAAATATAGTAGTGGTTAATAGAGAAATATAAATATAGTAGTAGTTAATAAAGAAATGTAAATATAGTCGCAGATTCTGAAAGAACGGGCTGGTGTATAATTCATCGTGTAGGTGTTCATAATCTTCCTTGTCTCGGGTTTTCTGTCCCCTACTTGCCCCGATAAGCGGCCCAGGTACAGTAGCACCGCCGTAGGGTTCATTGTTTCCCGCCAGTTTAGTTGGGGGACGCTTAGCAGGGCTATGTAGCAGGGTTGCGGCACGTCGAGCGCCTGAGCTGGCCCAGCTGGAAGCAAACCCGCCGTAAAGGCGCTGAGACGGGGCCCATGTTGCGCTCCACAGAGGCCCTGAGCCAGGCTCGTCAACCGTCCTTTGTCCTGTACCGCCCGCTGGAAAGGTACCTGAGCTAACTCGCCAGTCCTAGCGAACGAGAGAAAACTGCTCCAGCTAGAACCACCAATTTCCCGCTCTCTTCCAATCCTCCCCATTCTCTCTTTTGCATTGAGTCTTTCTTCATCTACTTCAAAGCTCGACTGTTTCGAGGGTGTTGTTGCGCATTCTGGCAGGGCGCGGCCAATCTTTTCCCACTCCGTCGACCCTTCATTGTGTGCTCACCAGTTCTTCTCTTCTCCCGGCCGCCACCCGAGCTTCTCGCTTTTCCCCGGCAGTTTTTTTGTGTTTTTCTGACAACGCCTCCTGAAGCCTCGTCACGGCCTCTCCCAATCGCCCTTTTTTGCCCGCCCGTGAAATATTCGAGTCGGCTGGGGTCCAAGGCTACCGTTCGCCGTTTCTGCACTCCCATCCCCCCTCTCGACGACCCATTGCGAGTGGTCCGGCGATCGCTTCACCGTCGATAGTCGCCGCTCTGCGTCTTGCATACGTTTGTTGGCTCGAGCCGGCAGACCCGTCGCCATCATGTCTTCGCAGCAGCCTCAGCTCAACATCGACCGCTACGTCGTGATCCATGTTGCGACTACCTGCGATGAACACGGCGTCTACGTTACCAAGGATTCCGCCGAAGTCATTGAGCTTGGATGGATTCTCCTTGATGCTAACAGCCTGGAGGAGGTTAGAAATACCTTTGCCCCCCCCCCTGCGCCACTACCTGGCCACACCATTCTGCACACACTGGCATGGCTTCCCAGCTGAAGCATCGCTAACCCGGCGGCCATCACAACAGATCACCCACGAAAGCGTCCTTGTCAAGCCTGTCAATACTCCCATCACCCCGCTATGCAGTAAGTTTTTCAGTGCCGTGCATCCCTTTTTGGCCTTTTCCGTCGCGACCTCCCCCTATTGCCTTGCGCTCGTGAGGGCGGGCACGGAATTGGCGTCCAAAAATTCTAAGCTTGCGGGCGAATCGTCGAAAACTGGGGCTGACTTGTGATGTTTTCTCCTCGCAGCGAGCCTAACGACTCTGACCTGGGAACACGTTCGAAATGCCGGTACTTTTAGGGATGCTATCAGTCGATTCGACACGTTTGCTACCGAGTATCTGACATCCAAGAACCTCGACTTTGTCTTCGTCACGCTCGATGCCTGGGATCTTCGAGTTCAGCTCCCGCGAGAGGCTCGCGACAAGGCCGTCGTGCTGCCTCCCTATCTGCAGCACTCTCGCACCTTCGACCTGCGAACTGAATACCAACGCTGGCAACAGCACCACCCAGAGTCTCTGCCGTTCGGCCCCTCGATGCTGTCAAACATCTGCGCTGCTCTCGAGGTCGAGCCGGTCCAGTCCAGTGCACCAATTAAGCATAACTTGCCTTTCCACCTGCAGGCTCTGGCTCCCGCCTCTCCCCGCCGCGCAATGGAAGAGGCCATCACCTTGGCCCGCGTTCTCCGTGGCTTGATTCGCAAGTCTCAGCCCGCCCAGGAACACCCCGATGTGTTGACTCGACCTATGGATGCGAGGGCAGATGTCCGGGCGTTCCTTTCCGAGAGGAGCAAGGTTTTGCACATGTCTGGCCTGCCGCATGATACTACGCAATCCGAGCTGGAGAGCTGGTTTACCCAGTTTGGTGGTCGTCCCATCGCTTTTTGGACTCTTCGAACCCCCGAGCAGCACAAGCCCACTGGCACAGGTTTTGCTGTTTTCTCATCTCATGAAGAAGTGAGTCCCCTTTCTCTCTTTTTTCTCTCCTTTCACCAGAGTCACAAGGAAACTTGCACACCACTCGCCCATTTTCTGTTGTTTACAAATACCAAGTTGGGGACCGTCCTAGCTAACCCCTCGTCTAGGCTGCTGAGAGTTTGTGTATGAACGGACGTGCGCTGAACGAAAAGGCTATTGAAGTTTCTCCTTCTTCTAGCCGTGTATTGGATCGAGCTCAAGATATTTTGACACCCTTCCCGCCGAGTAAGAACCGTCCTCGACCTGGTGATTGGACTTGCCCCTCTTGTGGCTTCTCCAACTTCCAGCGCCGCACAGCTTGCTTCCGTTGCTCGTTCCCTGCTGTTGGAAGCGGTGCCCCTGGAGACATGGGCCCCGGCGGCTACCCATACCCATACGGCCCCCCTGCCATGATGACCCCTCCTCACCATGGTGGTCACCACGGTCCCATGGGTCACGGTGGACGGATGGGCGGTGGCGGCGTTGTGCCCTTCCGTGCCGGTGACTGGAAGTGTGGAAACGAAGTCTGTGGATACCACAACTTCGCCAAGAATGTCTGCTGTCTTCGCTGTGGCGCCAGTCGTGCTGGTGCTGCCGTTGTTGCGGATTCTGGCTACCCCTCCCCGATGGATAACGGCTCGCAGTATGGCATGAGCCAGGGTTCGATGGCTGGTACGCCAGGTCCTGGCCCGTTCTCTTCTGGAGGATCCTTTGGACCGGGAGGCGGCTACGGTCAACACTTTGGCGGCCCCCCCAGCCATTTCCTTCCCTCGGGATTGGGTGGTGGCGCCGGCGGCTATCCGGGCTCTCTTAACACGCAGGGCTTCGCTTCCGCCCCCGGCTCGCATTCTGCAGGCCCCTTTGATAGTAGGGCTGCCGAGGCGGCTTTCCAGTCTGCGACCAACGGTCCCGTCTCTGGTGGGCCAGGCAACAACTTCTACAACAACGGCAACCCTGGCAACGAAAACGATCCTTTTGCCTTCCTGAGCAGCGGCATCGGTGGCCTCTCTGTCAGCGGCGACGCTCGCCAGAACGGTGCCGGTACTACTCCTAACAAGTCACCCGCCTAGAGGTGATGTTGTTTTGGAAACGGTGGGGCCAAAGCATCTGCGGCACACACGCCGCCTTTTAGATGATGATTTAACTCAACTGGTTACATGTACCATCGGTATATCTTTTTCGTTCCCGTGCGACGAACTTTGGAATGATGAACATAGAGCATTTGACCTTGGCAAATACCTTCTGGACCTGGCTTGCTTGCTATTTCAAGGGAAAGGGGTTGGTGTGTATTTGGTTTGTTTTTGGAGGACTTAGGACGGAGTGTCGGATATGTTTTAGGCGGGGCTGTGATCTTGTTTCGAGGGCTGGAAGACAAAAGTGAAATACACCACGGCTATTCTGGGTCAACGAGTCTTGTGGTACAAAGCTTTGCTGAGGGAGAAGAAAAAAATTATTGGTTCTCTTTCGCGCTAGGGGGGCAAACATGGTTCTTGGCAAGGGATATAAGGTTGTGTGGACTCGATTATCGGTCGGACGTGGCATCTTTTTTGCTGGAATCCTTTTGTCCCGGTGCTGGTGCATAGCGAAAGGGAGTGTAAGGGTATATCATGGCCTTGTTTGACTCAATTATCCAGTTCGCCGGTGTCGGATTTATCACTCAGATCTAAGGGGGTCTTTGATTTTTGTTTCATCTCTTTCTCTCTCTTGTCAAACTTGCTTTTTACTTGGTCTGAAATCTCTTGTCTCCGTTTTCCCCTTTCTTCCTTTTTTTTTTACTTGATCTCTTTGTCTCCTTTTTGCTAAATCCTTTCTTTTTTTACTTACATAGGACATTCTCTCTTGTCGCATTTGTACTTTTTTCGTTCACTCGTTTTTTCTCTTTTTCTTTTTCAAACAACGTTGGGAAGAGAAGGTGTCAAGGTAGCAGCATTTCAGGAGCGGGGGAACAATTCTCGGCGGGAGTTGGGTTGAAATCGAGCTTTGAAGGGGAAACAACACCTTTTGTTTTTTTGGGCCAAATGAAATGGAAAACTTTTGAACGATGGAAAGGGGGCGAAGGCGGATGGGGAAAGGAAAGGGGGGAGGTGCTTTCAAATTGGCGGGGAGTGGTGATGGTTGGCTACGGTTGAAATTTTGCTATTGTGAGAATGCTCTGATGTTTTTTTTTTAACAGTCCAAAGGATGTGGACATGAAATAAAAAGTAGAGTGAGATGGGATGGGGGGAGGCGTGTCCTAATATATTGTGTGTTGATTTTTTTTCTTTGTAAAGTTCGTGGACTTGGAGATTTATTGTGTGATTGTCTGTTTTGATGGTGATGTGTATGAGACGTGAGTCAGTACACTCCGTTTGACTGAATTATCTATAGTACCTTTATAGATGATCATGTACTCTATGAAATCTTGCTGTTGGCATAACTTGAATCTTATAAGTTTACAAATAACGGCATTGCCGAGCCTTTGCATCTATCTATCCAGGAGAGCCTATCCCCCCTTGTGACAATACAAATCATCAAATCATTCAAAGCACGTCGCCGTAGTCCTGACCCTCTTCCTCGTCCTGCATGAGTTCGTCTTCCCCATCGTAGAGCCCAGCAGGATCCATTGGATTAGAAGCAGCAGATGTTGGCATAAAGGACTGTAGATCGAGATCCATTTGTGCGTCGTCGAAAGGGTAGTAGTAGGAGAATTGGGTATCAGAGGGTGGTTGGAATTGGAATTGAGTGCCCTGGTCGATGCTCTCTAGGTTGTTGCCGTTGTCGTCATCATCCTCGACGTCTCCTTCATCCGCCATTTCGGCATCTTGGCCAGCTTCTTCCTCTTCACCAGCACCATCATCTCCGTCTGCCTCCTGGGGCACAGACGTCGCCGCCCATTGTTGCTGCCGATGTCGATTTCCTAGCTCCGCCAAAAAGGCGTCCAGCAGCTGTTCGCTATCAATCTCAGGCTCGGGCTCAGGCTCAGGATGCGAAATCCACGCCTCAGCCTTGAGTCTCTCGTCTTCTCCGAGGTCGGGCACCATGCCTCCCAGTAACGACTGGTTGACAAAGTTGACCCAGCCCTGTGCGTCATGGGCCCTAGGAACGGTAGATTCGTGGTCTTTGGGCTGCGGAGGCACGATGTAGCCGCGGTTGATTTCCTCGTCGAGATCGAGCGATTCGTCCGAGTCTGTATCCGAGTCGTCGTCTGGACTGCCGGCATCGTCGTTTTCATCCAAGGTGCTGCCCCAGGCTTGAGCGCGTAGTCGTTCGTCTTCTTCGTCAAACAGGATTTCATCTTGCTGCTGGGGCGTGAGTTTGTCCCAGCGCTTCTTGAGGACGTGCCTTGGCTTCCAGTGCTCCAGCGTATCGACATTGGCGAGCACTTCGTTTTCATCCTCAATGTACATCTCCTCCAGGGAGGGGACAATATTCTCGCCCGTCTTCCAGTCAAAGTATCCCCAGATCACCATGTGGCTCAGATGATCGTCCAACTGAAGGCCTCTGCGCACAGCTTCTACAGGAACGGCTTCATCTGGGCGAAGGAGATGCATTCGACCCGCTCCCCAGCCTTCCTTGTGCTGCTGGCCGACTTCGTGCAGAGGGATACCCTGGATCTGGCTCAGCCCATGTTCTACCCAGTAAGTGCCCTCGTTGACAAAGTTGAAATCGTAGCGCAGCTTGAGATCTAGAATATCGGCCAGCTTGTTGAATTTCTTGCGGGTGAGCAGCTGCCAGAGCTTGAACAGGCCTTTCTGACCCATCATGAGTTGCACCAGATCAAACGTGCAGGGGCCGTAAACAGGGTCGTTGAAGAGCATGCCGAGCTTGATGAAGAACATTTGCATGTTGTAGAGATCAGTGTCTTTGAAGATGTGCGCCATCTGCAGCATCGCCTGTCTCTGCTGCGTAGTGGCAACGTCCATGAGAAGCCAAAGCCGCAGCAGCGAGTGATGCATCGTCTTTGGCATCCGGTGACCGCACCTTGCCATGATGGCGAGAATCTCCCTGCAGTACTTATCCCGACCCAGGACGAGCTGTAGATACTTCAGTCCAGGCACCTTGCGGACCTTGCCGTCCTTCTTTGGGGAAGTTGTCATGCCTTGCTTCAAGGCCATCCACGTTCTCTTCTGAGGATCGTCAACCAGATGCTTTGCGTACAGCTGGTAGTGGAAGATGCGGCCTGCTTCAGGGGCTTTGTATTCGATCCAGGCGCGGATGCTGGAGAGCAGATAGCCATTGACGGCTTCGTAAAAGCGGCGATTTGCGAGGCACAGATTCAGCAACTCTTTTCCGTTGAGATGCTTGCCCAATTCCACGGCGAGTTCCACATGCTGGCATATCTCCGAGATGAGGTCTCTGCCCGCGTACGCGATGCTGGACTTTGCTTTCTTTGGTCTCTCGTACGGATCAACGTTGCCAAAATAATCCTCAACGTCGAGGTCGTCGAACTTGAACTTCTTCTTGTTTATGCCGCCGACTTCGATCTCCTCGATGGTAACGCGGTTGATGCCCCTGAGCAGCTCAATGTGGTCGCCACCCAGATCCATGCCCTCGATGCCATTGCTGTACAGGTTGAACAGCTCCTCCATTCCGGTCACATCAACCCCCATATCTTCCAGCATGTAATCACGGACATTTTGCGTCAACGGATCATTCTTTGAGGCGTCGTCTTCTTCCGCTGCTCGGCGTCTGATATCCTCGAGCAGTTGGTGGAAGCTTTGCTCGTTGGCTTGCGGGTCGTTGCTGGGCCCAGCCCCTTCGTTGTTGCCATTCATCGTTTTCCCTGTGGAAGATATGCGTGGGGCAGCAGTGTTCTACTAAATAAGAATTCTCAGGGAGTATCAAAAGATGTAGCTCGGAGAAAGAAAGAAAAAAATGAGGAAGGGAGGCGACTGAGTGACTGTCCTTTGGTTTGAGGCGTCTCTTGTTTGGAAAGGGATGTCCCCATAAACCACAAACAGCAAACAAAGTTAAGAAGCAGAAAAAAAGGAAACGATTCAATGTGAGACAGAGGTGAAATAAAAAAATCTGTCAGCCAATAGAGACCGATAGAAGAGTAAAAAATCGAAGCATCTGTCCATCGTATCTGCCAGCTGTCAGGCGGCTGTCACTATAAACATCTTCTGGCTACCTTGGCCAATGTATCTCCATTTTCCTGTACAATTGCATAGCTTCACCCCGAGCGAAGAAAACATGTTTGCTATCAAACCGTGGCTCGTTTGGAATCAGAGATAATCACTCATCTCGTCTGCCTCTGAGTCTACTATGATCATATCCGAATAATGCCTGAGGTAAGAATCATCCTCACCTCGCAAAGTCTCCGACTCATCTCTCGTATCCTCTTCCGTGCAATTCAAAGTCTCATCCTCAGGTTTCGCAGTCACAATCTCAGGCTTGGTACGCAGGGATTTCATCTCCCTATCCCATTGTGCACGATATTGTGCCATCTCATGCCAAAGCTTCTCTTCACCTTCATCCTATGAAGATCGACTCTTCTCCCAGAACTTCCACCTCACCTATCGGTCAAGCTCATCAACCGGCAAGTCACCGTCGTCTTTTCCAACAATGGATTCTGCAACTTTCCAGATCTGTAGCAGATTGTCTTCTGCGGCGCTGGCAACCAACCACGGTTCATTGGGATTCCAGCTAAAGTCGGCCAAATGGTTCGTATGGCCGCCGTGCATGAATAGCCTATTATTAGAGCCATTAATTAGCTTGGTGCGAAACAAGTTGTACGGTAGTTTTCTGGGCATGTGGATGACTTACAGCTCAGGTGGGCCATCATCCTGATCATCAGGCAGCTGTTCCTCGCCGACGCGGGATAGATCCCAGAAAATGATTCTTCGATCATAGCTGCCGCTTCCCAAGATACCAGCTTCGGTAGGATGCCAGGCAAGAGAGGTAACCGCATCATTGTGACCCTCAAGGGTGTGTACCTTTTCCTTCACATTTCGGAGATCCCAGATTCCGATGGTCTTATCAGCGGAAGCTGTGGCAACAAGGACTTCGGACTTGGGGTTGAAGGCCAGCGCATTGATGGCATCTAAGTGGCCTCGCTTCGCAACAACAGCAGCCTTGCTCGTCTCACTGTGTCGCAAGTCTACGATTTGCAAAGTCTGGTCGTCTGATACGGAGCCGATGAAATTCTTTGAGATGGGATGATACTGAACATCGTTGACAATCTGAGCGTGGTGAGTGTACCTGCGAGCTGGCCGCAGTATCCTCGAATCTGCTTCGAGAGTCTTCAGATCCCTACACCGAAGAAAAGAAGAGCACGGTTAGCGGTGTCGTCGCCAGCGGCCATGGACAGTTATACATACCACAGGCACATGGTCTTATCCTCACTGCCCGAAACCAGGCAGCCCTCCTCGTGGGGGTTCCAATTGAGGCCGAAACCTTCCGCTTTGTGGCCGATGAGCTCAATCTGTGCATTTACCTTGCCCAGACTCGCTGGCTGCAGAGGATGCTTCGTTCGGTCGAAGATGAGAATTTTGCCGTCGACGCAAAGAGTAGCAATAATGTCCGGGTTTTGTGGCTGATAACGGGCCTTGTTGACTTCTCCAGGGTGCTCAATTCTCTGCACGATGTCGCACTTGAGCGCGGCAACATCGCCTGCCTTTCCATAGCCTCCAATCTCGCCTCGTTCCTCGTCGTAGTCGTTGGGATTCGGCGCCACGGCTTTGGGTATCTGGACATCGGCGATTTGAAGGAAGTTGGCACTATCGTCGGAAGTGTGTGTTCCGAGCAAAAGGCGGTGCATGCGATAGTTTTTGCCCTCGGGTTCCTTGACGTCAGGGAACCACTGAACGGTGAGCGTGGGCCAAGTCAAGGCCGTCCTGGAGCAGAAAGGTTAGAGCAACAATCCAAAACTAGAACCACTGCAATTGGAGAATTCACTAACCCAAGAATCATGTCGTATAAGAACGGGCTGTTCTTCTTCCATGTCTTGTACTCTATACCAAGTTGAGATCAGAAGGCTGCACAATGCGAAGCTCGGTCTCGATCGAGATAGCTGCTTACCCTCGTTGATGAGTCTTTCTTCCTGGTCATCTTCCTCGTCGTGCACCATGTCGACTATAAGCACATGTTAGCACCAGTTATCGCACGATACAGCTTCAATGGCTACTGACCATCCGGGTCGAGCTCAGAGCCTTGAGGAGCCATAATGAACGAGGGGCGTTGAGTGCAGAAGAGAGGCGAAATCCCAAAGAATGCAGTATTATCGAACTGTG
Source organism: Trichoderma aggressivum f. europaeum (assembly GCF_033847375.1). Taxonomy (NCBI): domain Eukaryota; kingdom Fungi; phylum Ascomycota; class Sordariomycetes; order Hypocreales; family Hypocreaceae; genus Trichoderma; species Trichoderma aggressivum. The sequence goes on from NW_026946389.1 coordinate 418,493, forward strand.
ATTATTAATAGAGAACAAGAGCCCGCGCTTCGCATCCAACAAGAGAAGCTTCCGGGCGTCGACGCAGCGATAGCGAGGGAGAAGAAAAGAAAAGAAAAGGCTGCGTTCAGAGAAGCTTGAAAAGCAGCCAAACTTGGTACCAACTGGGGCGCGTCGCGCGTTAAGTGACAAGCGGTTGCTCTGGGGCGTGCCGCTAGCAAGTCTCAGGCTTCGAACCGCAGCCTTGCCTGCCACCCCCCTCCCCTCAGTACGTACCTTGGTACCTGTGCTCAACTCCCGCTGGCCGCTAGAGTCATTCCATGCGAGCCTTTGTCGCAGCAGCTTTTGCCATCAACTCCCACCTTTCATCACCTCCCAACAATCTCGCCGACTCCAGCTCCAGCTGCCTAGAAGCATCCTAATCGGATCAGCTACGGGCTTATCTGCAGGAGTTCCGGAGCCTTCTTTTCCTTGGTGTCTTACGGGCGTTGTTCTCTGTTCCTGTCCCTGAGACACAGCGGACGAATCTGCCAGCTTTGCGATATCTGGGGTTGATTTTTCGGCGCTGTCGGGTATCTACAGCTGCTTTCTCCTACTTGTTCGACGTATAATTCTTCTGCATTCTATTTGCGCAAAGCTGCCCGGCTACTGGCATCATGGGGTTTGTTTCTCGGCTGCGGAATCCTCTCGCTACTCATGCTGATATATGCGGCCTATAGTGTTCCCAAATTCTTCAGATGGCTCTCAGAGCGCTATCCAGCTATCTCGCAAGTCATTGCCGAGAATCGGATTCCGGAATTCGACTGCCTCTATGTAAGTTGCTCTCGATACCGAACCACAACACAGAGTCCTAATCCGTCTCCTCCCAGCTTGACATGAATGGAATTATCCACAACTGTACACACAAAGATGCGGGCGAAGATGCTACTTTTCGACTCAGCGAAGAGGAGATGTTTATTCGCATATTCAACTACATTGAGCATTTGTTCGGTAAGATAAAGCCTAAGAAGCTTTTCTTCATGGCAATTGATGGAGTTGCCCCTCGTGCGAAGATGAACCAGCAACGTGCTAGGCGTTTCCGAACGGCCTTGGATGCTGAAAAGGCTCGCGATAAAGCGATCCAAGATGGAATAGAGCTCCCAAAAGAGGAGCCTTTCGACAGCAACTGCATTACACCAGGTTCGTCATGTCCCTCCACAGCCTCTTCAGCTCCAAAACTAACCATATGTTCTCCTTTGTAGGCACTGAGTTCATGGCCAAACTATCCCAACAACTCCGATACTTTGTAAACAAAAAGGTCTCAGAAGACACCGACTGGCAAGGATGCGACATTGTCCTATCCGGGCATGAAGTTCCGGGTGAAGGAGAGCACAAGATTATGGAGTACATCCGAAATGCAAAGGCGCAGCCGAACTATGATCCAAACGTTCGGCACTGTCTTTACGGCCTCGATGCCGATCTAATCATGCTGGGGCTTCTCAGCCATGATCCTCACTTCTGCCTGCTGCGTGAAGAAGTTACATTTGGGCGGGCGTCCAAGACGAAGTCAAAGGAACTGGAACATCAAAACTTCTATTTGCTCCACCTCTGTATTGTGAGGGAATACCTGGAAATGGAATTCCAGGAGCTTCAGAATAAAGATGTTTTGGCTTTTCCATTTGATCTCGAAAGAGTCATTGATGATTTCATCTTGATGGCATTCTTTGTTGGAAACGACTTCTTGCCCAATCTTCCAGGCCTGCACATCAACGAGGGCGCTCTGGCAAAAATGTTCAGAATATATAAATCTGTGCTGCCACAGTGTGAAGGCTATATCAACGAAAATGGTGTTATCAACATGCCTCGTTTGCACCGCCTGCTCGACGAACTCAGCAAGACTGAGTTGGACCACTTTGAATACGAAGTTTCTGATCAGAAATGGTTTGCAGCCAAGCAAATGGAGAAGAAGCTCGAAGAGAGAAATGGGACCAAACCTAGGTCTCAAAAGAACAACCAATTAATCATTACGTCGTTCCAGAGGGATTTGTGGAAGCAAAAGATTCGCCCTTTTATCTCCAACAGATCCCAACAGCCACTGGATTTGGGGTCGGAGCTCAAGGCAGCGGATCGAAAATTCGTCCAAGATCTTGCCGACTCCATGCATTTACAATGGTCTACTGAAGAAGATGAGGAGGGTAACCGTCGCCTTAAAATCTCATTCCCCCCTAAGAAGGAAACCAGCGATGATGACGACGATGACGACGAGGAGGGCAACCTCGCTGCCTACCGTGTCATGAAATCCTACGATAAGGCAACTGTTATTGATGTCACTCCGGAAGATGCCCAAAAGCAGTATGAGCAACTGTATCAGGAGAAATACCAGGGCTGGAAGACCAAGTATTATTTGCAAAAGTTCGAGGAGTGGCCTCAAGACAAGTATGAAGAAGAGCAAAAGAATTTGTGCGAGAACTACGTACAGGGTCTACAGTGGGTGTTGTATTACTACTACAAGGGAATTGCGTCGTGGCCATGGTTTTACGCATATCACTACGCACCACTTACGTCGGGTAAGCATTGCGACATTAATCTTATCGTACTATGGACCTCTCTACTAACAACTGTTTTCTTAAAGATGTTACCAAGGGTCTTGGTGCCGACCTGAACTTCAAGAAAGGCCAGCCTTTCAAACCATACGAGCAGCTCATGGGTGTGTTGCCGGATCGAAGCAAGAAAATCGTGCCGACGGTCTATCACGATCTAATGACTAACCCAAATTCCCCCATCATCGATTTCTATCCGAGAGATTTTGAACTGGACATGAACGGCAAAAAAATGGAATGGGAAGCGGTGGTCAAGATTCCTTTCATTGAAGAGACACGTCTCCTCACTGCCATGGGGCCCAAGAATGATCTTTTAAGCGACGACGAAAAGGCGAGAAATGGCTTTGGAGTTCCCATCAAGTTCACCTACTCCCCAGAAGTAAATTTCGTCTATCCTTCTCCTCTCCCTGGAGTCTTCCCGGAGGTCCAATATTGCCGTTGCATTGAGAATATATTCGACTTGCCCAATGTTGAGGGGCTTGACTACGTCTCAGGACTGACCAACGGAGCTTTGGTGAACATCAAGGCCCTTGCCGGGTTCCCGTCATTGCATACGCTACCATACTCAGCCCAGTTGGTGGAGGGAGCCGGAGTTAATGTCTTCCAGCAGGACAGCAGAAATCCAAGCGTCATTGTCACTCTTACTGATACTGAGTTGCGTACAAAGGTCGGAACTTGGAAAGAGAAATTGGGGAAGCGCTGCTTCGTCGGTTATCCATTCCTTCAAGAAGCCAAGGTTATCAAGGTGCAAGATGAACTGTTTACCTATGAGTTGGCTGAGAACGAACAAGACATCATCACAAAAGATCACAGCAATAGAGATGCTGCTGATTACGCAAAGGAGGCAGAGTTCCTGGAAAACTGGCATGCCAAGCGTCTGGGCATCACAACTGGTCAGGTTGAATGCCTGGTCCACGTTCACATGCTCAAGGGCCTCATCAGAACAGAAGAAGGTGCTCTGATCAAGGAATACGCCGAAAACCCTAGCTTGCGCAAAGTATATGCGGCGCAGACCGTCGTTGAGGAGGTAGTCAACGAGGACGAGCGCTTCATCGAGAGGCCAGCTCTCCCAATCGAAGAAGAGTTCCCGCAAGGCACAAGAGCTTTCTTCTTGGGCGAGTTCGCTTATGGCCGCCCGTTGGAAGTGCTGGGACATGTAGATGGCAAGGCAAATATTGTCGTATCGGTTCCGAAGAACAGAGAGCCAGAGATCACCAAGCAGATGATTTTCCAAGCGGAGCGCAACAACCCGTATACGCCTTCATTCGCGATTGCCAAAAAACTAGGCATTCATCCCCTCATACTTAGCAAGATAACATCATCCTTCCAAGTTATCAGTTCTGCTGGATTGAAACTCAACTTGGGCCTCAACCTGAAGTTCGAAGGTCGAAAACTCAAGGTCCTGGGGTTCTCACGCAAGTCAGAGACAGGATGGGAATTCTCTAACCAGGCTGTGAAACTTATTGCCGACTACATGGTGGCTTTCCCCGACTTCTTCGCGGCGATTCAGAGGGAACCGCAGAAGAGCGAGACTTATGAAATGGACCTGTGGAACGATCCCAGCGTCGCATCCCAGAGGATCAAAGACATAGTGGCATGGCTGAAGAAGCAAGAAACTAGCAAGTTTGAGCGAGTTCCGCTGGATGCTGAGCAACTGGACTCGGAGGTTGTCATGGCCTTGGCCAAAGCCGGAGAGCAGCTGCACCAGGCGAGCTTAGAAGCGACTACCAAGACTCTCAACTCTGTGCCCCGTACGGCCTTGCTGAAACCAGCGGACGCGGAAATGGTACTTGGCAACCAGTACTTCAGGTTGGGAGACCGAGTCACTTTTGTCGCCGCTGCTGGAAAAGTCCCCATTGCCACTCGGGGAACAGTAGCTGGCATTTCCCGCACCGCGACTGCTGTTCTCTTGGACGTCGTCTGGGATGTCCCCTTCATGAGCGGCACAACCCTCGGCGAAAGGGCCCCGATGTTCCGTGGGCAGACCGTGTCATCATCCACCGTGCTGAACACTACAAACTGGCAGGTCGTCTCTGCCTCCTCCAAGTCCCGGCAACGACGCACTGTTCCAGCAACCGCGTCCACCGGATCGTACGGCTCGGTCGGTGTCACGCAGTACAAGGATGCTCCTGCGCCTCCCGCTTTACGCGGCGGATGGCGTGGAGCCGCTGCGGGCGAGTCTGGCCGTGGACAGAACAACCCCAATCGCGGCGCGGCGCGCGGAGGCAAGCCAAACCTACTGCACAGCACATTGGTCTATCGACCAGGCCCGCAAGGGGGAAGCCCAGGCGGCGATGACGTGAACAAAGCCCACAATGGCAATCAAGTAAATGGGAGAGGTGGCAATGGCGGTGGCAGAGGCCAAGGGCGTGGCCGAGGCAATGGCGGCAACAGAGGCTCGGCTGCTCCACAAGCTGGTGGACGAGATTATTCCAACGTCCCACCTCCAGCTAACCTTGAGGCGTCGCGAGGCGGACGAGGTCGTGGCCGAGGAGGAAGGGGACGTGGCGGAGGTAACCCCAACCGCGGCCGCGGGGGAGCCATAGCGCACCAGGCTTAGGAAGACATACCTCTATGGCCCTCTTTCTCTAAATTGGAAGCTAGAAGAAGATGAAATTCAGCGGTAGGATGTTGGGGTGCCCTGTGGCGGGTGGATGGAGCTATGACAACATGTCAGATTATATCTGGAACCATTACTGAGTATAATGTGGCATGATAGGAGCAAGTTCAACCTGGGTGTAGCGGCACCTGAATATCATTGACAATTTCATATCGGAAAACGTTACTCTTAAAACCATATGCGTGCTTCAAATTTTACATGTTTTTATTTTTATTTTCTTTCGCTACTGTTCTTTTAAAAAAGTCAATGTCTTAAGGCTTCTTGCCCTTGGTCTTGTTCTTGGCGGTATTCTTGTCCTTGCTGTCCTTAGACTTGAGAGCAGGGAGCGAGAACCGATCACTGATACCCCCCTTCATGGCATTCCAGGCACCGAACGACTTGTCCAGGTTCCACGTCAAAAGCCCGACCCAGGGCTGGACGTTGTAATGTAGCTTCAGGGTCACGTCGGCAGTCTCTGCGATCTTGCCGCTAGGATGGGTGATTTGGTACTTGGGCTTCTGGTTCTTGAGCTTGAGGATTCCTCTGCAATCGCCAGCGTTAGTTGACTTTGGGGAACAATGCATGCACCTATAGAATGTTGGAAACATACCGCTCAGGCGCAATGCTCTTTCCCTCGGCGCTTCTCTTAAGCTTCTTCATGGCCACGGGGCCAATGTTTTGTAAGTGGTCGGCGCTGGGGTTGGTGATGATGCTGTCCCAGATGACGGCGGAGTTGTTGGTGTTGCCGGGGCCGGCCCAGTCTGCCGTTACGTATACGAAAAGTTGCTTCGTGTTCCATGTGAAGAGGGAAGAGAGGTCGGCCTCGAGAGAGAAGCGGATGATGGCATACTCTTCCTTTTTGGAAGAGTAGTAATGGGGTCGGCCCTTGACACTGTTGGTTTGGGAAAGACGAATGGGTTAGATGGGTCAATGTATACATAGTTCTTCTTCTGTTGGAGACCACACATACACTTGAATGTTGTCCGTCTTAATGACTCCGCTGGGAGAGCGAGTAGAGCCTAGATCTGTGGCGGCGATGAATGCGCCCAGGACGAAGGCAACAGTGGTGAAGAAGCCAAAGACATTCTGGAGACGGGTGAAGGAGCTGTGCATGCTGGGCAACAATCTGGAGCGCCGGCAGGACGCAGCAACGGGGTCGAAATCGGTCAATTAGCAGGAGTTGCGGCGTTGTGGAGAGAGTGAGGCTGCCGATGCCATGTGGATGCTGGTACTATCAATTATAGCCAAGCTTTAGTAGCTTAATAGGACACGTCGCTGGGGGGAGTGGGAGTGTCAGCCTTGCAGCTGGGTCCGGGCGGTGATTGGGTGATTGGGGGAGGCTGCGGCTAGCGATGGGCGCTGCATCTAATTTGATAGCCCAAAGTCACTTTGTATCGGATCGATGCCACTAAAGCCAAGATGGGCTGCATTTGTACATACATCAAGTACTTCGGACGGGCAAAATGCGAAGTAAGGGACAGCCCGCCCACCTTTTCCCCCCGGCCATCAAGAGCGAGACAAGACAGCGGCCTGGGCGGAGTGTCGCTTCACATGATTTGTACTTGCATTGCTCCGTCTCCAAGCCCAGGTGCTGAACAGCTGGAGCTCTTTATCCGCCTCTGTCCGTGATATCGCTACCTTACCTGGTACGAGTGACCTCTCTCTCTCCCATGCCAGCCCTCCCCTCCTCTTCCTCTTCTCTCCCTTTTCTCCGAACCAGGAGCCCGAGAGCCCTGGCAGTTGAACGCAACCGGCGGGAATCGCTACGGACGCGAATAAATGCCCTGCGCCCCGTTGCTTACTCGCATAGCATCGATAGAGCGCCGCTTGAACAATGCGACCACAACCGACGACGCCATGTCCCTCTGCGACGACGATAAGCCGCCCAGCGTGACCACGGGCGCGAGAGACGATGCTGCAGGGCCCAAGGCAAGTAAATAGAAGCAAAGCAAAGCAAAGCATGGAAGAGATGAAGGAAGCATCGTCACCCCAGCCTTGTCATTTCCAGTCTCAAATGCGCAGCCGATTTGTCTACATGACCCTCTCTATTTTTATTCAAACCTCTTTTTTTTTCCCTTGTCACCCTTGGTCTCATTTTCCTCAAAATAGCCTTCCATCCTGAGCGAGTCCCCCAGTGGAGGCTTCAAGGCGCGTGGGCCCTGACGCGCTGTGACGCAGTAGGCTATGTCCACTAACTTGCGCCAGCTCACCGGGCACACCACCTCCAGCTGCGCTATGGCCGCTATGATTTTCTGCCTGCCCTGCCTGTGGCCACGGGCCGATTTTGCCATTTCATCGTGGACCCCTCCACTAATGTCTGCAATATGCATAGACCCAACCACTATCGCCGTCGTTACCAAAGATTCACATCCATGTGCAGCCAGAGCCTGTAGCTGTCGGGGCCTCAAAGTAAGCCCATCGCCTCTCTTCCCCTTCACCTCTCGGTCACCCTTCAAGCATGTGCTGAACTCGACTAGGCTGCCCGAATCGGCGCCAAGCGTCGCTAGCCGAAATCCCATCGAAGCCGTTGAAGAAAAATTGCCAGACAGTCACGCGGACCAAGGCAGCGATAGGAAGCCGACAACGAAACGCCCAGAGTATGTGAACTCTAATGACGCCCAATTATTGCCACTCGCGGCTATGCTTATGATTTTCTTCTCCCGCTGACTTGTCTCAGCGCCTTTGCACGCTACCTATCAGATGCAAGCTCGTTTCCAGATTATGGGTAAGGCTTCGAGTCCATCTGATCACTTTCTTCCTTGATTGCTGACTTGAACAGGGACCGGAGTCGCAGAGCTACCATGGGTCCGGAACGGCTGGTTGGTCATGACATTCGGCGAGGGAGCGTTCTGCAGAGTGCTGACAGACGGCGAGCAGAAACAGATCAACAGGCTGGTAGCCAAACCAGTCAACACCCTCAGCGTGCGACGATTTGAGGGCCAAAACGAACCAGATATACCGTCTGCCAAGCGTCAAAAGAAAGACGGCACGCGACCATTTGACTCAACAATGAGCCCATATTTCACGACACCTCGGGCGAAAAAGAGCAGCGAGCTTCACGAAGTCCGCGTTGAGCCGGAGGACATATTTGATATCAGGAGCAGTTCAAGCACGGGAAATGCGGGCGCCAACAATCTATCAGTCGTCGAATATCGGAGCACACTACCGCAGAGTAGGAAAGGGGGTCGGCGACGTAGAAGCCGGACTGGTCTGAATTTGAGTTCCCAGCAGCGCGATGCGGTTGATTCCAGTCCTGGTCCCTATCGGCTTCCCGCGATTTCTACGAAACGAACGCTTATATCTACAATCTCGGACAGTCCAGATGTCCTCAATTCTGAGAAACCACCTTCTGGGCTTCCAGAGGTGGTTTCTGACATCTCTCCGATTCTCAACGTAAAAAGAGAACGGCCACATCGTCCTGGGGACAATTTTGGGCGTCAGTTCAAACGGCAAAAGCCGTCAACCGTCAAGGAACCCATTGATATATCTGAAGATGAACTTCAGGCCGATTCTGCCAAGCACATGGGCCCGAACGAAAGAGAAAGCGCGATCTCACGGTCATCTGGCACTTCGGGTGGCCTTAGCAAGAACCCTATGCGAGGTGACATGCATCACACAATTTTTGGGAAAAGGTCGCGCCGGCCACGATCCGAAATGATAGCCATAACCAGGGCAGTCTGTGGGAAATGGATCTATAATCGCGACGATCGTTTCGGTGCAGTCTTCTTGCATCGAGAAGGAAAGGAGAGTAAAAGACTTGACCCAGTCTTAGAAAACGGTCAAGTATCAGGCGACCATGCTTGGCTAGGCGTTGATCTAGACCAAGTTCGTTCCTTTGGAGTTTCAGAAGTACCGTACCGTTATGGCTTCGTCTTACGCTCGCAATCAGGAGATGCAGGCCCAAAGCTTTATCTGGAGTTCGAGAATCACGATGGCATCGAGGCGTTCTGCAGAATTCTCAAGTCTGTGCCCATCACAGAGAAAATCGTGTATGTCCTGTATGTTCCGCTCGGTGAATCGCGTTGCTAACTTGACCCCTACAGCGCTGGGCTAGAAACAAGGGCTGAGAGAGCATTCGACGAGGCAAAGAACTGGATAGCTTCAAATAGCCCTCCCAAGTATAGCAGCCTAGTATTTGCCAGAGACAAGAGAGAAAACGATACCGACCTAGCACCCCCAAGCTCAGACGGACGTCCAGGATCGACTCGTCCAAAGCTAAAAGACAACTTAATACAGTCGGCCAAGGATTCAAACGATTCCGATGCTTTGAAGCGAGTCGAAGAGATGCTGGATTCCGATATCCGTCCATCTACGAGGTCAGCCAAGGGTACGAATGATGCTGATGCTTTGCAGCGAGTCGAAGAGATGGTGGACTTCGATTTCCGCCGATCTACGAGGTCATCCGCTCCGTCTACCCGCTATCGCATGCCGTCCCCGGTAGGCTGGACACAAGTGAACCCAGACTGGCATGAATCGTGGCAGGCACCGCTCGTATTCCCCCCAACTGGAAAGAATAGGGCGACGGTGGATAAAATTGACATTCCCAGACTAGACGAGAATGAATTCCTAAACGACAACCTCATCAACTTTTACATCCGATACCTCGAGCACAAGATGGAAAGGGAAAGACCTGAGTTGCTACGCAAAGTCTACTTTTTCAGCACCTTCTTCTTTGAAAAGCTAAGGTCTACAAAGGGCAAAATTAATTATGACGGCGTCAAAGCGTGGACCGCAAAGGTAGATTTGCTATCTTATGACTACATCGTCGTGCCCGTCAACGAACATGCCCATTGGTATCTGGCCATTATTTGCAATGTTCCCAATGCCATCCAATCCACCTGGGAGGGGAAAAGCTCAGAAACATTGACAAACTCAACGTCCAATGCCATAGAAGGGACGGATACGCCCAGCTCCCCCAGATTATCGACGGTAGAGAGAGATCTGACAGAAATCTCCTTGGAGGATGGAACTGCGGCGATGGGAAAGCAAAAAGAAGAGACATTCGACGTATCGCAATCGCCTCCTAAGAAGAGGAGATCCGCAGGCGCTGCATCGTCCAGACTTGACCCTTCGCAACCGAGAATCATCACCCTTGACTCACTCGGTGGGCCTCACGCTCCAACCTGTAAAGCGTTGAAGGAATATTTGATCGAAGAAGCAAAGACGAAGAAGGGGATAGACTTGACAACGGTTCCCACGGGTATGACAGCTAGAGGCATACCGGAGCAAAACAACTTTTGCGATTGCGGTGTCTTCATCCTGGGATATATGCAAGAGTTCCTGGCAAACCCCGACGAAGCAGCACGTAAGCTCTTGATGAAGGAAGAACTGGGATGGAACATTCGTCCGTCTGAGCTACGAAATCGCATAAGAGGGCTACTCTTTGATCTTCAGGGCGAACAACAAGAGCACCACAAGCAGCTCGAGAAGGAGAGAAAGCTCCGCAAAGCCAAGAGAAGGTCTATGGCAGGAACGAGCCCGCGAAGTTCTTCTCCGGTCAGATCTGTTGTATTTTCGCCTCCAGTACCAAAGTTACCGGGTGCGTTTCCATCAGACTCTCCGGAGAGCAAACCAGTACCAGGGCCAACGCTTTCCTCATCAGAATCTATACAAGAAGCCGACGACTCGGAAGGCAGAAGCTCGAACAGCAAAGTGTCTCATGAAGCTCAGGAGAAGCCAAATACAATTGAAGAGTTCCGATTCATAACTCCCTTGCCGGGATCGAGCACTAGCCCCCAAGGCACAAAGGACAAAACCTCTGTCGACACTTCCTCTTTCTTCCCCAAGCTCGACAGCCGCTCCAGTAGAGTTGTTGTAGAGCTGAAATCTGCGAGGGGTTATGACAAGAGCGAGTTTGAAGAGCCAACCTTGGTTGACGACGACGAGGTCCAGATTGTGAAAGAGTTGTCAGGCTCCCCATATCCATACGCGCAAAAGGGCAGCTCAAAGGCTACAGAGACGCGCAGGCGTCGACACTCTTTGGTGGAAGTGGTAGAGTCGACAACAAGTCGACCAACTTCATCCTCTCGGGTGCAAAATCAGGAGATTAAGCCTTCTGTCCACGCTTCGCCTCAGTTGAAGCCGCGTCAATCCATTGAATACGACAGTGACCATGGGACCCGCGGAGGACCCAAATACGATGGCATAGACAGATCGGGTAAATCTTCTGGCCAAACAGTACTATAATTCATTCTTGTGGCATTTTATTTTACTTCTTTTATTCCCATTCTATTCTTTTCCTCTCTGGAAATACCAAGTGGCCCGTCATTTCAGTGCGAAGGGGTACACATTGCTGAGACAAGGGGAGTTGTGGACAAACTTTCACTCTGATTTGTTGCCTCCATGCCGCATGCGTTCGCGGGGTTGTTTTAGGAGAAATACGGTTGAGCATAGCAGGGAGCGTCCTTTCATTTTGCCTTTTCTTTTCTTTTTTTGCAGCTTTGTGGGAACTCAACTATGCAGATGAGACAGGTTTGCTAAATTCGATGCCTGGCTGACCAAATATCATGTTGGCGATATAAGTGCAGCCGGAAGCGAGGGAGAGAGATATAACACAAGATAGAGTAATAACAAAGAAGGAAACCCCCTAAGATGATCATCACGGTCTTGTATACATGCATATTTATGTGCCCCTCTTTCAAAAACGTGAAGAAAAAAAAATAGTATATACATGAACCGATGCTGTACGAAAAAAATTCTGGACTTTGCCATTATGTACCCTTTCTATGATTTTGCTGCTTGATGCTTTTCCTCGTCCTCGCCTGAGCCGTCCGCTCCTTCTTCTTGGTCATGTACGCCGTTGGTGGATGCTTTTGGGATTTTGGGGATTTCAAATACCACTCCGCCGTTTCTCACGCCTTTGCCTTTGCTGACGCTCCATCTTCCTAGGCGGTGGTCCTTGGCCACGGCGGCGACGATGCAGACGCCGTCTTGGCCGCGGTCGCCGCGCTCAAACACGGCGATGTCGTTGATGACGCCGTGGACGGATCGGGGATGCGGGTTTTCCTTGCCGCCGTTCTTGGAGGGCGCGCCGTTGGGCTGGCCGTCGTCGGCATCTGCCGGCTTGTCAGAAGCGTCCGGGGAGCCGCCGAGGGTGGCGACGAGGTCAATCTTCTTCTTGTCCTCGGACAGCCGCCACACGCGCACGTGGCCGTCCCAGCTCCCGCTGAGGATAACGTCGGAGTAAGGGATGGTCTTGAGGGCCGTGATCCAGCGAGGGAGAGGGGCGGGGACGGCCTTGCGGTCCGGCTTGACCTCGGCGGACGCGGCCTCGGGCTTGAGCGGCGGGTCCAGGCCGTGGGCGAGGGGCTGGATGTAGACGGGCTTCTTCTTGGAGACGCTCCAGAGGGCGAGGCTGCCGTTGTCGCTGCCGGTGACGAAGAGCTCGTCGTCAATCATGGCGATGCGGTCCATGCTGCCTTCGTGGAGGAGCGACCGGGGGTTGACGCCGGGCTGTGGCTTCTTGTCTACCGCGCCGCCGCGGAAGACTAGCTGCGTCTCCTCGGCCACCTTCCACAGTCGGGCCGTCCTGTCGCGGGCGCCGACGCTGACGCAGCGGTCCTGGGCGAGGGCGTCGATGTCGAGGATCTCGTCCTGGTGGCCGAACAGCGTCTCGATGTAGGCCAGCTCGTCCAAGCTCCAGACCTTGACGGTCCGGTCCTTGGAGCACGAGTAGAGCTGGTTTGTGCCCCTCCGGAACGCCAGTCCCGTTACGGCGTCGCGGTGTTGTGTGAAGATCTTGATTGGCTTGAGAGTCTCGGCGTCGTAGACGATGATTTTCTTGTCCTGTCCTCCGGTGACGACGAACTTGCCGTCTGAGGAGGCGGCAACAGCTAGAATATTGCCCACATGTCTCTTGTAATCCTTATCCTTTTGCTTGCCCGCGTTTCCCTTGATCCACATCTCCAACTCGGGCCTCTTTTTGGGCGGTGCCGGTGGCTTCTTCGGTTTCCGTTTTGTTGTCTGCGGATACTGGTGCTGAGGGAGGTCCTGTATCCTCCACTTGTGCAGGAAGAGATCTTTGGTGGTGGTGTAGACGTAAGGCGCGCAGGCGGCAATGGATGTGACAGAGTTTGTGTTTGATCTGAAGAATGTTTGGCGGATGCTCTCAAAGGCCAATTCCGCGGCCAATTGGCGGTAGACTTTTCCTTTTGACTCGGCGACGTCTTCTTGTAGCCTCTCGGCGATTAGATCTCGATCAATCTCCGCGGCGTCGAATCCAACCTCGTCCACGTGCTCCTTGACGTTGTCCAGGTAGCGCTCGGCCAGCCGGAGTCGCTTCTCGGCGGCGGTTTCGCCCTCGTTGTCAGAGTCATTGTCGTCTTCGTCGTTGGTCGCGTCGGAGGCGCTCAGCTGGCTCTCGTCATCCTCAGAGTCGCTGCCCGAGATTGACTCGTCGTCACGCTCAACTCGCTTCTTGCTGGAGGCGGCAGGTTTCGCGGCAGGCTTCGCAGATCTCGCCGCCGACTTGCCGGGCTTATTTGTAGCGGCGACTCTCTTCTTGGGCGACTCAGGGCCTGTAGGCCTCTTCCTCTTCTTCTGTGCGCCGGGAACTGTGAAAAACGACGACATTGTGGCTCAATCCGCCCGGCCTGCTATCCCACTATGTGTGGTTTCTACCTTCTCCCATTAAGCCCGTTCTGAAAAAAAAAAAAAAAAAGTTCGAGATGGATTGGCCCACTGAACTTTTCGGGACCCACCCATGTCTCGCGGCCGGCGAATCACACGACAGGCCCGGGTTATAGTGCTTCCGGCCCAGGGCGGTCAGCTCGGGCACAAGCAAACGGGCAGGTGGGCGGTTCGTTGACGCGCAGCGCTACAGCCTAGCGGGATGAGGTAGCTCTGGCTGCTGTTCGCAGGCGGGCTGTAACTGTAACTGGAATGAATTGAGGGCAGTTCGAATCTCTGCAGCTCTCCAACAAGATACATCCATTCATACCCAAACACACACAGTCATCATGTCAGTACCTACGAATGCGTCTCGTCTGCGGCTTGTGACGGCTAACAAACTCTCTCCAGGGAGGTTCTTCTGGGAATCACGGGCAAGGACTTTACTCTCATCGGCGCCTCCAAAGCTGCCATGAGGGGAGCCACCATCCTCAAGACATCCGACGACAAGACAAGGGCGTTGAACAAGCACACCCTGCTGGCTTTCTCCGGAGAGGCTGGCGATACAGGTGAGCTATTCCTCAGATTCTGACGCCGTCCGGGGCACAGGGTTTTTAACGATGCACCAGTACAATTCGCCGAATACATCCAGCGAAATGCCCAACTCTACTCCATGCGCAACGAGACCGAGCTGTCACCCTCTGGCCTCGCCCACTTCGTTCGAGGAGAACTCGCCACCAGCCTCCGATCCCGAAACCCATACAACGTAAATCTCCTCATGGGAGGAGTTGATCCCATTACCGGCAAGCCCTCTCTATACTGGCTGGACTACCTAGCGGCGCTGGCGGAGGTACCGTACGCAGCACACGGCTATGCGCAGTATGTGTTTTTGTTTCCCGGTTGTCTGGAAGCTCTGAGTTTTAGGGCTACAGATTTGAACCATCTGCTTGTTTTATTCATTTGCAGGCTTGCTAACTGCTGGCCTACTCTCTGAACAGATACTACTGCCTGTCTCTTCTTGACAAGCACCACCACCCAGACATTACACTAGGACAGGGAATCAAGCTCATGACGATGTGCATAGATGAGCTGAAGCGTCGACTACCGATCGACTTCAAGGGAATGGTGGTCAAGGCAATCAAGGCAGACGGAATTGTCGACATAGAATTCGACGACGACCGTATTGTGAAAAGCGCATAAGCAACAGCGGGTGCTGGAGAAGGGATGGCGTGTATCACTAGAAACTGGCTTGAGCTTGGTAATTAATATACGGCCGCTTCTTCCGGTTCATTCTTCGTCAGCTTTGTCATGCGACTGGTCAAGGTTTGGCGAATGCAGGGCGAGAAGAGGTACACAGTACCTAGTAGTTGCTGTGGGCGGGCACAAGGCGTATACGGTAACTCTGGGAGTTTCCTGGATGCTGGATACACCACAGCCAACGGCTGTTTGATACTTTTTTCAAGGGTTGACGTCTTTCGCAATACCTCAGTGTGTACCATCCTTGTAGCGGCCGACTTGTAGCCATATCTGAGTGGTAATCTAGGCTTCATACTGTGGCTTAGAGCCAGCTGCATGCGAGGACAAGAATGGCCGGATATCTTCACGTAGTTTCGGTCGCCAATGAAACTTGCCTCTATGGTTTGTGTCGAATTAAAATCCCAAATAGGCACGTTTCAGTTACGGTACCGAACCCGACTTTTTTGTCAAGTTTCACCATGGCAGCTTTGAGACATTTCAGCAGTGATACCGTGGTTTCAAACGCAGCTTGAATACTGTTAAATCTCATTCGCGTTATGCTTCGTATTTCTCCGTACGGAGCGTCCACCTTCTGGAATCGTTTGTGATTTATAGTTCCCCTTTGCTTAATGCGTAAGCTGCGATTTGTCGGAGATTTTACCACGCAGTAGCATCCCTCCAATACCAGCTGGTCTACCTTGGTACTCCTCCATGAATATGTGTTTGCCAGAGGCATCTACTACTTTATCGATCTGTGCAACAGATGAAATTCTGCATTGATCTGTATATACCAGCGCCAGGCGCACACGCGGTGCTGGGATGGTAATATGGGGTCTCGTGTTAGATACAGGCAGGTGGCAGTGATCGGATCTCCTTGGGTTGAATCACCGGTACCTGGCAAGGGCCCTGGTCAAACCTTGAATCCTCCCATGTTACGAGGGTACAGTAATACTGACGTAGACAGTCTTGAAAGCTTTGCCATGGCCACTCCGCGATGGTTTGCATTCAACTCACAAGAGCCCTTTTTGACTTTCTTACATCGAGCACGCATGGTGGGTACCGAATTGCTGCTGTTTTTCCAATAAAATCGCCCCCGTTACTGGGATAAACCCGCTGGCTGTTCCTGGCACGGACGGAGATCTGGAAGATTCCCCCACCCTGTCAGAGCAAGCCATCCAGGTCTGGGATCTGTGCCGTATTACAGGGCGTCCGTCCGCTAGAGAAGCACAGCAGAGTCGTCTGGTGTTGGGATTAATTCCATACATCCACGCTGATTCAGTTGGGCAAGTAGTATTACCTAGAAGCCCAGCTGCAAAGACTTGGTTCACATGCCCGGGGTTTACAGCATTAGCCTGCCTCCTTTTGATTGCAGCGCATATCATCCACGAATGCGCGTGTACATGTCCGTCCCACTTTCTGCAGGTGGGCGAGGCGGTATTCACTTGAGCTGCACTGCACCTATCGGTGTAAGCACGTAGGCATCAAACGAATATGCTGCGTGCTGATTATTAGGGCCCCTTGCTGGTTGGTCCGGATACAGCACTAACAATCATACACGTACAGTGAAAAGTGTCGTAATGAACAGGCTGGCACATGTCAGGCATCATGATAAGGGTCTCGCCAAGTCCAGACGAAAGGGCCCGACATTCCCCAAACCCTTCTGGCCCGGCACCAAGCCGAACAAATCCCATCCCCCGAAAGTCTCTTGTTCTCTAGACCGGCAGCCAGCCTCGCTGACCCCGAAACACTAAATCCCCCGTAGTGGCGATTCGGATAGAAGCCATGAGAATGTTCATCTGCCAGAAGGGAGGAAACCATCGGTCTGCCCAGTAACGTCACAAGCCACAGGCGCCACGGCACTGCGAGGGATGGTTCAGGTACTGCCCAGGTACCGCTGCACCGGCGCCTCGTGCATGGCCAACTCCGATGTGCGCATGCTCACGTGACTTGGTACTTGCAGAGTACTCTCTCGGTGGCTTGCATCCTAAAAATTTCTGACCCCCCTCGGGCACTAGCCGCTTTCTGGTCCGCCTGGAGACTAATTTTTTTCTCGCCTTCGCCTCCAAGGCTCGCCGTCCCTTTTCTCTTTTTCTTTCCCACAACTCAACCCTCCCAACACACAAACCTCTCATCTCCATCTCCCTCTCTTTTTTTTCATCCTCATACTTTCTCGAGGCATTTTCGTCTTTCCTTGGTCTTTCCTTTGAAGATTCTGCGTGTTCTTCGACGGAAAGTGCAAGCACAAGTTGTTTACGCGTGCCCAATTTAATACAAGTCGGAGAAAAAGAAAAAAACAAACAACAAAAAACAGGGAACTTCTGTTCTTCCCGTTTCTTTCTCTTCGTGTTTTCTGTCTCTATTCTTGCGGACAGGCTTCCCTACTTCACTCTCATTCATTTTGCGAGGGTGATTTCCGATCGACCAAGTTCGACGATTCCATTCGCGATTTGCGAACAAAAAAAAAGTTGATTACAACGATTCAAGTCCCTATTCACCGGAACCCAACTTCCAACATGGCGGACCAACTCAACATGAACGGCCTCGACCTCGGCGGCGAAGGCGGCCAGGCGGCTTCCCAGGCACGCTCTTACATCCCGCCTCACATGCGAGGCCGTCAAAGCGCCCAACCCCCCGTCAACGAGGGCGCCCCTCCTGCCGCCGGCTTGAACAACAGCTCCTGGGCTGGGTAAGTACAAAGCACATGATCTCTCCTTCGCAATCGAGCAACGCGACTAACATTGATAATAGTAACAACCAAGGCTTCAGCGGCGGTCGACAGGGCGGCGGCAACTGGAACGGCGGCGAGGGCGGTGGTTTTCAGAACAACCGCCGCGGCGGCGGTGGAGGCTGGGGTGGTCGTGGAGGCTACTCTGGCGGCGGCAGTGGTGGTGGTGGTGGTGGTGGTAACTTCGAAGGCCACGGCGGCGGTAACCACGCTGCCCGTGGCTCTGGAGATGGACAGTGGCGTGACGGAAAGCACGTTCCCGGCCCAGCTAACCCCCGTGTCGAGCGCGAGCTATTTGGCACCGCCGACGATCCTTCCAAGCAGCACACCGGTATCAACTTTGAAAAGTACGACGATATCCCTGTTGAGGCCTCGGGTCGCGACGTCCCCGAGCCTGTCCACCAGTTCACCACCCCCCCTCTTGACGAGCACCTTTGCCGTAACATCGAGATGGCCCGCTACAAGGTCCCTACTCCCGTTCAGAAATACTCCATCCCCATCGTCATGGGTGGTCGTGATCTCATGGCTTGTGCCCAGACTGGTTCTGGCAAGACTGGTGGTTTCCTTTTCCCCATTCTCTCTCAGGCTTTCATCCACGGCCCTTCTGCTGTCCCCGCCAACGCTGCTGGACAGTTTGGTCGTCAGCGCAAGGCCTACCCCACGTCTCTTATCCTTGCCCCCACTCGAGAGCTTGTTTCTCAGATCTACGAAGAGTCCCGAAAGTTCGCCTACCGATCTTGGGTCCGCCCTTGCGTGGTGTACGGTGGTGCCGATATTGGTTCTCAGCTTCGCCAGATTGAGCGCGGATGCGATCTTCTCGTCGCCACCCCCGGAAGACTCGTGGATCTCATAGAGCGAGGCCGCATCTCCCTGTGCAACATTAAGTATCTTGTGCTCGACGAGGCCGATCGCATGCTGGACATGGGTTTCGAGCCCCAGATCCGCCGTATTGTTGAGGGTGAGGACATGCCCAACGTCGCTGACCGACAGACTCTCATGTTCTCGGCCACCTTCCCTCGCGACATCCAGATGCTCGCCAGAGATTTCCTCAAGGACTACGTCTTCTTGTCCGTTGGTCGTGTCGGTTCTACCTCTGAGAACATCACCCAAAAGGTCGAATTCGTCGAGGACATTGACAAGCGCTCTGTTCTCCTCGATATCCTCCACACTCACGCCGGTGGTCTGACCCTCATCTTCGTCGAGACCAAGCGCATGGCCGACTCTCTGTCCGACTTCCTCATCAACCAGAGCTTCCCTGCCACCTCCATCCACGGAGACCGAACTCAGCGTGAGCGTGAACGTGCTCTCGAGTTCTTCCGTAACGGACGCTGCCCCATCCTGGTGGCTACTGCTGTTGCTGCTCGTGGTCTTGATATCCCCAACGTCACCCACGTCATCAACTACGACCTTCCCACCGATGTTGATGATTACGTCCACCGAATTGGTCGTACCGGCCGTGCTGGAAACACTGGTATTGCTACCGCCTTCTTCAACCGCGGCAACCGTGGCATTGTCCGCGAACTCATCGACCTTCTCAAGGAGGCCAACCAGGAGATCCCTCCCTTCCTTGAGGCTATCGCTCGTGAGTCCTCCTTCGGCGGCGGCGGTCGCGGTGGTCGCTCTCGCCCCGGCGGCGGTGGCCGTGGCAATGCCAACCGTGATTTCCGCAAGTTTGGCGGCGGCGGCTTCGGTGGTAGCGGCGGCGGCGGCGGCGGCGGCGGCTTCAGCAACCCCCAGCAGGGTGGTGGCTTCAGCAACTATAGCGGAGGCTCCCAGGGAGGCTCCGGCTATGGCGGCGGCGGCGGCGGCGGCTACGGAGGCGGTTACGGCAACGGTGGTGGCAGCTACGGCAACCCCGGCGGCGCTGGAGCCCAGTCCTCGTGGTGGTAAATACTCACGCTCTCGCATGATGGACATATCGCTGTGTCCCATCATTGTGGCTCCGGTTTCAGCCACTACTCTTTTTTTCTTCGTTTTCACTTTTCCCTTATCGTCATTTATTTTATTTGCGCAACAATTTTGCTTTGATTAAATCGGTTATTTCACATTTACGCATCATGTCATTTGTTTTCGACGACACGGCGGCATCATGACCTGCGAAGGCGGAAGAGTGCCTTTTTTTTATTTACTGCAAAGGGCAGTAACGGTCAGGGGCATTTCACGACGCATGTGATAGATTGCATTTCTTTTGATTTCAGCATCCTCCCTCGCTTGATACCCTTAGACCGAGAATAGAGGAACTTAACGACGCTGGCAGAACGTGGTGTTGAGAGATCTACGGTTGTTAGATCTGGACTAGGACATCACGGTTTTTTTCATGTTTCTGCTGTCTACGAGGGTTTCCTCCCCCCGCAGGGCATTTTCTCGCTTTTCATGATAGAGGGTCATGCTATCGCCGTGGCATACATAGACAAAAGTGGATTTACTCGGTTCTCTGGTCGGAATTACTCGACGGTCTCCCAACGGATTGGGACGGAAGAGAGAGCTTATGAGCATAGACTGGGAATACAGATGGCCTATAGGTCGGTTTCTCTATTTCATTCGAGAGCAAAGAACTGGGCCTCTCGACGCTAGTTATGGATTTTGGTTGGGAGGGCATGGATCAAAGGCTCTCGGCTCTTTGACCGTCATTAGCACAATGGAACGCTTCGACTCGGCCGAAAGGGTGCCGAGTACGCAGCCTTGAAGGAACAGGGTCTTTGGGAGTTTTTTTGTTCCCGTGATAGACAGACAACCAGAGCGGACTGAGGAGTCCCAAGTAAAAAAATAAAAGGTTTTGCGATATAACTATGTGTGGTACTACTGCTACTGTGATGTGACTCTGTAATATCTTAATGTCTCTTCCGTTACGCGTGACGTATTTGATTGATGTACGAGGAATGACGCAAGATTACTTTGTGGCCAGATGTCTGCTCCTCCATCCTTGCTATGAACACTACTAAGGTATCTATCTCATCATGCATGTTGTCGAGGTTTTTCTTCTCTTACTACCCTGGACGTTTTTCTTTTTCGTTTTCGCTTCTCGTTGGGCATTTGTTCTCCGCTCCCCGATTGAAGGAAATCTAGATTGAAAAGCTATCTGTAATCTGTAATAATTTGTATGCAGTCGGGGTTATTCATAAATGCCACCTTGCTAATCTTGGGCCTTTGCTGCGACGGTAAGAGATTTTCTCGTGCGTGGAAGATTCTGGACTAGCCGTCGGTCCATGTACGTATGAGAGGTTTTGTCGGAGCCACACAGCCTACCGCCATCCCGCGCAGATCCTCCCGCGGCAGCGGCTTAAACACCTCAGCCAGACATCAATCACTCACTGGGGCTTTTCCATACGGGTAGTGGACCGAGATTGCTATAATTCGGTGAACTGATGTCCATATGCTGGAGATGGGAAGACGGCAGATTTTTAGGGCATCGTCTAGCACTGCACGTCGAGTTCTCGGGCAGTGAGCTCCACTAGAGCTCGGTACCTACCTAGCTGGAATCTTCCCCGCTGCGCCGGTGCGGCCGGAGAACCTCTTGTAAGGCTCGGGGTTGGGTACGATTGGAAGTACTACTGGGCTCGCTTATTACAGGCCAACTTGACAGTCATCCATATCTCACCTCGTTCCCTCCCCCCCACCAAGCTGTTGGCAGCTCTGCTTCTCTTCCTCTCCCATCACATGCCTCGACCCTAGAGGGAGCCCAAGGAAGCATCACCACAACTCTTGAAGCTCCCTTGCCTTGCTCCCGAGCACGAGATGAGTCTCCTCGAGAGCCTCGACGCCGGCATCACTGGCTTTGTGGGCCAGTGGGATGCCTACTCGACCGGGCTGGTGACGCTGCTGATTGTCCTCGTCACATACCGCATCACCTCGTCGCGCGAGCCCGACGTGCACCCGCTGCTGCTTGCCAGACAGGCTGGTGCTTCTACGGTGCGCAATGAAGGTGAGAGCGCCGCCTACAGATGCCTGGCTGCTCCCCACAGCATGCCGTTGAACAGCGGACTGGATGTCAAGGACCCTGGCGCTTCTCGATGGGCGAGGGGACGCGATGGCGATCTTCGAGACATTTGGCGGAAAGCGGCGGCCGGAAACGATGAAGGGAAAAAGGGAAAATTGCTCACTGTCCTCGGATCTGAGAATGTTATTGAACACCGCCTAGGTAGGATCCCCAAGACTGGTTTCCTTTTCCATGAAAGCTCCCAAAGCGACAACGATGGCTGACTGCTATTTACCTTTTTTCCCTTTTCATAGAGGACATTACAAGGCAGATTAACCTCATTGGACATTACATTGCAGAGCAAGGCGGCATCCGAGTGGCCATCTATCTGCCCAACTCTGTCGAGTTTCTGGTCACTCTTCTGGCATGTAGCTTCTACCCGAACTTGACAACTGTCCTGATCCCGTTCAACGTTTCAAACGAGGAGCTCGTCTCCATGATGCGCCGATCTGCCGTTGACACCGTCGTAACAACGCCCGGCTCGTTCCCGCTCGACGACGTTGCCAAGGCATATCCGTCGCTGAGACAGCTTATCTGGGTCGTGGACGAAGGAAGCTCGCACCTCGACTGGAACGAGGTTCCCGAGGGCATGGGTGGCAGTGTCAACGTTGCTACATGGCAGGAGATCATTCGCGACGCCCCGGCAGACTCTGGCACTGAACTTCCTCCCCTGGACCTGGAAAAGGTTCCCATGGATGTGGTTACCTTCTGGCAGACGAAGCCCGGCCAATTGGAGGAGATGGTGCGCTTCACACAGGCCAACCTGGTTGCTGGCATCGCCTCCCAGATCAATGCCGTGCCCATCAAGGAGAGATTGACTCCTTCTGACCTGTTTCTTCCCGCTGAATCCTTGGCCGGCATCCATACCCTTGCTCTTACCTTGGCCGCACTTTATCAGAATTCTTCGGTAGCCTTCAACTCGGTTGCTGGTCGATCGCCAGATCTGGTTCTAGCCACTCAGGGCATCGCGCCGACGGTGATTGTTGCCAGCCCCTCCAGCTTGCTCAAGATCCATGAAGAGTCCGCCGCCAAACTGAATTCTCCTCTTGCCAAGGCCTCCCATGCCATGTCGACTCGTGCTCTCACACAACAGGGCGTTCTTCCAACCTCGAACTTGCTGTCTGCGTTTGCGGCCGGAGCGAAACCATCCCTTGGGACCGACCTCGGCAAGTTGCGTCTAGTGTATACCGCAGAGCGTGTTGGAGCAGACACTCCTTTCCTTTCCTCCAAAGTCCTTTCTGACCTGCGCGTCTTCACTGGCGCTCGAGTTGTGTATGCTCTGACAACCGCCCGGGTGGTAGGCGCCGTTTCGCAGACGGCCTACTATGACTACAGAGTTGAGGAGGGCGACAACGGCCACTTTGGCGCACCCGCGACAAGCATTGAGATTCGCTTGAAGGACAAGGGCTCATTCAAAACAACAGATGATGTGGTTGTGGGAGAGGTAAGCTCAACACATGGTTTCTCTGGCAATCCAATACAATTCGCGCTGACACGTGGACCAAATAGATTTTCGCAACTGGACCGAGCGTTGCTGGCGGCGAAACAAACCTGGGTGTTGTCGGAACACTGAGGCACGACAACACGTTGGCTTATGTGTCGTGAAGCAGGATCTACGGATGCTAGTTCAAGGGGTAGAGGGAAAAGGGCCGGTTGAAGGGAAGCAGGGTACACAATAGGCTAGGCGCATAAATGTGCTTTCGGAATCACTTTTGGAGAGATTCGTCATTGGACCAGCTGAGAGATTCGGCGATTTTCATTATGCGCTTCAGGAAAGAAATAGCGAAGAGCGTCGATGATGCAAAGTAAATTGATGATTATTTTTTTGGGATGTTGATTGACGTTGATGAGGCTTGAAGCCATCTCGGAATTATCCAGGGAGTATCTTACATGAACCTTGCCTGGATGCTACGATGCAGAACGGCCCGAGGCAGGGCGAGGCAATATCGAGCTGGTCGCGTGCAACTCTATTTATATCCGCACGCGCTGGATGCGAACCAAAGTGCAACACTCCAGACCTGGAAGCTAATTTGGAACATTTCCCGTCTACCCCAGACGCAGGTCCTCGTGGTGCTACGTGCAGGGTTTAGCAGATACGGAGCAAAAAGCACAGACACGGGTAAGTAAGACTAGGTAGACAGGTAGAGTAATACAGTAGATGCTACCTGATACTGCTTGGGAGCCGGGGGTGTTTTGAAGTGACATGACATGGTGAGCGTATAGAGCGCCTAATAGAGCAATAGAGGGAGGGATGGAAGGATTGAAGCGATGCGATGGCATTTACAGCGTATTCCCGGCTAGGTGTGGTGTGTTGACCCTATGTATGTACTTGCTCTTAAGACTACTCCTGAAGCTGTCAACAGCTCACATCTCGGCGGCAAAGGACTACATATGTAACTCTTTCGTCGATGTACATTGACGACTATTGGATGGCGGAGATGGTAGCATAAATGCCCTAAATTTGTCGTCTTCATGCTTCAATATTCTTGAGGATTGATTCGTGTCACTGCAGAAATTATTTGAGTAACTAGTGAGGGCATGGTCTGGCGCTACGAAAACGGGGAGGGGAGGGGAGGGGGGGGCGTCAAAGGGAATGGTTTGATTTGCTTGCTTGATTTCAAATGGATGAGAAAGCCAGAGTCAGAGACAGAGAGAAGAGAGGGGGGGACAGAAGAGGTTTAATTTTAAAATTTTAAAAGATGGAACAATACAAATCCATACCAAAATACAAATGGAAATACAAAATCCGACTGGCGTGTGCAAGCAGCGAGTTCAATCAAATCAAATCAAATCAAATCAAATCAAACTTGGACTCGGCGGATCAATCAGACGCCCCGGTCCGGCGGTTTTTACGGGCTGTTGGGCTCTTTCTTGTCTTGCCCTCTTACTGTACCTGTACCCTCTTACCCACCTCAGTCGCCATCATTCTGCGGTGGGACCCCTTGAACCTCCTGATCCCCGATCCGCGGGCCTGGTTTTCCTCTGTTACCACGTTAGCTTCTCGGTGTGTCTTATCTCCTTGCGTGTCTCTCTCCCTCGTCTAGTTTTTCTTTCTTTTTTTCCCTTCTACTGTAAAACTCTTGTTATAATACCTTTTACTGGAGGCGTCGTTCTGGTTTGGGACCCCTGTCTTATATCTTTGGCTTTTCTCTCTCTTCTTTTTTTTTCTGGATTTCCGAACTCTAATTTCAAATCACTTTTCTGGAATCCTACGTTTATTTTGGCTGCTTCCGATTACTAAAGAGGTTCACAACAAAAAAGCCATTGGATCGCATCGATTCCTTTTGCGACGACATCACTGTTTCCGCTTTTTTTGTGTTTTTGCTGGAAGACAAAGGAGTCGCGGCTTCACCACACAATATCCGCTCTGATATCATTCCTCTTACATTTATTATTCTTCAAAGGCGCCTCGCTGCGGAGGCACGCGCATCCGGTAGCGCGGGAAGATGCGCAGCTGTTGAGTGACAGTGAGAAGAGAGCGCGAAGCGAGTGACGCCGGACTCATTGGGATCAACGTTACTGGACCTCTAATCGACGGGCGAAAACATTGGGATGAAGAAGTTTTCCAAGATCCTGTCGCGGCGACTTGGGCGATCCGGCGACGATGACCATCGCCGTTGGGACGGCGGCCTCGAGTCATCGCTGGACTTTCACCAGCTGACGTCCAGGCGGTGGCGCAGTGGTGACGATGGACTGGCGATGAATGGCGAGAACCACAGCCGCATCTTCACAAAGGAGGTTCCCAAGTACGGCGCCGGGAGGATCTTGGCGGACGGGAGCGACGACGCCGGGCAGCTCTGCGAAGTTTGCCGGGAGATTGACTTTGCGAGCCTGCTGGACTGGCAGCCCGGGGATTCAAGGCCGTGGGTTTCGTTGGCACACTGCTTGAAGCTGAGGCTGCCCGAGGACGAAGGGCTGGGCCTCGACGGGATGACGCTGGACGGAGACGAGATGAGCGAGGACGAGAGGCGGAGGAAGAAGAGGAAGGAGGGAAACCAGTGTCCGTGGTGTGTCTTCTTCCACTCGATGATCACCACGGTCTCGGAAGGGGACGAGGCTGGCGGCTTGGATGGGAGGGATGGGAGGGTCATGAAGGCCAAGTTCACGCCGTATCTGCGTATTCGCTTGGCCTTTGAGCGGCTTGGCGGTGGGGAGAAGCACGCGTTGGGGAAATCGGTGCTCTTTGAAGTCACGACGAGGAACCGGTCTCTCCCATGGGGGTACATTGTGAAGGCTGCGCCGGCTCTGGCGCAAACGGAGGAGGAAGCCAATGCCGATGCTGAGACGGCGACGGAGACGGATGCGGAACTGGAGGCGGAGACGAGCACGCAAGGGGAGATGGAAACGGGGACGGATTCGGGAGTCGAGGCCGATGCGGAATTGAAAGAGGAGCTGTTATCAGAGGTTAAGCCAAGGGCATCGACAGCCGACGACGTGGAGGATCATGTCGAAGAGACGCCAGTTGAGGCGAAGCAGAATAGTCATGCGAAAGTCAACGGAAAAGACAAGCGACGGGACGAATCAAGGGTCGTTCGAGGGAGGGAGATCACTCCGCTGCTCCATCTCCCGCTGGCAAGGAGCTGGGTTGATTTTTGCGACGAGAACCATGCTGCCGAGGCCTGCTCCGTCAAGAACCTGACGTTGGTCAAGGGATTGAAGCTGATCGATTGCGAGGAGAACAGAGTTGTTCTTGCAGAGCAGCTGTCTGCCGCAGCACCTCACGACGAGATACAAGACGATAAAAGCCAGACCGGCACTCGCAACAGCCATGAGAACAGCACCAGGCACCAGAACGTGGATTATGTCACGCTCAGCTATGTCTGGGGAAGTTCTCGCCGCAAGGACAACGAGGCCACCTCTGAACAAGGAACCGACGACGACGACCAGCTGCCGCGCCAGCTCCCGAAACTGATTGCCGATGCTATTTCCACCACCAAAGGCCTTGGATATCGGTACCTTTGGGTCGACCGATATTGTATGCCCGCAAAGGGAGACGTGGAGGGAGCGTCGGAGCGTCAGAGACAGCTTAGCCTCATGGGCCAGATATTCAGCCACTCGGCACTGACGCTCGTCGTTGCCGCGGGCGAAGGCGTTGACGACGGCATCGTCGGAGTCAGCGCGCCGCGCGAAGAGCAGCTGTCAATACAAACGGAGTCGGACCTCTTCACCACGTCGCTCCTTCGCCCAGACCTCGAGGTCGCTTCGTCCAAGTGGGCGTCTCGCGCATGGACATACCAGGAGGGTCTCTTGTCGCGGCGACGCCTCATTTTCACGCCCTCGCAGACTTACTTTCAGTGCCAGGCCGTGCACTGTCACGAGAGCCTTTCTTTACCCCTCGAATATGCACCGGGGTTGAACTTTGGTCGGGTCTTTCCCTCCTCGACCGAAGACAGCCTTCGGCCTAACAGGCTGAAGAACCATATCAAGGCCTACCTGGCCAAGAGTCTTACTTGTACCGACGACCATCTAGACGCCTTCAGGGGCTTGCTCCACGAATACTCACGGCGGGAGAAACTCCCCGTAGAGCACCTGCTCGGCCTGCCCCTTTTCCACCCCGACGACTTTACCAGGCACAAGGTCGTCAGCCAAACGGACCGCCTGGCCGTTGCCCTGGGGTGGATGCCCAACCGCACGCTCCCTTCCTCTTCCATCTCCGCCTCCACTACCTCTTCCCACGACGACCTCCTTCACAACCCCGTCATCGACCCTTACTCCCTCATCGATCCCCCCTGTCCCTTTCCCTCGTGGACCTGGCTCGCGTGGCGGCCCAACCAAACAACGTACAACTACAACACCCCCAGCTACTCCTTCAACTTCAACCTCGTCGACGACGCATCGCCGCTGCTCGACGGCGTGTCGGCCGCGCCCGGGATGGAAGTCTCCGTCGGCTTTAGCGATGGCATGGTTCTCTCGTGGGAGATTGACGGCGACGCCATTGCCCGCAAGGCCGACAAGATCGAGATGCTGCGCCTCAAGACGTACTGCTTCGACCTAAACGTCAAGAGAACTCCCGCGGGCGCGGGCAACAGGTCGACCCTGTCCCTGGCCGAGCCCGTTGCCTCCGCGCTGGGCAGGTCCGCTTCCGAATACATCGACGCCTGGATCCGCCGCTCGTCCGTCACCACCCTCTTCGCCTCTGCCGAGGACGAGCCCGTCGACCCGGAGTACCACCTCGTCGGCGTCCTCGTCTCGGGCCGCCACTGGAAGTCCGATGGGCCGATTCATCGCGCTACGGGCCCGGGGAGCGCCGCGGCCACGGCGACGGCGCTGATATGCGGACGCAGGAACTGGGATCCCGAGGGCCAGTGGGTGCGCCTGGGCGCGCTGAGCATCGCGTATGGCGGGCTGGTGCCTGTGGCGGACGAGGCTGACGCGTCCATCATGAAGGGTGTCGATGCGAGGAGCGGGGAGAAGAAGGATTTGAGGGTACGCCTGCGGGAGTTGGACATTTACTGAATTACTCCTTTTTTTTTTAATGCTTGTGTACGCTATGAAGGGGCGGGGATCTAATTAATTGACTTGCGATGTATGAGTGTGTTATGTTATATATATATCTATGTACCAAGGGGTTGTTGATTGTATTTTTTTTTATCGTGATGGGAAAAAGTTTACGCAGCGTCTTCATGACGAAAATATATCGATACCAATTTATAATCATTACATTACTAGTTTAGATCTTGTGCTTTACATCTTCGTAAATGTTTCTCCATAACATCATCAACATCCAAGCAAACAGCAAACAACGTCTCTAGAGTTCAATCAGTTGCTCAAACAAACTCAATCCATCTCCATCATGGCCCTCACAGACAAATCATTATGCACCCAGCCCACAATCCGACTCGCCACATCGCCCACCAACCGATCATAATGCGGCCCAGGCAAAAACACCGCACAATGCGCCGTCACCTCATCCATGCCGTCCATGTACACACTCACCCACGTAGGATCCATGACCCCATCCGTCTTGCTCGGCGTATTGCAAAACTTTCTCAGCTTCTTGGGCTTACCCATCGCTTCAGCCTCCGTCTCAGCCAAAGAAGCGGATGACGATGCTGCTGCTGCTGCTGCTGCTGCGGCGGCGGCGGCGTCCTTGTCCAGTCGCTTCTTCTCTGCTCTGCCTGCTTTTTCTTCTTCCTTGTCCAGACGCTTCTTCTCTGCCTTGCCGGCCCTTTCTTCATCCTTCTCGAGACGCCTCTTTTCCTGTTCCGCTTTCTGCTTCTGCTTCTTCACGTCCTTTTCGAGCTTGTCCGCGTCCTTTTGGACCTTCTTTTGGCGCTTCTCGATGAGCTTTTCGCGTTCGCGGAGGGCCTTGCTGCGGTCTTTGACGGCGTTCTCGTAGGCCTTTTGGAGGCGGCCGAATTCTTTTTCTGCTTGTTTACGGGAGTCTTTGTCTGTGTATTGTGATAGGTCCGGCTGCTCTGGGGGGTGAGGGAGATCGGGGATCGGAGGGAGGTCTGTATCGGGAGGAGAAGCCAGGGGTGTGTCTGACGGGGGTTTCTTTTCATCGACAGAGCCCTCAGTAACGACGGATGGCGCGTCTGATGTGGCTGGTAGTGCCGTTTCTAAGTCTTGCTCTACAAAATCCTGTTCAGTATCATCCATAGGAATCGGGTCAATCTCTTGCATAGACATCATAGACATCATAGACAGCCGATTCGAATCAACAGGAGGCTCTTTCAACTGGGTACTTGCACCGGCGTGATTAGTATCCTTCTCTATTTTTGGCGTCGAGGGCGCTGCTGGCTCATTTAGACTACCCTCTTTGGTCGGAGTACTGGGCTTAGAAAGAGTGGGAGAGGCCGGGCTTCTTGTTTCATCACTTGCTGGTGAAATGGCCACGTCGGCCAGCTTTGCGTTGATAGCGTCCCCAGCCTTGTACTCAGATGCAGGAATTGTTGACACATCGACCTGGCTTGGATCACGACTGCCTTCAGCCGTAGATGGTGGTTTAGGGCGGCCAGAAGCAAGCGTATAATAGTTGGCAAAGCGAACTCGAGTGTGTGAATCGTTGAATGTGCCACCGCTCAAGACTTGGAGGTCGTCAACATCTTCAAGAGCACGAATCTGGTTGTATCGCGACATGAGCCCGCGATAGTCGGCCAGACACCCCCCAAACTCTAGATGGGAGGCAATGTGGTTGCCCAAGGCAGTGATGAGGCCTTCAGACCAATGCTTGGAACTGAAATTCATCATGCGAGTAAGAAACGACTTTTCCCTAAACGGTGCGTCATTGACGTAAGGGGGGTCAAAGTTGGGATCTCTCGGTTCGCTCAGAGGACTATTCATAGACATGGTAGGTGAAAGGGGCTGTGAATCAGCCGAGTGAGCCTCTGGAGGTGATGGCAATGGGGACCCTTGGCCAGGAGGAGTTGGGGAGGGCTGAAAGAGACTTGAGATGCCCGAAGCTACGATGCCGGGATGAAGTCCTAAAAAGGGCGAGTCTAACGACAGAGTTCCCAGAATACGATGCTTCAGAGGAGAATGGCTAGACGAGACTTGGTTAGGCTATAGAAGTTCACGGCATTAGAACAAATTCCTATAGACATGGGCTTTCTTAGATCACGGATGGCTTACCATGAGAACCATATCGGCAGCCAATAAGCCTCCCATGGAGTGACCAATGAGGATAACATCGGTTGTGGGCGACTCGTGGGGCTCCAGCCAAGCGCTGAAATTATCTCTCGCGACATCTATGGCCTTGTACGTCTTGTACCGAGGGTAGATTTTGGAGTGGACGGCATGGGTTTCTGAAAGGGCTTCCCGTAGGAAGTTATGGACATGAGCAGGGAATGATTGAAATGATTGGTCATTTCCATAGAACCCATGGATGTAGATCAATAGAAGGATTCGCTTGGCATCCGAGTCGGAGCTTGATGGCACCAAAGATTGTGATGACGAAGTACGTGGGTCTTTAATCTTGGAGAGCAGGATTTGGGGGCCTCGTTGATCCGGAGAGGCCAGCGAGGCTCGGGACTCATCCACGGCGGAATAGGGAGGTGGCGGAGGTAATTGGGAGTTGTCCCTTGGCGGCAGGGGAGGTGGCGGCGGCCGGGGAACGGATCTTTCTGGTAGGGGAGGAGGCGATGCCATGGCGTTGAATTAAAGTATGATATGAAGTGATTGGATTGTGGGTGAAGATGATGTGAATATCTCCGGGTTGTGGCAGGAAGAGGCTTGGTGTCAGGAGCGGGTTTCTGAATGCAATTGCGGAAGAGTTGCCATCACTGTTGCCGTATCATGACCGCAGATGCACACATAAAACACAGCCTTGTTGTCGTTGTCATCGAGATGAATGATGATGAGCCCGTGAATCAAAGTTAAACGATCGGCGACGGGACTCGGGAGACGGTCAGAGGCCCGGAGCGGGGGAGAGATGAGGCTGGCCGAGATGCAGATGGCGGGGCTGCCGTTTCTTTCGCTGGGCGCAATCGATAAGGACCCTGAATCACTACCAGGTAGTACGAGTACAATGCCTCTGCACCGCAGCCGTATAGCGGCTCTAGGTATCTCCCATAAGTGGAGGAACAAAAAAGTGCTAGGGCGCTAATAGCGAGCATTTAGGTGTCAGGTAGAACGTTCCGTGCAGTCAATACCTTGGATGCTATGAATAGCCCTGCAGCTAGAGTAGGACCTGGTGGTGCCTGGGCGTACTCGTATGTTCCGGTACTAGGCTGCGCTAGGCTGCATGTGGCAGTGAAAAAGCCACTGCATGGTGCCTGCGCATGGGCCATTCAGGGTGGGGGTTGATATTTTCAGCCTGGACCAATGGCAGCGAAGCAGAGCGACAGCTACATGCAAGTACAAGCACTAGTGATTGGGGGCATCAGTGCAATGCTAGAAAGGAGCACCACCACGGCACATCCGTCATTCCGAACCACGCTGATTCATGGCCACGCACGCATTGGTGCCGTTGGGGGTCTTTGTATTGACGCATTTTGATTCATGTCAAGTGTCATTGGGCCCAGCTTGCCTCGTATTGTTGGCGTGTTTTTTTTTGTTACAGCAGATGCACACTGACCTACCTGTATCTACATTAGTATACCTTGACATCTTGAAGGTACACACGTTGGCTGTGAATGTTTATCAAAACACCACAGGCCATTTCACAGCACGATACTGCTGTTGTCAATATTACTGCCCACGAAACTGCTAGAACAGCCTAGCGGTGCTCGTAGATTAACCAGGAGCACGGCGAGAGCTCCTCGTCTCCGCCCTCTTTCGTCGTGCAGTCTCCCATCTGTAGTGCCAGGGACGCATTGAAGCTACACAGCACTAGCAGGGTTGCCCATCGCTTGCTCGCTCCGTATGTACCTTGGACAAACGGCGAATAGCGCGCAAACAACAAGGCGGACGAAGACTGTACAGTACTCGTACAGTAGTGAGATGAAGAAGAGAAAAGTTCCTAGTGGCGCAACTCGAGTGCCGTTAGAGGAAGCCATTCCGGATGCTAATGGACGTGGAATGATTAAAGGCATGGCGGGATGACTCGTGACGAGTCCGTTGCAACTCGCGGTGATAGAATAAACGAACTCTCAGTCATGCTGTTCTCAACTGCAATACCGACCAAATGCCTGTTCACTTGTGAAGATGTATTCTCCGTGCTTACTCTGTGCGGGTACCGCATCATGCTATTTCGCCGCGTAGTTCAATTCTTCTCCGAACCTGGCTCGGAATGCCCCGTCTCCATCTCCATTGACTGATGTTTATTGTACGAGTAGGCACCCAGTCGCACCCTCACGCTAGCATACCGAGATGGAGCACATTGTGATTACCGACGAGAGATGATCCGTGCTATTCTATATTAAAAGCACAATGCCTTTGCCTATATCATCCTAGGTTGCATCAGGTGCCTTGAAAACGCACGCATACCATTACGTATCACTGCTACTACTCGTACTCCATACACTCGGACTTGTTTATCTCAACACTACACAAGTACCATACATCCAATTGATGCCTGATGTTGTGATTGCATGCAGATGCAGATGCCGGTAGGATGGATCAATGCCTTTTGCTGCTGCTAGTCCTCAGACGGGCAACATCTTCATGCATCCAGATGGACGGATCAAAAGCTTCACCACCTCCTTGTACCCTCTGCTGGCCAGTGGCATCGTGTGCTGTATCGTATCGAATCAAATCTGTGCGTGGACCTGCATCGTTTGGTGCGTCTTGGCGCACGGGCCCGGAAATCGAGTGGCAGATGGCCGGTGATTGGCTGCCGGTGCCGCAACCCCCCGCCATAGCGAAATTACGAGTATAGTACATGTACCGACAAGTATCCTCCCAGCGGCCTTTTGCACTTGGAACCAGGCCTGTCCCGGCACCTGCGCTAGCATCAGCCTCAGGCACGGAGCAATTGGGGGAGATGCGCCAGTGCCTGGAGCACCTGTAATTACATGTACTCGTAGATGTAACCACATGCGCATCCTGGCTGCGAAAAGGCCCGGCATCCTCGTTCAAGTCGTGCAGCTCGGCTTTTGCTCAGGCGATCCCAGGCCTTGCCCGTGTTCGTACGAGTACCTGCAGTACAACGCACCTAGCCTTGGCTGTGCCGGCGCAAAGTACAGGTACCTCCGCCTCTGCTAGTCTGTGTGCCGTGCTGCTCCGTGCAAGTACCTACACGAGGTACGTGTACACGAGCAAATCTCTGTGGCCCGGTTCGTCCCTGTGCCTTGGCGGAGAGATTGCTATCGTCGTCTCCCCTTCCTTCGCTTCTCCTCTTTCGCCCGTTTGCTCTTCTTTTCCTTTTGCCTTTTCTTTTCTTCTCCTCGTGGCCAGCGGACGTGCGCGCATCATTGCTTTGTTTTTTCTTCGCCATGACCTTTGCCTTTCTTTCTGTTGACCATTGTTGAGCCGTTCTTTTGAAAAAGGGGAGATCGCGTGCGGTTTAGAAGAATAGAGAAGCAGAAACGAGAGACACGGGAGAGCCACGAGCAAACGAAACGAAACGAATCACCGTCGCGAAATTGATCCCGGAATAATAACTTTCGCTATATTTTTTATTCCCTTGGATTTCGCCGGCTTGCAACTTTGTCAGATCCATCTTCCAGTGACACGGACGGATGGTGAGAGCGTGGTGATCCTCTTCGATACAGCCATCGCCAAGACGGACAACACCAACCACGACGACATTGACTACGACGACGGTGGTTATTTTGGGGTCTCAAGATGCAGCCGGAAGAAGGAATAGCGAATTAGAATTTCACTTGCTTCATCCCTCGGCGTCAGCCAGCCAGACCCCACAACACTTGGGAATTCGATACGATCAGCACTGCCCACCGACATTGCCACCATGACGAACCGCCGGCCTTCACTCCTTCAGGCCCGGAGCGGTCCGCACGCGCACGCTCATTCTGCATACAAACTTGGACACGCACACGGCCACGGCCACGGCCAGCATTTGCATCATCAGTATCCTCACGACGCCGTTGCCGGCCCTCGACCTGACGACGTCAAGCCCGATAACGCCCAAGGACCGGATCTTGATAACCGAGCTGATGTGCCAGTCCCGGACCAAAAGCCCAGTGATGTGTTAACTCCAAGCGCAACCTCTCTCGTTACCAGGGTCATCCAGACCGTTTCGCTCGTTCAAATCGTGGATACCTCTGGGTCACCAATCGAAACGCTGACTCGCTTTGCTCCTCCCAACACCGTTGTTGTGGATAAGAACACGGGCCAGACGATATCTGCTTCGAATCCGGATCACACAGCAGCTCCCGCTGCGCCGGGGTCCAGCCCGGGGTCCAGCGGAGGAATCAATTCTTCAACGTCCAGCACCGGCTCGCAAACAAACGCCACCCCTGTTGCCCCAAGCTCAGCTTCCTCCTCGGGGTCTTCATCGGTGCCCTCGTTAGGGTCTTCATCAGTGCCTTCGTCGGTTCCTTCATCGGCAGCTTCGTCAGCAGCTTCACCGGCACCACTTTCACCGCCCGTACATTCTTCACCTCCAACGGCACCCCCGGCCCCTTCGCTGGGCATTGGCCATAACGGAACAAACAGTATGTCGTCATCCGGTTTCCAAGTCTAAGCTTAACCAAGCATGTCTCCCTCCTAATCATAACGTGATAGTTCATCACTCTATTCATCATAATGCGACCAATTCATCATTCCACGCTGAATCTGTAAATAACACAGCCTCATCAACCAAATTCTCTTCGGCAACAACACGCCGCCATACCTCATCGACGACCTCTGAAGTTTCCTCTTCTCAGTTTACATCGTTTTCAGATACCGTCATTTCAGCTGCCACTTCTTCCTTTGAGCCTGCGCCTACTGATGGCGCGTTCGGAGGTGTATTTGGAGGAGGTAGTGCACCAACGGCGAGCGGCGCAACGCCCACGCCGTCCTCGTCTTCCAACTCGACCGACGGTGCGCTCTCTCCCCAGCAGAAGCAAGTCATTGGAGGTGTAGTTGGAGGACTGGCTGGCGCGGCTTTCTTTCTGGTTTTGGTGCTGCTAGCTCTGAGGTACAAGCGACGTCAACTCAATGCAGCTCAAGCCGCCAGTCAACCTACTTCAGAGTCCCGTGAACTACCCCCGGCCACCGGCGCCCCTAACGGAGCTCCCAGCGGAGGAAACGGGGGTGGTAGCGGAGGCGGCAGCGGAGGCGCGATGGCGGAGAGATACGGCGCCGCGACGCTAACCGCCGCGTTTGCCAGTTTGTCCCCCAAAACGAGTTCCGTTTCTGCAAACTCTGCGGAAACCGGAGAAAGAGGTTTCTACCGTGTGTCTGGCAGAAAGCTGCCATCAGTTCTGCAGGTGGGGGGCGATGGGTACTCAGACCCTCGTGCGAGTTTCATGAGCGGCACCTCAGACTGGAATCGCGGCTCCCAGGCCTTTGATCCCTTCGGAGGACCGGGAGCCCGGTTACAGCTTGGTGCCCCCATGCGACCAGACAGCGGCGTACCCGTTGTTCGATCCGGCCCAGCCCGAGCTGTTGTCGCAGAGTCAAACCCATTTGCAGACCCTCCGAGAACCCCCCCTGCCGACGCCTCCGTGCCCCCTATGATGCGGCAACGCGAGAGCCCCGGCAGAGGATCCAGATTTCAGGAAGGCCTTTGATCGATACCAATTCGTTACATACAAACTCCATACCCATATTGTTTCTTGTACATTTTTCTCCTCTACAATCTATCACCATCTAAGAAGATATTTTCTCCTTTTCTCTCTCTCTCTCTGTTGCTGCTGCACTCACCGGGCTGCTCCCCCACCTACGGAGCTTTGAATTTTGGGTTCTTTTTCCTTTTTTCCTTTTGTTTTTCTTTTCCTTTACGGCGGCGTTGGCGTGGGCAAAGTGGGGGGATTTTTCAGGCAGTAATCTGAGGAAAAGGAAGGAAAGGATATAGAGGAAAAGTAAGGAAGAGATTTTCTTTCATCTTGGAGGGCCATTTTCTTTGTTCTTGTCCATCTTTTTTTCAGTTATTTTCTTTTCCCTTTCTTGTTCATCTCTAACGACAATCCATTTACATCGGTGGAGGGTTCAAAGAGCGATCCTTGTATGTACGGTGCGCTTGTACACTTTACAATCATGTCATGTATAGCTTAAGTAGGACGGTGCGAGCTGTGAGAAAATGAGACAAATACCCATATGCATGACTATCTTCGATGTCGTATTTGTGTGAGAATGATGGGGTTGGGGAGATGCTACGATGTTGCAGTCAGTGTCATGGAGAATGTAGCATTGTAGATGAATACGAAGGTAACATCGCTCGGATACAAAGAACCTATTGTGGCAGCCGCCGTCTTCGATATAAGGCATTGATCGTTTGTAGACGGCTGGCTACTGGTACGTCGTCGATGGCCCAATAGCGTCAAGTGATCAATTATATTGCATCTATGTGACTACATTTACGGAATGTCGGGGTAGCTTGCATGACATGAAGACAAACATTAGATGAATGAGGAGAGAGAAAAGGATGAACGTGATGAGTGTGACGGACGTGTCGATAAGCAGACGAGACGTTGATGAAACGGTGCAGCAAGTGTGTGCGAGCGGGCCGGTGTGTTGATACAAAGATCCGGAGCCGGCACTGGGAAACATGGGACGCAAAGTCCGCCCTGAAAAGACATTTGCATTGAAGCGTGAGTCATGTCACGGGAACTCGGCGGCTGGAAAAGACTCGCAAGACCTTTGTTTGGGCTCCCACGTGGTGTTGGGTGTCTGACAGGTCCTTGCGTTGAGAAGTCGGAAGTGTCTGCTTTGTTGCCAATGTCCTGCAGCACTTGATGGGCTCGTGTTGCCCACAGCGGAAGATCTACTACCTAGGTACTAAGGCAATGTTGGTCGTAAGCGTCACCTTACCTATGTATAGCACGGGATAGCAGGAGCGCGGCCGTTGGTCCAAATATAAGTTCGTCGTACCAGGTGAGCTATATTAAGAAGGGATCGAGTAAACCTGATAGGGCTGACGACGCTCTGGTTGGCTGCTTACTTGATTGCCTACTCTGGGTCAACTTTTTAGTGCGATGGGACCTTTTGAAGGTGCCACCAACTCTTTGTGTGGTTTTGCTTTGCTGTGACCCAGAGCGCATCAATTTTTAGAAGCTGACGGGGGGGGGGGGCTTTTCTGGGGCTCTTCTAGTTGATTGCCAGCTTGTGCGAAGTTTGTTGGTTGATTGGTTGAGGGTTTTTTTTAGTTGGCGGATATTACAAGTCAACTCGGGTGCATTATGTTGTGAAGTTTCGACTGAACTTGGTATGGAAAACCGAGGTACAGGTACAGGTACAGGTACTGGTACCGGAACTTGGAACCCTTCTGTTGGCAGTAGGTTGGGTCGTGCGGATTGCTTAGCAATTGCAAAAGGATTGGCGGGACCAGAAGCGTGTGCAATCAAAATTCCAAATTGGGTGGCGTCTTGATAGGGCAGGGGATTTGCGGGATTCTGAGCGGCCTGGCGTCTCGCGAGTGCAGCATCGATCGGTGGTGTGCGTTTCACGTATGATTGATTCTTGTCGCAGCTAGATTGGCATCGCGGGTTCCTGGTGGCGGCGGGCGGGGGGTGTGTTGAAACGGAATCAAGTCACCACCCGAAGAAGAAGAACAATGGAGAGAATTTGATTTAGTCTCTCTGTGTGTGTGTGTGTGTGTGTGTGTGGGAGGAATGCGCCGACCCCGACTTGGCGTGTCCCCCAAGAATCTTTTCTTCCGCGTGTGTGTGTGTGTATTTTGTGATGGGGATTTTGACATTAGTGAGCATGGACAACTTTGACTTACAAAGTCCGCCGATGCGTTACACAGGTCCGCAGAGCGTAAGATTGGGGAATCCAAGCAGTTTGTGCGTTCATCTCCGCAACAGCCGATGGATGCTGTCTTGGGATATTACGCCTGTGTTTTTTATTTGTGACTTGTCCAATCTTTTTCCGTCAAGACTTGCATGTTATTAGGAACCACGAATCCTTGTGAATAGCAATACTGAACAAGGCGTGAGACTCTCAGGTTGGCAAATCTACAGCTGCTACCATGACCATCTTGACATGCGCCTCCGCAGACACTGTACGGAAATATAAGAGGGTTAACTCACATCGGGGTAATGATTACCGGAGAGCTGCAGGCCGTAGTCTACGTAGCCCAGCTGACAAACAAGGCCAGAAAGACATTGAATGGACTCCACGAAGCCAAGACGACGAAGGGCGTTACAGCATGCCCGATTTTGAGCGTCACGGAGCACGGATGGGGAACCAGCAAAAGACAAATTAGTCCCATATGATGTGATGCTGCACCTTGTTTCTGCTGTCACACGATGCCGCGTGCTAGTGGCAGTTCCCCATCAAGGCATCCATCAATCCTGGTGGTCAAGCGTCGTCTGGTGAGAAAGGGGTCAATCAGTGAAGCATGGAAACCACACGGCGACTTTTTCTCTCTCTTTGGTGGCGTTGGGGTTTGTTGCCCCTTTGTATCGCCTGTTGACTTCCATTTCCTTCCATTTTGCTTCATTTTCTTTATGCTGCTTGCTTATGTGTCTGTTATATAACCATGACCATGTTCTATGTTGCCTTCAACAACTTACATCGATGGGTGTGTGTGTGTGTGGGCAGCCTCGCTGGAGCCGTCGTGTGTGAAAGTCTTGACATCAATGACTGGAGAGGTCCAAGGCTCGCCGCAACGCACTGACAATTGCATGGAGGTACCAGCTGTACCTGTACTTGCGACACGGCATGACGCCAGCGGTATCACTTGGCCAAGGCTCTAGCCGTTCACGGCCGCACCAACAGGGTGTCAGTGGGCTGATGGGCCCCCAAGAAGAAGCAGAAGCGGCTTGTGCGGCATCTGTCGCTGAGACGTTTGGGGCCCCGATCTGGTACCTGTACCTGGGCAGTACGGGGAGCCGTCAGACAGCAGCCAAGAGCCTGTAAGGGGAGCGTCAGGCGGAGCCCTACAGAGGGCTTCCCGAGTGGGTTTTGGGGCTCAGCAACTGGAAGAGAGCGCCTGTGTCATCCGCCCACGGGGCTGCGGGCTTGTGGTCGCACCCAGTCTGGTATACCCAAGTACGAGTACCGACTGGATATAGTATCTGTCCCGTACTCGTAATAGACTTGTAGGTTCAGGTTCCTGGTCCCCGCTTGTTTCTCACTGCTCAACTGAAATCAAATCAAATCATCCTCCTTCTTCAACTCACTCCCTCACGTCTGCCCCAGATGCGATGCGCTTCCGAATAGCCTCTTGTTGAGTTTTTCTCACAGCTCTTGCATTCCAAATTCGCGCCGCATCGTCCTATTCGCCGCATCGCCTCCTTGTGGCGGCCTTCAGCAACGATTAAAGCCACAGAGAGCCCTTTTGCATTTACGTCTTCTCACCTCGGCCTGCTGCATTCGCCACAGAGACATTGATCCCATTTGATGCCCTCCGCCTGGCCCTGCCTTGGGTATCACAAGCAACCTCACGCCATACAGCTTTTCCCAGTGTCGACCGTCTGTTCTGCATCAGCATACGACATCAACGGGTTGGCACTGCGTTACCAAGACCTATAATTCCAGTTGCCGGATTAGCTTCGAATCATCCCGTCTTTTGCATGTTAGCCGTGTCGACTGGTCCCAATCACAGGACAGTGATAGGCGCATAGCAAGACAATACGATCCGCATATCTCACTAACAAAGGCGACTTCAACTGCAACTCATCCCGCTACCACCATGGATCGCATGGGGATGTTCCAGATGCCCGGCCTGGTGCAACCGCCACTCACAAGCCAACCACCACAGATCTTTGGCTCGTACCTCAGCGATGGCTT
Organism: Trichoderma aggressivum f. europaeum; assembly: GCF_033847375.1. NCBI lineage: Eukaryota > Fungi > Ascomycota > Sordariomycetes > Hypocreales > Hypocreaceae > Trichoderma > Trichoderma aggressivum. Next base: position 458,419 of record NW_026946389.1, read on the forward strand.
GACCAACTTGCAGCAGCTTCCACCGGACATGACGGCACAGATGTTTTCTGACTCCAACTTGCTGCTTGACGACAGCCAGGATGCTAAGAGAAGGAGAATAGCTAGGGTAAGCTTTCCCCTTGTGCCCGTTGGAGCGACACATATGCTGCAGTTGGCTTCCAATGAAATGGCTCGACGTGCTAACCCGGTCTTTCTATGACCTTTCTTCAGGCCTGTGACCAATGTAGAAGGAAAAAGATCAAGTGTGACGGCAAGCTACCGTCGTGCACTCATTGCACTAATTACAAGACCGAGTGCATCTTCACCCAGATTGAAAAGAAAAGGGCGACGCCAAAGGGGTAAGATGGTTCAGGCGTCTTTTATACAAGCTCTACTCACACATGATAGGGCCAAATATATCGAAGCACTGGAGAACCGCCTAACTCGCATGGAAAAGCTTCTCCGGCTGGCCGGTACGCTCTTCAACCGTTTCCCCCAAGACACGTTTTGACGTTGCTTACACATGCTCCTTAGGCATTCTCGTAAATGAGGATGATGATCTCGCTGAACTCGAGAAGCGACTTATCGAAAAGTCAGGGCATGCAGCAGCCGTTGCTCCAAGCTCAGGCCCCTCCTCGCCCTCTCACCTTACGTCGGAAAGCGATGCAACGGCTTCCCCCAGAAGCTCCGTTACATCTCCTGGTCTGCAAAGGGAAAAGGAAAGGGAAAGGGACAAGGAAAAGGACAAGGATAAGAGACAAGAGGATAAACAGAAACCGGTTGCCACGCCAGGCAGCCTTCAGGGCGAGGAGGAAGTCGAAGCTTTGTCTGAGATGATGTGCTCCCTGGTGACAAATAATTGCGGAGAAACCAGATATATTGGTAAAATCATCCATACTGGCAAACGTGTCATGGTTGTGCTCGGCTAACAATGCCTAGGCTCTTCGTCTGGGTTTTCCATTTTCTCGCCAAAGGGCGTCCAATGGATTAACAACAAGACCGGCGACGCCACTTTCCAGAATATGATCTCGGAAGTTTCCGAGGACGACCACAAGTGGACAAATTGGAAGCCTGAAATATTCAGCGACCTGTTTCAGCGACCCGTCTTTCGACCCCTGCCGTCAAAGCCCGAGGCCATGTCCCTGCTCAAGGACTTCTTCGAAAACTTCAACTGCATGTTTCCGCTCTTCCACCAGCCGACTTTTATGCACCTGGTCGAACGCCAGTACTCCGATGATCCATACCAGGGCTCCGGTTGGTGGGCCAGTCTAAACTGTGCTTTAGCCATCGCTCATCGCCTGCGCGTCATGAGCAACCTGGTTCCACAAGAGGAGGATGAAAAGGCGTGGGGTTATTTGAAAAACGCCATGAGCGTCTTTGCCGAGCTCACCATGCGCAACACGGATCTGTTGAGCGTTCAGGCCCTTCTTGGAATGGCGCTATTTATGCAGGGTACACCCAATCCCCAGCCAACCTTCCTTTTGATTGCCGCTGCCATTCGGCTTTCGCATAGCATTGGCCTCCACAAGAAGGGAACGGGATTCAACCTCAACCCCATCGAGATCGAGCAGCGCAAGAGAGTGTTTTGGATCGCTTACATGCTGGACAAGGATCTCTGCCTGAGATCAGGGCGTCCCCCTGCTCAGGACGATGACGACATGAACGTCGAACTTCCCGACGCTGACCCTGAGGATAACATTGGAAACATTCCCCTGGCAGAAGGGAAGGGTAAAATGAATTTGTTCCGCGTCATGTGCGAATTCGCCGTCATCGAAAGCAACGTGTACAAGAGACTCTATTCGGCCAAGGCGGCAAAGCAATCCGACGGCGAGCTTCTTGCTACAATTGGGGAGTTGGATCAAGAGCTAGAGGAGTGGAAGGATAGAATCCCCATTGATTTCAGGCCTGAACATGAAATCAGGGCTTCTCACACGCCCCTTATCCTCCACATCGTCATGGTCCATTTCACCTATTACAACTGCTTGACAACAATCCACCGCATGTCGATTCACCATGGATTCTGGACAAGCCGGTTGGCCAACTACGCAATCTCGGGCCAGAATGTACGGCCACTGAATCCCAGAGTATTCTCGTCTGCCATGCTCTCAACAGCAGCAGCACGGGCATCCATTTCTCTACTCAAATATATTCCACAAGGAGACTTTTCTTGTGTCTGGTAAGAAAATCATGGCCCTCAACACGGAGGGAGGTTAAGGCTAAACATCTTGATAGGTTGATTTTGTACTTTCCAGTATCAGCACTCGTCACCCTTTTCGGCAATATCCTTCAAAACCCTCTCGACCAGCGGGCGAAATCGGATATTCGACTAATGAACCTCGTTGTCACCTTTCTCTCAATGCTTGGCCAAGAGGCAGAGCAGGGCGGAGTCCATAGAATGCTGGGCATCTGCTCCGAGTTCTGTCGCATCGCTCAGAGAGTCATTGAAAAGGCTGAGAGAGAGCAATCTTCCCGTCGCAAGCGCAAGCCTACGGAAACTCCAGCAAACGGTGATGCTCGTAACCAATCCCTGTCGCCGAATGCTGCGCATACCGCCAAGTCGACAACCCCAGCATCTTCGGCCCATACTCCGCAGCACACAGGCAGCACCGCAACGACGACGCCGCAGTCTATTGCCCATGACACCCTATCGCCCGAATTTGCTGCCGCACGCTCATATCAGAATGCCGCGAACAAAGCCACGCCGGCAGGGTCGTCGCCGTCAATCGACTCCATGGGATGGGCGCGAGATTTCCAGGTTCCCCAGGAGATGGAGTTTGAATCCTTTGAGGAAATGACCGGATTCGGCGGTGACGTCCAGTCGCCACCGGCGCCCAACGGCCGTGGTTTCCAGCAGCCTTTGCTCCCCCAAGATCTCTTTTCCCTATCAATGAGCCTTGATTGGAACTGGGTCGAGATGAGCGGAGGGGCGTATCCCACGGTCGAAAACGGGAACTTTGGCGGCCTTGAGAATACCGGGGTCCTGGACCCAAGACAGCAGCAACAGTGATTTGCATGATGCTGGAGAAGCTGGGATTTTGGGCCGGTACCATCTTTGCACGGCAATCTATTTTACAGTTTGATGTGACGAGTGTTGATAACTTGATTGTTTCAATTTTGTTTTGAGTTTTGTGATTAATGTATGCTGAATGGATTTCGTGGGATAAACTGGTTTGAGCGAGCCTGAGTGTATTCTAGCATGATTCTGATGATCGACTGCGGATGGCCGTCTCAACTCCGTCCTTTTTTTTCTTTTGCTATTTGTTTCTTTCCTTGCTGTTCATTCTCTCCTTGAAGTCTCTCATGGTGCGATCAGATAGAACATGTACAGTACTCTTTAATGTGAGAGGGAATAGTGCCTGCTAGGTATGTAGTCTTTGAATCGTTGCTGAAAGTAATCAATGTGTATATTAAAACGCCTCTTTGTCAATTGTTAATTTACACTTGGCCATCGTATCTCGTAAGCCCCTCACGTGGTGGCATCAAACCAGCACTTCTCGCGCAAACACTCGATTTACAGAGAGACAAGTCCATGTGCCAATTACGCTGGGGGACCAGCTTTATTGTTTCACCTACTGGTGTCTGTGTAAAAAAGCAAACACGACGAACAATAAAAGTCTCCCGCCCCCGAAAAGAGGTTTTCATAAAAACCAGGGGAAAGGGGGAGCTAATAAAACAAACCATCACACACCCGCAATTCCCTTTCCGCTGTCCCCAAGGCAGAGGGGGAAAAAAAGAAAAACTTGCACCTTTGTGACCAAATAGAAAGGGGCTCAAGTGTCATTCCCTCCCCTCCCGAGATGTCTTTAACCCCTCGTGTTTTTTCTTCTCTCTCTCTCTCATTTCAGCCGTTCTCATTCCGTCCGAATCGTTTCTCCGTCCTCGCTCGAAGTTTCCCTTTCCATGACGTTCTGCGGCTTTGTTTCAGCAGCTCAAATGACAAACCATATTTCCCGTCCCCGTAAGTGAATTTTTTTGGGTTTCAAATTTCCAACCGGCCCTTTTTGCTGCTTTGCTGAAAGGGCTGTATAAATGAGCAGACAACAAGGCGAAGAAAAAAAAAGGAGTACAAACGCAAATATCAAAGGATGAAAGAAAAATGAAAGAAAAGAATAAAAAGAAGACAAAGGGCGAGGCAGAACACTTCCGGTGAGAAAATAGAAATAAAAGAAGCCTCTGCTCGCCCCTAGCATACATACCCCCCCTGTTCCTCTCCCAAACGCCGTGCTAGACAAAAAACCGCAAATGTTGAGGATTCAAGTCCTCTTTGTCCAAGGATGCAAAAAAAAAAATGTAAATGTCGAAGAGAAAAAAAAACAAGCAGAAACAAAAAGCAAGCCAGTCCCCCTTTGATCTTCTGCGAGAGCCGAGCCTTCATGTATCGTGATATAGAGCCTGTACAAGTTACCAAAAACCATTGTCCCCATAACTTTTCTTTTTGTTCCACGCCCAAGTCGCAAAAAGTCCAAGTTGCAAAGAACCATCATGGACCACAAAATCAACGACGAAAACTAAAGCTTCTGGACTCTTGGAGAGCATTGATTTCAGCTCTCCGCGAGTCCCTTCGGTAAACTCTGTTGAAATGGCAGGTCGGACTCAGAAAGGCCGTAGGTGTCATACTCCAACCATTCCAGGGCCGTAGCTCGATTGGCGCATAGCGCTCGGGTAGGGCGGTGTGTTTCCTGAACTCTGCTCGGTGTTAGAAATGAACGGTAGCATCGGATTTCGGGTTTTCGCTTGCCTTCTTGCGGCGCTTCTGGCCTCCTTCGCCTTCTCCCGTAGAGTAGCCTGTTTCAAGGCCAGTGTCGTCGTCGGGAAATCCCTCGCCATATCCTTCGTAGCTGCTGTCGCCATAGGATCGCTTCTTGATGCTGCGCTGAGGCCGTGCGGCATTTGAGCCAGACGACAGCTGAGACTTGTGCCGGTTGATGGCCGCGCCAGGCATGGATATTAGAGGCGTGTTTGGCGCCGTCGGTTTCGCGGACGGTGCCTTCGAACTATCACCATTAGATGGGCCGATGTCCCCCAACACCGACGTGTCCCAAACTGATTTCGCGACTGGACCCTTGGCCATGGTAAAGGCGCGGCCCAAGGAAGACTTGGTGAGATCCGACAAGCCATCCATGAGAGCCCTGCCCTTGACCTGGTGGACGTTCCACTCGTGGTCGGGAACCTGCAGCATGGCCAGGAAATCCGAGGGCGAATCCTCCTTCTTCTTCTGGACATCAAAGTGCCCAGTGACGCCCAGCCGCTTAATGTGACCCTTGTACGTCTTGCGGAGCGCGTTCTTCTCGCCGTTTGGCTTCTCTCTGGCGACTTCGGCGGCCAGATTAGCCAAGTCGAACATGTCATAGAGATCTTCCGACGTGCTAGGAAGAGACTCGGGATGCGCTAGATGGATAGCAGTGTCAACAAAGCAGAGATCTTAGTAACGGCAAAAACATCCCAACGACTGTCGAGATCCCGTCATCCAAGGGAGGAGGAGCGAGACGAGAGCAGCGGAGGGAGTCTTACGAGATTGAAGAAGGAGGTACTTGAGGCCCACGTCCCGGTGTAGGTCCTCGATGGCGAGCTTGTAGTCGTCAATGTGAGCCTTTTTCAGGTCGCGGTCGTCGCCGACATCTTCGAGAGGCCGCTTTCGCTTGTGCGGTGAATCGTCGAGCATGATGGAGTCGGGGTGCGAGGAGCTGCCGTTGACGCTGTGTGCGGGAGTCGGCAAGGTCGTCGTTCCTGTTCCCGCGGCGGCCACAGAGCCGGACGAGCCGAGGGAGGGATCCGAAGAGGTTGCGGGCGAGAATTGCGAGGGACTTTGGGGAGTTTGGGGGTGGAAAGACATCATGAACCAAGGCTCCTCGCGAGGGACCAGAGTGGCGTGTCGCGCCAGGCCGGGAGGCCGAGATGTCGCTGCGGTAAGGGGAAGGACCGAATTCAGGCGGTCGGCTTCATACACTCGGCCTGTCGACGATGACGGATTTGCCTGGCGTTGTTGGCTCTCTGCGTTCTCGTTCTCTGGAGATGACGGAGGACGAGCTGAGTGCGACGGTCCCGTGTCGGCGAGCCGAGAGAGGAGCAGAGCCCGGCGTCTTTTCAGGGATTTTTTTGCCTTGCTATCGCTAGGGGGCCAGTCGGTGGGTTCGCTGGGGGAGAAATTCCGCTGCGGCGCAAAGATGCGGGAGAGAGAATGGACACGGACAAAGCCGTGGGCGTCGTCGATTCAACAGCTGGGCAGGGAGAGCGATTGTAGGGCGACGGACGGGGGCGATGATGGAAGCGCTGAGGGTTGGAGAGGCGAGTATGCTGGACTGGAGTGGACTGGAGTGGACTGGAGAAAGCAAAAGGTGGAGAGGCGAAGGGATCCTCCGAGCCTGAAAGACGAGGCAGTCAATGGATTACTGGCAAAAAGAGCGGGCGGCTCCAAGGGCTGGGCTGGGCTGGGCTGGGCTGCCTTTCCTGGCCGGTGCGGGCTAAAAGGCACTGGAAAGGCTTAGCAGTGGGTGCTTCAGCGGCTGTCTGTCAGCAGAAGGCCAACGGCGCTAACAAACGCGTGTTGCCGAGGATGGCCTCTGCGTTGGAACGCACGTTGCTGGGCATTTGATCCCCTGTGTGACACTTTGAAAAGGGCGCTTGCAGAGCTTTTCTAAAATAGAATTTAATAGTACCCAAGGGATCAATAAGTACCTACTATACCCTTGTGCGCACTGATTCTCTTTCAACGTCAATTAAACGAGGCACTAATTTCTCCCCGTCGTATTTCAACGGCATGTGCCTGTATGTCTCAGCCTCTCCCCCAAAACAATTCGCCGTGCTCGTACTTTGCACCGTCGACTTCGTACAGGTACCGCCGCTAGCGCTCGCTGGATTCGACCAATTGATTGACGCCTTTCCGCTCGCTGCATCATCACGTCTGCTTATGTAACCCAAAATGCAGAGGCTTTCAGCAACTTTCTCGCTTCTCCACTCCTCTCAACCGCATCAGTAAGCAAAGAGCACATGCGCATCACAAGCTAAATCACATGACTGGCGGGGCCAGAAATCCGATTCCGAGGGGCGTGCAAACAAAATTCCCAACTTCTCCCCCGCTGGAGCTTCTTCTTTTCTTCTTTCTTCTTCTTTTTCCCATAAAACCACGACCAGCAATCGATAATTACTAAACCGCCGCCGGCTTGTTTCTGATCACTCAGCGACGCCTCGATGCTGCCGACGATGTCTCGATGCCTGGTCCAGAGCGCACTTTTTTACAGCAACCTTGCCTAAAACCATCATCACGAGGGCCCCGTCTGTGTGGCTACCATGATGCGGTGATGACCTGACGCAAGTGACATACTTATTCTCGCTATATCCATGTGTACCTATTTGAGAAACGATCTGCGGGGGGAGAATCATGTGCAAAGGGTCATTGTGAATGTGTGTGTGTGCGCATGTGAATGGAATATCAATCTTTCGACCTTTTTCACATTTTTCACATCTCCGTGAATCACCAAATAGATGCCTCACCTCGCACACATACACCTGCTCGGGATACAACCAGAATGATGTCGCATCTTCACTCCCCTCTGGATCATTCTCTCTGCAACAAACTGGAAATACAAAGGTAAGCTCTATATTCATAGGCTCGACTCCGTATGTAGCGTCTCATCTTCCAACCAAACATACCACCTATGATGATGACACCTAACATCTGGTAAACCTATCTGCCATGCTGCCGTTTTCCGGGGATGTAAACCATCATGTTTATATAACCGTCAACCACTTGGCTGCGTGCGGATAATCATTGGCTTGACTGATCGGAGTGTGGTCATGTTAGATGGAGCAAAAGAGTTGCCTTGAGATTCGTAACCCATATACTGACCAGAGTCACTTCTCCAGGTGAGCCAATGAAGCCCAACGACGTTACCAGCCTACATAACGCATATCACGAGCCCCAGCACTGTTCTTATACTACAAGGCGTAAGCGGCTCAAGGTGAAATCTGCAACTTAATACTGCGGGACACGGTTTGCCGTTCGAGATCAATCTACCTGTTATCAAATCACAAGGTTGATTGAAGAACATCTCTCTCGTGCACTTTCCAGCTAGCAGTTGAATTCTACGACGAGCAACGACAATCGTGTCATGACAAAGACAAAACCTAATCAATTGGTTATCTTCGCCCAACGACGGGGAGCATCCGGCTGCCAAGAAAGTATATATCTTATATACAGGTAAAAGAAGAAGAAGATGATGAAAAGATGATCACGTCTCAGCGTGTCCAGTCCCTGCCAGAGTGCAACTTTCAAGAAAGAAAAAGGGGAGGGTAAAATCGGGTATGTCCTTGTAATCTATACAATCGAACGGGAAGAAGCGAAGGGAAAAGGAGAGAAAGCAAAGAAGGTAATAAGAGGACGAGGAGAAGGAGGAAAAAGAAAAAGATGTCAAGGAAGAAAACGAAAAAGAAGAAAAATACAAGGAAGAAGAAAAGAAGAAAGAAAAGAAGAAATTGTCGGATGTCCAAAGATACTGCGTCGTTTGCCCAACTCCAAGAGGGTATTTGCTATCTCAAATTCCGCACATGGTCCCGTCGTACCACTCCAGGCAAATGCGTTTTTCCCCCAATGTCCCAGACCAGTCTGCCAGAATAATGTCAGAGGAAACCCTTTTACCATCAGCTAAGAAGGTCTGGTGACAGTATGTAATCGAGTTTGAGTCGAGTTTGGCTTCGGGAGTGTGGCCTGCTGATTCCCTTACAAGCCAACAACTCCTCTGCCGTATTTTGCGTCGCCCGCCGAGCCTGCCAGGGCCCGTCCGTAGTGCACCCCAATGCATAAATCATTTGCTGCCCAACTCCAAAGGGAAAACGGTAATGAAAGGGGATAAGTCGGATAGAATGTAGATAGGCAAGCCCTGGCCTCATCTACTTCGCCGTTTGTCAAAACGTATAATATGAACTGCTATGTCGCCACGTAGCATGCACTCGCCTTCCGTATACTAATCGGCCGTAATTTTTGTCTCTGTGGTTCATGTAGTTGTGCCCGCTCAATTTTTATAATCGAGATCGTATTGGCAATGTTTCCGGTGCCATGGTGCCCTCGTAGATGACAATTTGCTGCCCAAAGCACAAATTTAACTTGTGCTATGATGTAACGAGGGCCTCGCTCTATTGACTGGTGACGTTGCTCCTCCTTGAGTTATATATCCTCGATCCCGTTTCAGTGAGATGGCGCTGTTTAGATCGTTGATACCGTAGCCGTCGTTGCGTTGCTGGTTATTTGCGTAGTCCGGTGCCCCGCTAGGATATACGCTCCTTGAGTCTGTACGAGAATCATGGCCACTCAGGCCGCTCTGCATAGTCTGGGGGAACCCAGGTGCGCCCACCGAGTCTGGGTAGTCTCTTGCACTTGATGGGGCAGCCGATGCTCGCGGTAGAGGAGCCGCCAGAGAAGGGGTCAACGGCGCTGACAGAGGTGCAGCACCGTAGCTGGCTTGATACGTTGAGGGTGCTCCATATTGCGAAGAAGATCCGGCTGTTCGATGATTGTGCGACTGAGGAGATTGGAGTGCTCGATAATGATCCGTCGTATTCAGGGGTAATGAGGCTGAAGCGGCTCGAAGACGAGATCCATTCTCAGATGTCTGCTGGAAATTGGGGTAGCTCAATCCTGTCGGCGAGGGTTGTGCATTACTGCCGCCTGTTGACCATCATCAGCGTCAATATTCAACCGATTTCGAGGTTCATCGTCAACTTACTCGTGTAGGGACTCCGGTCAACACTCCCTGCGCTGCTAGATGCCGCTTGGCTCATCTGGCCAGGCTGATAGACCAAGGAAGACCGATCAGATACATTGGAGTGCGCATTCGCCCCAGGATGCATATAGTGTAACTGCAGAGACTCAGACCTCGGTCTAGATACCGGATCACGGTTATGATAGGTTTGGAGTGGCCTAACTCCGTGGCGATGCGCATCCAGAGGCCCGTGTGGCCCGCCACTTCCATGGGAAGGATAGCGCTCACTAGAGTGTGGTGATATTGGCGACATGACGCCGGACGAATTCACTGCGCCCGAGGGGTAAAAGCCGATGTTGCCAAACGATGGCGTCAAGCCTGTGGGCGACATATGACCTGGTCCGTCTTGGCGTCGCACGTCCACCATTAGAGGTGCTCTCATCGAGTTGCTCGGGTATGGAGGGTGATGTCCAAAATCTACGGGGGCTGCCAACGGCATCGGCATATGGACCGCCCCGTAGGGAGAATGCAGGGCTTGTACATTGTCAAAATCGTCTGGAACTGCTCTCATCTTGATCATTCGATCACGGTCATCGGCGTTGAGCCTCTTGATCTTCGCACGCCTAGCAGACCAGTCAGATGTTATCGGCATTCCACCCACCTCTGGAGAACATGGGATAGGAGATCTCTTGTTGATCTAGCGTACCTGTTTTGAAACCACACCTGGACTTGTCGAGGGCTTAATCCGGGTATTTCTCTAGACAGCCTTTCTCGATGGGCAGCGTCGGGGTGTGGCTGCTTTGCAAATTCGCTCGTCAAGAACCGTGTTTGCTGGTGCGTAAGCCTTCACCATCATGTCAGCTCGCTGGCTTCTTCATATCCAGCCATGGCTAGAACCCTACCTGAAGCGCTTCATCTTTCTGCGGGCTGCCACCCGTTCTGCCGCAGTTTGAAGTAGCGAATCCGCCTCATCCTCGGCCATATCCTCGTCAAGTAAGGCATCTTCTTCGTCCTTTGGTACCACCGCACGTTGATCATCTGGTCCAAATCTATCCGAGGGATTGCCCAAGCTTTTCGCCATCGCTGAAGTTGAGTTGACGTAGCCCGAAGGTGCAGAATCTCTAGCAGTGGCTCTGGCAGGCGGTAGGGGTTCGTCCAGCAAACGGGATGCCGTGCTCATGCTTCTTGATTCTTCCTTTCTCTCTGATGACTCGGCAAGTCGGGAAGGATGGCCGTGGTCCTCTGCCCCTCCGCGATAAGTATTGTGGTGTAAACTGGATGTCAGTGTTGGCTGTCTATCTGCATGAGCTTCCAGCCGAAGATTTTCGCTCTGCGCCATGGATTGAGGTTGGTGGACTACTCCCGAGTTGGCATGATTCGATTCGGAGGGCTGAGAATAGGCGGATCCAGCTGGCTGCGAAAGATACGGATACTGGCCCTGCCAGTCTGGCTGTGTTGGTAGTGAGGAGTCGTATTGGTCTGACATGCGTGGACCGGTCGTAGCTTTACCAGGAGCCGGAAAGTATTTGCCAAAGGACCAGTGGCTATGCTCGGGGTCGCAGGACCTAGTGGCGAGCATTGGGATGTGTTTTAGGCCTTCGGGTGGAGAGGCGCCCGCGGAATCACCCACACGACTTTCTCGAGATATGGTTGAAAGCGCTGCTAACATCAACTCGACAAGAGCCAGACAGGCAGAGAAGCTACTGTCGTCGCCAGCAAGTTGTCGACAGATCCAGATCCTGAAACAGTCAAGCCAGCTTACGAGGTCCCGAAGGATGTTCCGTGGTACTCCGATAGGAAAATGGAAAGTTGCTGGTTAGGTTGTCTCGCTCGCGAGTTGTATGATCCAGAAACTCGAAACCAACCAACCAAATAATTTATCACGAGGAACAAGTTTAGTTTTGATCAAAAGCAGTGGCACGGAACAAGGACGGCTCGGATTAGTTTGGTCTGGGTTGAGGGGGCGGGATCACTTCGAAAAGGGACTGCCTTTGATCTCGGCCTGCGGAGAGCTTGCTGTACTGGTAATACAGTGGATGTATCCCTTTGACCGGGTTGGCCAAGAAAGAAGTAGGTAGTTAGCCGCCTGCAAAGCGAGAAGAACCAGTGAGCGACCCCTGTCTCAGCAAAGTTAGGGCATGAGTGGCTATCCAAGTTCAGGTCGCAAGACTGATTTGAAGGGGTCGTATCTTAGTTCCAAGGTTCCACGAGGTAGGATTGGGAAAGTCTTGTATGGTGACATGAAAATGAGGACCGCATACCACGCGCTACAGTGGGGTCCGACATCGATTTAGGTGCAATCGATGGTCCTGGAATCATCAGCTCGCATACAGGTATATGCCTCGTGCAGGTATGGGGTGCCGGGCGGTCCCTAAGATGCTAGCAGGATGACTGACTTGTCCCGAGCCTGCAAGCTCCAGATCTTGTCAGAAAACAGAGTACTCGTAATATCCGTTAGGAGGGGTTTCAGAGAATTGTCCGCAGAAGAATACGGCAAAAATGGAGGCTGCCGCTAGAGACAAGGACCTGTATCGATGGAGAAGAAGCTGTGGGGGGGGCGTCTCCGTACCTGGTACCTGATGAAGGAGGATGGGGTGGGTGAGCCTATCCAGGCTTTGAAGCTTCGTGATTCGAGAAAAGCCGCACTGTAATGGGCCACCAGTGCAGAGCATGCCCTCTCACCCTTGCGGTTGTCGGTTGAGCTACCAGGAGTCTTCCGTGTTCCAAGATCGGGAAAGAGGGACCACTACCAGGAAGGGTATAATTGAGAACGGCCCCTTGTCCAAAGCCTTTCTTGGTCGAACTACTACGACGACTTCTCCGTAATTCTAGTATAAAGATGTTGCCAACTTGGTGTCACGTAGTTTTTCTGAGAAAACAACGAGTGGCAACGAGTCTCTGGCAATTGCCAGCAACTTTGGCTCCCTAGTCGACAAGTAAGGAGTAAGTTTTGTCATGGGGAGCGGCCGGAGCAGCGCGGATCTGGGCCCTCAGTCGAGCAAGTCGAGTAGTACTGCTACTCGCATATACAATGTGCGTGTCGGCCAAGAGGGGGCACTCAGCCGCGGCGACGCAGCGATCCGATGCTCTCTTTGCGCCGGGTATGCAAAAGCAGACCCATCAGGGACGTCGCGTTCAGTTATTCGTCAGCGCGAGCACTTGTTGCCGCAGCATGAGGGCCTCGTTGATTATGCCAGACCGCCGCTTCCAACTGCGAAGACACTTGTACGCCCGCGCGAAAGCACAAGCTAAAGTGGCTCTTCAATCTTAGCGGCATGGGATCGATCTCATTAGCCAGCAATTTGCATCAAGGGACAGGGCTTATAGCAAGACCAAAGCCAAGCGGTAGCAAAGGACCACATAAAAGGGTCGCAAGAATCGACCACCAGACGGCACCTCGGCCGGACCACTGGCGGGTTGTTCAGCGGCTCCTGGGGAGTAGCAGCACATCTTCTCTAAATCGAGTCCGCGGACGAACGCATGACCGTCGCTCGAGGCCTGTTTGCGTACTGAACCAATGGGCTCTTCAACAGGTTACAAAGGCCATGGTCGTTGATGGCATAGTACAACGGGCAAGGGGGGTCCTCGAAAACAAGGAGGGTTGACGCCAGGGGGCGCGCATATCGGTGACCAGGGGGGCTGCCATCCAGGACAGGGGTCATCAGCGGCAAGTCAAAGACGACGAGAAATCGCAGGGCCTTGTGAGTGGGGGGGAGGGTCGCCATATTTGAATGCAGGTAATAGTTACAGCGGCCGAGGAGGACGACTAGGTAGGCCGTGGTGGAGTAGTTGTTGTCTTTGTGTTGAATCGAGACAGCGCTCGTACACGTACTCGTGGCCGTGGAGGATGCGAAAGAGAGATCCCCAGCTATCTGATCCGAGTTATTCTTCTGCTGTAACTGGAAGAGGGTGTGAGTAACGGTGACTAACACGTCCAGCCTCGTTCCGCTTGTTCATGCAGATAACGCGCGCGATCAATTGGGCTTAGGAGAACATGTGAAGCGGATGACGGTTGGGAAAACTGCAGCACGATGCCTTTCAAGGTATCCACCCCTCCTCCCGAGCGTGGCGTAATGGAGCTAGGCCCTCTCACTGCAGAGTTGTTAGCTCTCATACGATGGAGGCAAAGCGAACGGCATTTGCAGCTAGGGTGGATTGGATTCCCTTTCTTGCATCAGGCTGAAGCGAGAGAAGTGGCATCCCTCACCTGACCACGAGAACACATACTCGTACACGTACACAGAAACGACGAGATGAGCCGCGGCGCTGATATTGGAGGACAGAAGCTTCCAAGTCGAAGCTGCCACAGGTCGAAAGAGCATCGCCAGGATGTCTGCGCACGGATCATTCGACACGCGGAAGAATTGCAGGGCATCGACCACGCTACCCGTACATCAATCTAGGGCTACCTGGGATGTGCTCGTACTTCGTACTTTCGTACGAGTGCCAGCCTTTCCATGGAGGTGCTGAGAAAGGATATGCGCCGGTGCAACCGGGCCAGACTTAGTGGGGCCAGCCCAAGCCGCGAGATGCTCAATCCACGTAGCATTGCGCTCTTGTGCATGAGTCTGCGCGTGTATGTATGTGTATGACCAGCTCGCGTTTGGGCCAAGGCGCAGACAGGCTGGACAGAGCCTGCAGAGTGTAATCGGTCGCATGTCCGAGTACTGAGCAATGAGGCAGGCTGGCTGGCAGTGCGATGATTCGTACAAGCACTCATGATAGCACTTGAAGGCAAGCTGTAGACCAAGTCGTTTCATCCCGAGCCGGGGGGTGGCTAGACAAACTCACAGTTCTAGCTCCCTCAGGGGTAGCTACGAACGAGAACGCCCAAGAATGTCGCTGTGCTCGGTAATTGGCAGGCCCGCCGCCTGCTGAATTGCTGTTTTATATTTGCTTTCAAAGTTCCCGCTCTTGCAGACATGCAGTAGGCCACGTGTGAAGTATTAACGCTTTCAGTCCATATCGGGCAGAGCCATAGTCTATAAGAGTCTAGTTCTAAGAGAACTGCAGTAGTATTAGCGAAAGCGAGCAGCCGGAATGTTCTCACACAGTCAATGTTTAAGCCTACCTGGATCGATTGACGCTGTAGATGCTGCTACAGTATGTTGCGCATACTGGGTAATGAAGGGAGGAGAGCCATGTCGTTTCAAGATGCCTTAGCAGTGGATCTCTGGGGCCAGGGCGGATTATGCTGTCAACGGAGCCGGGAGCGAGATTCTAGAAGAAAGAAACACTCCACTATACAGGTGAAGTAAGACACCAGGGGAGGGGGGGGGAGTCCATCACGACTGTTGGAATAAGCATGAATGCCAGCAACGCGGCGGCGCGGGGCAGCGAGTCAGAAAACATAAAACGACGTATTATTGCCAGTCGTTATATCGAAGAGAGCTGCAGGTCAGACAGCAAGGCTCGCGAATCTGCCAGACTGCTGCTACTGCCCCTGTTGAAACAGGTGCGCATGACGGATAGCTCTTGTTGTCACCGGGCTTGTGTCTCTTCTGCCGCCCATGGTGCGAACTGGGAGACACCCAAGGCGTCACACGGGGTGCAGAGCAACAATGGTTGAGGGCTCGCACAATGCCTGCCGCCGGTGAGAATATCCGGAGCTCAGCGTGTCTCGGGCCCTGCCTGCCCAACCGTTGACGTGTCTACGAAGTAATGATATAGCATTTGTCTGGTCATCTTTCCTCCTTCATCGTCCCGCCTGGAGCACCGAAAGCCGCACGTTGTATTAGGCAAGATCCGACCACATGGCTTTTCGTGCCAGGTTTCGGATGGCCGCCGGCCACGCGGACGCAAGTAGCCGCCATGTCGGAAGTGGGAAAGCCTCAGGGCCACTTGACTCATTGGGTATGGGTCGACTTGATTGACGCAGCGGGTCTGGCTGTTTAGAAGTCATGTTTGGAGCTTCTGCTCCCTGTCTGGGAGAAGGAGAGAAAAAAAGGGACCCCGGTCAGCTGTGGCACGACTGGTGAGCTTCTAGCTGCCGCCGTTGTGAAGCAGCTAAAGAAAGAATGGATCACCCGATGGCCCAGGGCAGCCCGGGCGAGTTTCGAGAACGGCCGAGCTGGTATTTGTACGGTGCCGTCGCCTTCTCTTTTCAACATGTTCCAAGTCAGAGTTCCCCGGGTGCTCGTATCGTATACCAGTACAGCAACTCGACAGCTCGTTTTGCCTTCTCAGGGCCTAACGGTCGACGGACGATAAGGCACCGTTGGAACGTCCGTCATGTGCATACGGTTGTGTGCGCATGCATGGAGCAAGTAGCCTTGCCGTACCTGTACAATAGCACGCACGCAAGGTGTTAATCTCGAGATGCTCCGAAGGGGTCAGGGCCATCGCCATGCCGTAGCATTACATGTGTAGCACCGGCGATGGCCTGCACAAGCACGTACCTGTACTCGGGGCCTGGTATTACCTGGACCGCCCACTAGCAGGCCTCTCGCTGATCGCTTGCCAGATGCCACCCTCCATGAGGAAACTGGCCGGAAGAAGGAATGGGCAGCAGAAGAAGAAAACGAGGAAACACGACGAAAGAGAGCAAGGCTGTGTGCTAAGGGGAGGGTGAGAGCTGCAGGCCTGGAAAAAGAGATATCGACACTCCCCCTCCCCAAACTTCCAAGGTCGGAGTGCCACCTCAGGCACCCGTACCGTATACCTGTTCCTGCTGCTGCAGCGCTCCTGTCTGCAGCGATTCCCCTTGTTCCAGTACTTGCTCATGCACCTGTACCTTGTACCTGCACCATGGCCCGACCGGTCTTGTTCTCTCCTTGCCCCTACCCTGGACTTCCGCCAATGGCTGGCGGCTTCACAGATTTCAGGACCTCTCGCGTAGCCTCGCGTCGCCGCCTTTTCCCCGCGCCTGACGCCTTGCGAAGCCCCCGGTCTTGTTCCAGCCGCTCACATGCACATGCTCCCTCAAGCTTCAAATTTGCTGCGCGACAAAGCGGGGAGCTCTGAGGAGCGCGTTCCAATCGAGGCCCGGACCAATGCCTCAGTCAGTGCTAGTTCCCGCCCGAAGAGGTAGCAAATGGCTTGCGATGGAGAGAGGCAGATGGAGCAACCGGGCCTTTCATTTCAAGATGCTGCGACCTGGCCGGAGCATTGCGACTTGCACGACAGTTGCCCCTACCAGTTGCAAGTTGGCTGCATGTGCTGGTGCCATGGAGATGAGCGAGCAAGGTACCCGGCTCTAGGGGAGAAAAAAGAAAAGAAAAGAAAAGAAAAGAAAAGAGGCTTACTCGAGCTTGCACAGGACCGAGCCGTCGACGACCTTTGTCCCTCAGGCCGCGTGCGTGGGTGGCCTGCCGGGCGTGGCCGTGTTAAGCATCCTCGGGTTTACTCCAAGATTGCCCGAAGGCCCAATGGCAGCGTTCTCTCACGCCTGTGCCGTTGGTTCTCGACCTACTGCATCCAGCTGGTGGTGTGGCGAGCAACCCTGTGGATGGACGGCTCTGATGGGATGCCTACTGCACAAACTTGTTTGTTCGGTATCATATGCGGGCGCAGAGCACCTTGTACTTTACTTGTACCGGTGCTATGATGCCGACCTTGGGGCTATTGGAAAACAAGCTTCATAGGATGCCCAAGGTAAGTAAGGTGTGCCTGCGGTGTGTGCGTGTGTGTGTGCGTGCCCCTCTGCCCTTGTAGTCCTGCCCTTTGCTTTGTGCTGATTCTACCTATCAGCAGGCTCCTGGATGAAGACTCATACTTGTTGCCACGCGTGTGTATTACCCCTTCCGAAGGAGGGTGTTGCTACCATGACCGCCACCAGTACTACTTGTACGAGTACATACATGCTGCCAGGCAAGGCCTTGGTTACAGACCTATCCATGCTGCAAGCCATGTCGGGCACATGGGCTGGACACATGTTCTCTTGGACTAGGCCGGGTCTTTAATCATCGCTTCAGCAGGCGGGAGATCTGCCCCCCGAGTCGCATAGAGATGAGGAAAGCATGCAGATTCATCACTGCCGCCTCTCTACTTTACGGCAAGTGCGGAGTACATGCCGGCGTGAATTAGCCGGAAATCGAAATCACCTCTCAACAATGGACTGCAGAAGCTGAACATTGGCGTGATGGGAACCCTCACCTTCCCGGACGCCCAGCTTTTCGATGCGGCCGACGCTGTGCTATCTGTACGAGCACTCGCACATATCGGAGGGGTCCTAGCCGGTGCTGGATGTGCAAACCTGCTCGTCTAATTTCCCTTCCGCTCCCGGGAGGAGTCGTGATCGAGCCATCCACGTAATTGCAGAGGGGAAAGGCCAATCCTTCAATTCAGCCTCAATCTCACGAGCAGAATCCTGGCCCTGGCAGCGTGACATCAAATATACAAGTACTACAGGCAGAGTGACGGATCGCCGCTTCTACAATTCCGCCTATTTTTCTTCTTGTTTTCCATTCCTCTTCTCCCTGTCGGCGTTTATTTCGCAAATTTTGCGGCGTCGGAAACGGCTGAATACTCTCGACTACTTGCTAGGTATGCCAAGAGCTGAAGTGAGAAGCGCCGTGTGAGTGCCGCATCATGCATCAGAGCATCGGCCTTCCTGCATCATCTTAGTTGCGCATTAGTCAGTGGCCTGCATCCTACAGGAATTCTCTCACTCTTGGTCAGATACGCAGTCGAAGCCCTCAAGATTATGAGCAAGGCATCGAATGAGGCTCGTCTCGCGAAGTCAACCCTCGTGCAAGGTAAATGTACCGGTTTAATCAAACAGGTACTTAACTCGAGGCTTGGTGTCCACGCCCTTATTTAGCACTTGGGTGCTAATCAACCGTTATTATTGTAAGGCTTGGTGAGACATTTCGCCAGGAACAGCCCGATCTCCAAATGAATCTATTATTAGGCCCGTCGGATGACTTGCCTAGCGCTGAAACGCTGGGAGCACAGACGCTAGATGCTCGTTTTTGACGGGTTGGAGAAAAAAGTAATTCGTACGAGTACATGGTGGCTTTGCGACATTGGCGGATACGAATAACATCCGCGAGCGAAATAAGCAGATGTTGAGCGCACCCTGAATCGGCTACAGTACTGGACGCCCACAGGACGGCAATGACACTCGCTGTACTTGGACGACTCAGGTTTTCTATGCGTATTGAATGCAAGGTAGGTCGTCACCATCACTCGACTTCTGCCGGCATATGCAAGTCAACCCACCTCGTAACTTAATGCTTACGGATACGGGTGCTCAACCTTGTTGGAGCTGTAAGAGCATATATTACCTTGCCGTCACTCTGATAGTCTCGTGACCTCAAATGCCAAGTAAGCAGTACCAGGGGTTGTGATTAAACATGTACGTGTATGGTATAGAGTCGTCTGTTATTCTGCACGCATCTAGGAATCTCTCTGTTGATGATGGCCTTAGTGCTTGAGGTCAAGGTCTAAGAGACCATATATAAGCCTTGGGCCATCAATTGGATATTAACATGGAACACTATGGAATCCAATTGGCTGAATGGAGAAAGAGGATTTGGGATATGAAGAAACATATTCACGATGGGGTATTCGCATCTTACACGTTGTGACAGAAACATGTGTAAATATATGGTAACAGGACATCCAAACTGCAAACATGCACGATTTCAGGACTTCGAGTTATACATAGGCACGAGTTTTTTTATTCAATAAGACCCATTGTCGTAGCTTTTGATACATATATCCCTGGGCTGTTAATAGTCGTAGAATCCCTTTCCGCTCTTCTTTCCAAGCCACCCGGCGTCCACCATCTTTCCTAGCAATACACTTGGGCGGTATTTGGAGTCTCCTGTTTCTGTGTGCAGAACCTTCATGATAGACAAGCAGGTATCAAGGCCAATGAAGTCCGCAAGCTGCAGAGGACCCATGGGGACGTTGGTTCCGTTCTTCATAATGGCATCGATTGAGTCTCTGTCGCCAACTCCCGTCTCAAGGCAGATGATGGCTTCGTTGATGTAAGGCATGAGAATTCGATTGGCGAGGAATCCAGGGGAATCAGCCGAGACGGATGTGACCTTGCCCATCCGCTTGCAGAACTCAACCGCCGTATCAAGCGTCTCCTTGCTGGTTTGCAGGCCGCTAATAATCTCTACACCCTTCTGAACGGGGACGGGGTTCATGAAGTGAGTAGAAACAACTCTCGATGAAGCCGAAGTGTCGTTGGGATCGGTAGTAGTGGCCGCAGCAATGCGCGTGATGGAGATTGAAGAGGTGTTGGTCGCCAAGATTGCGTGAGGGGGAGCTACCTTGGCCAGCTTGCTGAAGATGTCGAACTTGAGCTGAGGGATCTCAGGCACAGCTTCGATAATGAAGTCGACGGAAGAGAAATCCTCAATCTTGGTACTAGTCGTCAGCAGGGAGCGGGCTTGGTCAGCCTGTTCCTGAGTAATTCTAGACTTGGACACGTCCTTGGCCAGCAGCTTCTCTATCACGGCTGTCAGTCATGACATCACTTGGCCCGCGGCTCGAAGCTCCAACGCACCCGCAAAAGCAATGCCTTTACTCAATGCCTGATCAGAAGCATCGACGAGGGTAACCGGAACCTGCGCCTTTTGCGCAACAACAAGCGCGATGCCTAGGCCCTACATACAGCATCAGAATGCCATCTTCACGTGTAAGCGGGATCAGGGCTCTCACCATCTGGCCGGCGCCGAGAACACCGACGCTCTTGACATCAGCGGCATATTGCCTTGGAGAAGAGCTGAAGCAACGGGCCTGGCGCACGGCTCCCAGCGCCCTCCCTCGAAGAATTGAACTGGCCATTTTGAACTGTGAAGGATGGAGAGAGATCGGTGAAGGTCCAAGACGGCTAGACGAGGTACATGAACAAACTTAATATGGATTGCGGCAAGCCGGGTAACCTCGGCCCATTTGCTCGGTGGAGGTTGCGTGAAGCCCGTTGCCGTGTTATCAGTGCCGACAATCATCCGCATCCGCTTATCGACCGCGTAAATTGGTCGCTGTACACCCAAGCGCGTCTCAGCTAGACGCGTGTTGGAGGGGCAGCAGCAGCAGCAGCAGCAGATTTGTGAACTGACTGGCAGTCGATAGTCGATAGCTGGAGCATTGAAGCATACAGCTGCTTGCGGTTGGCCGCCTTCGATGCTGTCGTTTCATTCGCCTTGATACCCATAGCAGCTTCACGCAGAAGACGGCCCCGATGGAGCTGGGCGACGGCACAACGGACATTGTCCATCCTGAAGTTCGGGCACACATCAGCAGCCTCGTTGCAGCGGTAGGTTCTCAAAAGAGACCACGATTACTCGAACTCCCAGGACAATCTTATCACTGACGGATCATGGTAGCTGGGAGGCGCAAGCACAGAGGACGATGGCCGATACCACCTGGGAGACGATGCGCTGGAGGTCCTCCGCGATATCAAGCGATGGATTCGCTTCTACGACGAAAAGACGAACCGCATGGATGTTGCCCGCTGCATCCACGAGGCGAACTTGATCGAGGGCGACCTGCTCCCGATCCTGGCAACATGGCCCGAAAACGCTACCGATAGCAAGTACAAGTCTCGAATTGCGCTCTCGTGCTTTGAGATCATGGTTCCGTTGACTTGGCCCATGGAGCGTGATAAGGAACGGATGACGGTCAATCACCATCGGCACATGCCTGTGTTGGAGCTTGCACAGGTTCAATACAAGAGGGCTATTATCAACTTTGACGAAGCTCGAATCCTTCATGCTGCCGTCAGGACCGCCCTGCCCTCGCTGGCACTCCCAGCTGGCGACAGAGCAGCACGCGACCAAGGTATCATCAAACTGGTGCTCTTCTTCCTCCGCAACATGGCCATGATTGCCCCTCCGCCCAATGTTCAATACGAGGGTGACGAGACGCAAATCTCGCGGTCGGCCACCATCGATGCCTTTTCATACCAAGACATATTCTTATTCCTCCTTACGTTGGCTTCAAACATGGGTGATGATTTCAGAACTGAAGACACCTCTGTCATGGAGATCATCTACCATCTCATCAAACGAGTCGACATAGAGAAACTCTTCATGACAGAGCAGCAAGTACACAAAGCAACGGCCAATGAGCTCGCGTCGCTGATGAATAAGGAATCGGCCATGCACAAGGCCTACGCTCGCAACGGCCCAACCAGACACAACCGCTTCGGAACAATGATTTGGGTCAAGCGTGAAGATGGGAAAATGTCTTCCCTTTCAGGACAAGATGCCCTTAGCGATGCCTCAACACGTAACCTGAAGATGGATAACAACAAAGTTTTCAAACCTCCTCGCAGAACAAGAAAGGAGAATAAGGACGAGAGGGACCTGGGCCCGCCGGCGAAGCTTAACGCGCGAGCAGCCGGACAGCTCCGTTCGTTCGTTGAAGAATTCCTTGACTCGGGCTTCAACCCCTTATTCCAACACGTTCGCAAGACTATTGATCGAGAGGCTTCGCACGTCATGCAGTACCACAGGAGGCAATTTTTCTACCTCGTAGCATGGTTTCTTGAAGCCGAACGGACACGAAAAAAAATGAAGAAAGGATCCGGTGACAAGGCCAATGATGAGGTATCCAGCTTTAGCCTCGTGGCGGGCGTTTTAAACCAAGAGATGTTCATCACCCTCAACAAGGCAATGCACGAGGCATATGAGTACAAGGACTGGCACGAGCTGGCTGCCGTGATGAGATGCTTCACCCAGATTCTACTCACTGTTCAAGAAATGTCGGAGAGTGGCCGAGAGGACGATGAGGAAATTGCAGAAAACGTCTTGAGTCGTCTGTTTTACGAAGAATCGACGCACGATACCATCGCCAACATAATCAGGACCTACAAGGACCAGGGATTCTACTACCTAGATGCTGCTACGGAGCTGGTTCATCATTTCCTGCGTATTCTGGAGGCATACTCAAAGCAGAATACGGATATGCAAGTTCGCTCTCGCAAACGAACACGGCAGAAGAAGAACAAGGAGCAGCAACTGCAGCAGGGTACCGAAGACGGTGCTCTAGCTGAAGAAAATGATGACTCGGCCAACGATGAGGAAGCTACAGAACGTACTTCCAAGGAACGCAAATTTGATTTTCAACGCTTCGCGGCTCGCTTTTCACCACAAGGCGTGGTGGATACGTTTGTCAAGTTTACGCGATTCTATCGCGATATGGACGATACCCAGTTGAAGCGCGTCCATCGATACTTCTATCGCCTCGCATTCAAACAGGAGATGAGCGTAATGCTTTTCCGTGTCGATATAATCCATTTGCTATACAATATGATCAAAGGCCCTGAGCCTTTGGATAAATCCTCAAACATGTACAAAGATTGGGAAGAGCTCGTAAAGCAAATACTCCGCAAGTGCTTCAAGAAGATTGAGCAAAGGCCAGAACTCATCATTGAAATGCTCTTCAGCAAATTGCAAAGCACCGCTTTCTTCCTAGAATACGGATATGAGAAGCAGACCACTTCCAAGAAGCAAGCGAAACCGGGAGCTGAACTTGTTTTCAAATACACAGAAGAGCTCGATCGGCAAATCGCCATCGTGGTTGGTGCACTGCTGGATAAGAACGAGGGAGATCATATCAGTTGGGTGAAAAGTGTTATTGCCGAAGCCGAAAGCGAGCGCCGATCCTGGGCTGCTGCTGAAGAAGCCTTGGCAACAACAGAGAATCCGTTTGAAGAATCAACAGATGCCAACGAACCCAAAGAACCAAGCAAACCTTCCCCCTTTAGTAAGTCTCTGGTGATTGTTTGTACTGTGATCATATCTAACTTTTACCTAGTTGTACGAGCTGATAGCGACGCGAGACGCACCGCCAGATTTAAGAATCCATACCTGCGTCTTCTACTGAATCTCTGCGGATTTGAACTGTTTGGGCCTGCTTCGGAGGAGACACCCGAGTCCCTCTGGGTACTCCCGGAAGATGTCACTGCTGACTTACTCAAAGATACATTGCATTATATCAACCAAGCGGAATTCAATCCACCGACATTTGACGATGGACAGCTGGCTGAGAACCAGCTAAAGAGAAAAACACTGCCCCGCAAGAAGGCAGATTTTGATGATGACGAAGGTGACGACATAGATGATGAGTTTCTATTTGAACCCGGCGGCCCGACAGCAAGAAAGGCCATCGATGAGTCAGAAAGACCTAAGAAGTCAAGAAAGAGAAGACGAAGAGATAGTCAAGTACGGGAACTAGACGACGAAGAAGTCGAAGAAAAAGCTCGCAAGCGGCGCGAGCGCGAGCGCGAAAAGGCGCGCAAGATCAAATCCGCCGTGTACGTCAAAGAAGGAGATGACGACTTTGACGAGGAGGAGGACGAAGCGTTTTTCGCTCGGGAACGCGAGATTGCCGCTCGTGCTGCAAAGGCTGCGCAGTCGGCTGTGGATCCTGAGCCGGTGAAGAAGCGGAAAGCTGTTGCGGTGCGGGTTGATAGCGATGAAGAGGACGAGGAGGAGGGCGGTGACGATGACGATGTCCTAGGCTTGACTAATGATGAGGAGGCGGAGAGTAGGGATGATGATACCCCCATGGCGGAGAGCGATGGCGACAGTAGGAAGAAGAGGAGAGTTAGCGTCGAGGATGAGGATGTTGATATGGAGGATGCTTCCAATGCTGCACAGTCTCAGCAGGTGGAAGAGAATGCCAAAGAAGATGGCGATGACGTCCCTGTTGTGACTCGCAGACCGAGGGTGCGCGGTGGCTTTGTCATAGACAGTGATGACGAGGAATAGAAAAGGGTCAGGGAAGTTGAAAAAGTGCAGATGGCAAAGGGTTATCCGTATATTTTACCATATATGTAAAGAGCATTGCGAGGAAATTTCTGGAATATGAATGACGACCGCATATTAATAGAAAAAAGAGTCGGTATCAATGGTATATCCTTTTTTTTGTATAAGCGGTATCGTAACCAAGTCTATTATATATTTTGTTCGCCAACCTGCCAATTTTTTTCATACCTAGGCAACGTGTACCAAAGATGTCCATTAATTCCACATATAGTCAATAGCCAAATCGTCATCCCGAGTATCAAAAAACTCCATCGTCTCGCATCATCAAGCAAAGCACTTTTGAGATGTATGCAGCATCATACAGGATGCTCCCTCTCCACTCTTTTATCAATACTTCTCCTCCTAGCGACCATGTTCCGTCCAGTAGGAGCTTGTCCAAGCTCTGCTAGATCCTCTTGACTCTTATGCAGAGAGCCATGGTGAACGCCCCTACGACCACGACCAGGACTGCCGCTTCGTTGAGAAGATGATGAAGATCCGCTCGCCACGGGTGTATCGTCGCTGCTCTGAATCTCATCTTGTTGACTAACACCGCCCCAAGAGCCGCCTATTCCTTCCATGATATAGTCGGAAGCAGTTGGCTCGTCGAGCACGACCAGTTCTTCTGGGAGAAAGATCCTAGGCAGGACGAGGGCGCGGACGGGGATGAGGAGCAAGATGATGATGGGGAAGCCGACGGCAGCAATGGTTTGCGTAATGGCAAAGGTGGCGCCGAACCCGACCAGCTCAACGATGACAAAGCCCCAGATTGCGGCGCGCCGCTTTACCAGTTTGAGATGTGAGCTCGCGGGAGTCAGATTCTTATCTCGGGCCAAGAAGAGCAGCTTGGCTGTGATGCCATTTGCTTGGAGGGCCTGGACGCCCATGATGAAAAATAGGCCAGCCAAAACTCCGTGAGGGACCAGATGGAGGACGACGAGAAGAGGGCCCGTCATGGTGCCGAGGGTAAGAAGGCCCTGAGCCAGGTTGGATACGCGCTGCTCAACAACGTGGGTCGCTTCAAAGGTATAGGCTCCCTTATCTTCACCCTTTTCATCGAGCTGCTTGACGGCTTTGGTGACGCAAAGAGATTCTGTGTGAAAAGGGGCTTGTGGGATCAGCCCATTGGGGAAGGGTAAGCCGAGAATGCCGGCCACGCCGGTGGTGATGCCGAGAAGGAAAAAGTCCCAGTGGAAACCAGCGGGCTTTCTCAAGGGGAATTCGCTTCCCTGCGCAATAAGAGATGACACTACGTCAATGTTAGTAACTAAATGCACGTGAGGAAGAAAGGAACAGTCTTACCATTGTGGTCAAACCAGAATAGAATAGTCAAGAGAATGGCAAATGGGAGAGCGGTGAAGATTTCTCCAACGCTCAAATCCCAGAAGTTGACGACCCATCCTCGCTCGGCCGTCGGCTCAAATGCAGTGCTGGTTGGGAGCACAGCTAAGTGAGTCTTAGACATACGGCCGATGTGAACAAATCCAGTGAAGAAAACGAGAGTCAACGGTGTTCCGTAGTCCTTAAGGAAGACACGAACTGGGTGTCTGAAAAGACTACTGCCTCCCAGTTCCCCACAGATATAAGCAACCATGAAGAGCAGCAGCGCCGCCACAATGGAGAGGTAGAAGGCACTCCCATCGCCAAGACGCTCTAGCACTTGGATGCCCTTTTGGAGATAGATGAAAGCCACGTAGAAGCCAAAGATGTCGCAGGGGAATCGCGTAACCCAGCGAAGCCAGTTGCAGGAGTTTGTAATGGCAAGGATCCAGTGCAGAATCAGAGACCATCTACAAGGGGCAACGAGTCAATGATTTGTCAGTATTTGAGTCTCGGGGAGACATGAGGGCTTACATTCCGATCCAAGTCATAAATCCAAGGTAATTGACACCAGTTGGTTTCATGATGTCATAGACTGTACTGTTGAACACAGTGATGGGGCCTGTAGAATGTCATGTTAAGTACATTATACCATGCAACTTACATGGGTAACATATAGCAGACTTACCAGTGACCCCAACAATGACGAGCGGCTGAGCAGAAAATATGGAAAAGACTACGGAACCCAGGACGGAGGCCAGCAAAACTTCATTAACACCATAGTTTGATCCAGTATTCTGAAACATGTCCAGAGAGAAGGCAAGGGCGGGCAGGATGCTGTTCACGGCACGGGTTAGCTAATGCTTTCACGAGACTTTCATCAGTCAATGAGGAGAATCCATAGATACCACATACTTGGCAAAATACATGAAGATGGTGGCGGGCACAACCCGATAGTCCCACGCGTCGAGCCAGTCGCTGACATAGTAAGGCGCTCTCCGACGAACATCGTTGACCATGCCACGGAAGGGATGGATGCTCCACCAGGCTTCGTGACGCCGCTTTGATGTCGACGTCGATGCTCTGTCGTCTCTCGTCGATGATGCTATCGTCGCCGTGACTGGCACCTCTTGGCCTGATGCCGCTCGAAAGATGGGCGTCGCTCCATACCCACCGTCTTCACCAGTCACTCGTCCTCCGTCGCCAGAATTCGCCATTGGGGCCGTCATGGTGAGCTGGATTCTCGATGACTGCAGTCTCGCCGTGTGCCGTCAGCTCTGATTCTCGGGACAAGACACGCCGAGACAGAAGCCCGGGTTCTCAGGAAGAGCTGGCTGGCTTCTTCGCAGAGCTGTGGAACGGGTCGAAACGTCAAGCCGGGTATGGGCGTCTCCTCATAACAGAATCATCGAGACGGCGGAAACACTCGAGACAGCGTGACGAGGAAAGCAAAAGAGACAAAAACCGGTATACGAACAACGATTTTATTATGGATGGATCCAACAAGGGAGTCATGTCAACACCCCCCTGGCCAAGGCAAAAGACAGATCCGCCACTGCAACTAGCTCTAGAGGATTAGCAGCAGAGGAGAAGGACAGTGGAGATGTAAGAAGATGAATTCCAATCCTTTTCCCCCATCCCCGCTTGTTTGATAAAGGGAAGTAGAAAAGACCCTGCCTCTTTATTTTCTGGGTTCCTTCTCTTTTCCCATTTTTTTTTCTCGGGAGGCTAGATCCAGATTCGAGATCGGAGGGAACCAGCACTAACACCGCCTATGACATCGCACACTGCACACGTTGGATGAAACACTGCCCGACTGGGTTTAGACGGCCGTGGTGTGTCGTTACCGCATTTGGCCCCCACATATGGGAGTGAGTGAGCTTTTGAACTTTATACCGAGAACAACTTGGTAGGCATTGACGAACGAAATGAGTTGGAGTAATAGAGCATTATTGCATCTAGATAGATGGACTGATTGTCTCCTGTATATCTTTGAACTGGCCTGATATTAGAGTTTCGAGACACACAAACAATGTGATTCCAGGAGCACCTTGTTGATAAGCGGCCTGGAGGCAGCCAGTCTAATATATCACAAGCATCAGCAACCCATCTTACTTTACCCTCACCATAAGATGCCAAACCAACCCAAAGCAGCAATAACCACATCCAAACTGATGCCTCATAGCAAGTCATCTCTACCAATTACCCCATGGCAACTTCATTCCTTCCCCAAGCCTCACTGTGCAACTTTCTTTCTCAACTAGCATCAGCCGTCAGCGCCAAACGGCCATTTTTGTATAAATCGCGGCTCCAAGAACTTTTGCCACCAACCAGCAAACAAGACGCCTCACACAACATGCTCATTTTACTCGCTGCACGGAACTTTTTACTCTGTTGTGTAACCAAAAGATATATTAGACACCAGACAGAGTTCGTGTAAAGGTACTACATACAAGTTCTCCTACGGTGTATGATAACCTGCGGCTCTTGGCAGAATCCCTGGCCAAAAAAAAATCCACATATTCGCCTAATCCCAAGCACACTGGCAACGTCCAATCATCCCACAAACGATCTCTTTTTCCTCCATCATCCCAGACGCAAAATTATCCAAATTCGGAGCTCTGCATTCAAGGCATCGCCACTTTGGGGCTCCATAAAGCCCTGTCAAGCCTGTCTTTGTGTTGCCCGTCGCCCGTTTTAGCGTCGTCAGTGGTAGGAACTTTCCCGGCCAATCATGTTTCGTCCCTCCCCGGGCATGTTCGTCCCTTGCGTTTGCAAAGCTTCAGGACAATTACAATGCGAACGACAAGCCAATGAATGGTATGATATCCGCCTTATCGTGCGTCTGCTTGGTGATGGAAGAGGCTTGAGGTGGTGTAGCCTGTGTAAATCAATAGGCTATCTGTCGGTCATGTCTTTCACTTTTTACCCCTCCAACTGCGAAGTTGTTTCAATGGCATGCTCACGGCTTATACCTGATATTATTCATCATCATCAAATTCCCTTCTTCGTTTTGAGCCGGATGGCGCTCTTCTACTTGATTTCCTGATCCCTACCAATACGTCTACAGTTCTAAATCCAGATACGAGTACACAGTAATGTTCAATAAGCCCCTGCCACCCTTTTCCTTACCCGCTAGTTTCCCCCATATGATGATAAATAAGTACATGCAGAGGGGATTTTTAGCATCCCCCTTGCTCGTGGTAGAGTTGAGACTCGTAAAAAATTAAACACAGGCTGCCATCGTTGGCCACAGGTTTAGCGGATGTTGATTCCCGCTCCATTGGCGAAGATGTAGCAGCCAATCCGGGCTTGTCGAGAAGTTCCCGGCAGTTCCCCCATCATAGTTGGCTTCATGAAGTACAATATTTCCGCCTTGATCAGACTTTCTCTCCCTTTGTTCATTGCAACTGTACATGTCCCCTCGCGGCCCGTCATCTTACATAACACCACCATCACCCCCTTCAGTCGTCTGTCAGCTTCCGGAAGGCGGGCGCGGGCGCGGGCGGCTCTTCCTTCGGTGTGTCAGTCTCGGTCGGGAAAGGTGGCGGGGAGCTGGCCTCTTTGCCTCCGAAGAATTTCTCAAAGTCCTCGTTGTCGTCAAACGGTCGCTTGCCAAGGATTCGCACCATGTCGTCGCGGGAGAGCACCTCCTTTTTCAGCAGTTCTTCCGCAATCAGGCCGACTTCCGTCTTCTTCTCTACCAGAAGGTTTCGGCACCGGGTGTAGGCTTCCTCTACTATCCGATGCACCTCTTGGTCGATTTGCTGGGCCGTGGCCTCGGCGAACGGCTTCACCATGCGGTTCGGATCGTTATCAAAGTGGACGGGTCCAACCTTGTCCGACATGCCCCATTGGGTTACCATGCTGCGTGCCATTTGCGAGACCTTCTTGAAGTCATCGCTAGCGCCGGTCGTTACTGTCGGGAAGTGCAGCTCTTCAGACACACGGCCTCCCATGGTCATGGCCATTCGGTCCATCAGTTGGTTGGTGTTCATCAGGTAAGCGTCCTGGGGAAGGTATTGCGCATAGCCCAGGGCACCCTGACCACGGGGGATAATGGAGACCTTCAGGAGAGGATCCGCATATCTCAAGAACCAACCACAGATGGCATGTCCAGCCTCGTGATAGGCCACTGTCTTCTTCTCCTCCGGCCTGAGCACCAAAGACTTGCGTTCCAAGCCTCCGATGACTCTCTCAATGGCTCGCTCGAAATGTATCATCTTGACGTCGTCCGCGTTCTCTCTCGCGGCTGTTTCTACCGTCAGTATTGAATCTCCCAAACAGGCATTGTGCTACGGTTTTAGGGGCTTACCAATCAGAGCTGCTTCATTTACGACATTGGAGATGTCTGCACCGGAGAAGCCAGGGGTCAAGGTGGCAAGTCGGCCAATGAGGTATTCGTGGTCTTCCTTGGTGACAATCTTCTTAAGGTAAACCTGGAAGATCTCTTGTCGTCCCTTCATGGTGGGTCGGTCGATGTAGATGTGCCTATCGAAGCGGCCAGGTCGCATCAGTGCCTTGTCCAGTATATCAGCACGATTGGTGCCGGCCAAGACGACGACCTGCTCCCTCGTGTTGAATCCGTCCATTTCCGTAAGAATCTGGTTAAGCGTAGCCTCACGCTCGTCGTTGCCGCCGAACCCACGGCCGCTCTCCTGTCGGGCACGACCAATAGCGTCGATTTCGTCAATAAAGATAATGCAAGGTGCATTCTTTCGACCCTCCGCGAACAAGTCTCTCACACGAGAAGGACCAACACCAACAAACATTTCCACGAACTCAGATCCGCTCACGCTGAAGAAAGGCACACCGGACTCTCCAGCAGTAGCCTTGGCGAGAAGAGTCTTTCCTGTTCCTGGTGGGCCGGCGAGAATGGCACCTCGAGGAATCTTGGCACCCAGCTTCTCAAACTTCTCGGGCTGCTTCAAGAAGCTAACAAACTCCATAATCTCAGTCTTGGCTTCCTCCAGCCCGGCAACGTCGCTGAACTTGACCTTGACCGCACTCTCAGCGTTGAATTTTTTGGCCTTGCTTTTTCCAAAGTTGAACATGCCTCCAGCACCCCCTGCTCGTCCACCCATAGATCTCTGTGTCCACAAGATCAAGCCGATAAAAAGGAGAGTTGGTCCAAATGCCAGGACCAAGTTACCAACGGTGCTACCACCTGCCTCATAGCTGACAGGTATCCTCTCAGACGGTGGAATGCCCAGTTGGTCCTGGGCTTCCTCCAGCTTCTTCTCAAACGACTCAACGGATCCAATTGAGAAGATATAAGTTCTTTTGGCTCCAGATCCATCGGTCGTTCCCTGGACAGCATCGGGATGTAATTCCACGCGCACTTGAGACCCATTGACTACTACCAGCTTCTGCACAAGGCCCTTGTCCAAAAAGGCCTTGCGCAGCTCCTGCCAGGTAATTTCTTTCTCGGAGAAGGGTCTGCTAAACGATTCGATAGCCCAAAGCGTAACACCAAGCACAAGACCAGTCTGGAGGGCGTCCATCCACGAGTTTCTTTCGGGCTTGGGTGACTTGGGGTCAGATCCTTGCTGGTTTGAATGTGATTCGCCAGACGCCTTGTGAGATCGATTGGCGTCTGCTCCCCTCTCTCCATCCTTATGGTCGTTCATCTCAGGGTTGTTCTGGTCAAACATGCCTCCCTTTCCTTGCTGCTGCTGTTCAATTTCCCATTCTGCCACCCGTTCGGCCATGATGAAGACGCATCGCATCAGCCGTCCCTTGTCCATTATCGACAAGTTGCCAGGTCCCTGGCGCATCTTGTGTAATAGCTCACGTATTTCGGCCGGTGCACCAGTATGCTGAAGCCCCACCAGGATGTCCTTCAACGTCTGCCTTTGGCCTTCGGGAAGCATCTCCTGGAATGCCTGAAGCTGAGTTATCTCCTCTTTGGATAGGCGAATCCAGCCCTCTGGCAGAGGCGGCAGAGGCACCTTTGGTGATTCTGAACCGCCCTCTGACTCTGGCTTTGCGCCCGCATCATTGTGGTTGATCGGCTTCTCTGGGCCGGTGTTTTTGTTCTCATCGGGATGCGGGGGTTTGGAGGAGTAGTATCGCGGGAGAAGGCCGTAGGGTGTCGGCAATGCTCGGAGAGACACCGCTCTGGAGCCGGCGACGAGTCTCTGTGTTCTCTGTAAGCTCACGCTGTTTGAGAATCTCGCCAGCCGCGCGAGCTGGCTCGACTGCCGAAGATATCTTGACATGGTGGAGGGCGGCGGGTTGTGGTTGTGGTTTGCGGCGGATCCGCCGGTCCTGGGTCAATGACGAGGGAGAAGTGCAAGTTTGTCGCACTCGCTGCGCAGGATTGCGCTTGATGGCTCCGGGTTCGCTTTGTCAGGAAATCGACATGCGCTGTGAGAAAAATGCAATGCTCCAACGCCACTGCGGACTTGTTCTAGATGACACCACGAGATTGAAGCCTGCCGGCGGGCGGTCCACATTAAGCCCGAAATTTGTACGGAGTCACGTGCGGAGTTCGGAGCGATGCAGGATAGCCTCGGAGGATCGGGGTTCCGCCTGGGAGAAACTCCGTGCTCTACTTCTTCCAGATTCTATGGAGTGATGTGATGTGATCTCTAATACTAATGTTTTAATAATAATTACATCTGCTCATCGTGATGGTCAAGCTCCCTTTCTTCATGTCAATATTTCTATATTTAGAATTTAACGGTCATGATGAGCAAGTATCAAACGAGGTGAAATGAGAGAGGACTCGTATGAAAGTCAGACGTCCAGTTTGATCAAGATGGATCGTATGTTGCCACTGCCCTTGGTTGACACAAGTCGACTGCTTCCATCATCCATTGTTATTTTCAACGGATATTCTTCATCGTGACTTGATGCTGAATCTGGCCAATCTCGCCAGACTTCTACATGTGAATTGGTGGAAAGCTTGTGTTGGAGAAATCGCGATATGACCCGAAGTGCCTGCATCTCATCACCAACCTCTAATAGTATCACTTTTGGCTTGAGGTTGTATGCAATGTTTAGCAATCGGGAATAAAAGACGTCTTCGTGCTCCCAATTTTCAGGAATTGAAATGTCGGTTCCTGGGACCAAAGCTAGAGACGGCTCGTATTTGCGAACGGAGTGTCCAATGTGGCCACCTCCATGATACCACACTCGCCGGGAGATGTACGGTGGATTAGATACCATAACATCCCAGGTACGTCCTTGAAGTTTGTCTATGAGTTCGTCCTGAAAAATGTCTTGTTGTAAAATGTTGAGGGTACGTTGTGGCCGAGGGTGTGGAAGATGGCCAAGCTTAACATTATGACCAATGTTGTCTCTGGAGACACTGACAGCTTGAGTAGAAATGTCCACTCCAAGGACCTCCAGGTGCTCAAACTTCCGATGGAGCAAAGAGTAAAGAAGTAGAGGTATACATCCCGTTCCTGTGCAAAAATCGACAATTCCGAGGCGCTGGTCCGGCTCGCCAGCCCTAAAGCTCCCAGCCTTGATCAATTCAGCCAGGTGATAGGTATACGCCTCGGTCTCGGGCCTAGGTATCAAGACGCCAGGACGGCATTTGATATCCAGTGGCCCAAACGGTTGAGATCCCAAGATGTATTGCAAAGGATAGCCTTGGCCTCTTTTTCTGCATAACCTAGAGAGCAAGTTTTCTTTGCCGGCGCTTGCAGTGCTGTTGACATGTTCTTTAAGCCATCGGAATTCATTCATGGCCGATTGGAGGTCTCTGCATGCCGGGAGCAGTGCAGCAATGTTGGCTGAGCGACGGCTGGCCTTGCGGAAGAGCCATGGCGGGATTCGCGACATTGGCCTTGTTATTGCTGAAGGGAAAAGGCAACATCATACAAATGCAGACGATGTGTGGCTAGGTACCTCAGGCTCTGCCAAAACGGTCTACTAAATGTCACCCAAATGGCCGTTAAAAATCGTATTTACCTAGGTATACAACGCATGCAGAGTAAATAAGAATTCGCATCAAAGAATGAATGATTGATGTCTCGTATTATGGCAACTCTTTCCCAATTATTTAAGATTTTTTTCCAGAGGTAATAGAGCTGGGTGGCATAATTGCTGCACTAGAAAATTCGCTGTAGTATTATGCTGCCATTTTCTTAGCGCTTCTAGTGGACTAAGCCATAGCCGGCCTTTAGCCGGTCTGCTCAGTCTCTCATACTCGCCGCTCATCCTTTAGTATCACTCTTAATCTATCCGATATTCATACCACTTTTTGGAACCGATATCGTCAAAGCCCTTTTGGATTACTTTTGCCCGAGTTTTGTTTTTTGGATTATCAGAGAATCATTGTCCCCAACGGCTTGCTCTAATCCTGCGCTCGTCTAATATCGCCATCTATTTCCGCGGCCAGCTTGACAGCATTCCCCCCTGGTCGTGCAACTTGCCCCGAGATTTCATTCAACGCGTCTCCAGATATACCTTCAAGCCTTCACATTTAAATATCCCCATTCTATCAAGATGAACGCACCAGATCGGTAAGTTTACTGTTTTTGCCATTGGACTTCCCGTTGATGCCGTTTTCCTTCGATACCCTTCTCGAGTCACCCAGGCTGTGGCCAAGGCTCTCCTTCAGCTGGGAATCATCATGCACGGATACAGATGCCTAATAGCCAAGGGCACGGCATAAATCGTCGACTTCTGGGCTGTTACTGAAGCCACGGATGATTCATCTTATATTGAGCTGTGCGCATGTTGTTGTTGCTGTTGCAAGTGCACGCTCAGCATCAATGCCTTTCGCCTGCTGCATTCTCAATCTACGCTTGCCGTCTGCCCCAACCTACAAAGCCACCTTCCTGGCAGCTGTCAATTTGGCAGCTGCCTGCATCTCACCCTTTTCACCCTTTCCACACTTTCCATTCTTCTGTTCAATCTGTTGAACGTCGCTTCACCCTCACCAGCACCCTGTCACTTCTACCAGGCACCAGCGAAAATGGCGGGATGCAATACCAAGCATGACAACCTCCAGGACAACCCGTTGCGTTTCCCCCTGCTGCAAACTATCTCCATTTCTGCGTTTGGTTAACGATATGCTGACTTTGAACCAGTTTCGAGCTCTTCTTGCTCGGCGAGGGCGAAAAAAAGATTGAAGAAAAGGTTTACTCTGGTTGGTGACCGATATCCCACCTTGGGCTTGAATGAACCTAACGCTTCTCCACAGGCATGTCTAACACCTCAGACTTTGTCTTGAAGAAGGAGGACCACACGCTGGGTAATCTGCTCGCCGAGCATCTCAAGGCACACCCAAATGTCTACATGGCCGGGTATAAGAGTAGGCTTTCAATTCAACTGGGGTCGGGGTTAATCATGCTGACCAGGATGAACAGTTGCTCACCCTAATGTTCCTGAGCTCTACATCCGTGTGCAGACAGACGGAACCATTTCGCCTCGTGACGTTTTTACGTCAGTGTGTGAAAAGCTTATCAACCAGCTCGAGATGTTGTATCAAGAGTTCACCCGCGAGTGGGAGCTAAGACGAATCACCAACACCGGAGACCAAGGGAACACCAATGGCCATTAAGGAATACCATCGAGTCGTCTCATAGTCAGGCGTTACAGGAACAGGAAATTGGGCTTTGCATTTCGGCTTCATTTGGACCAGGGAAAATGAATTTAATTTGTGTTATTGTAACAGAGAGTATGCATCCAAAGATAATGCAGAACAGTCTCGATACTGGCTATCCTCTAATAATCGGAAAGTAGAATTCCACTGTTACTAGATCCTACTGAGTAACAACTCTGTCGAAAGATGCGTGACACACGCGTAATAAGCCGTCAGGGCGTGGCGTTGGTTGCGATGAGCCGGCATGTACTTGGACATGCCGTTCGTTGAGACTTGGGTTTCTCAAGCCGCGGCACCAACTGGGCCTTCACCTCCGGGAATCAGCTGGGGAAAAAGTGTCAGTCCATCTAGCGTATCATTGGACTAGGAGATGATGGGTTTACCATGCAGATATTGTTGCCGTTGAGCAGAATTTTGGGAAGCTTTGTGTGGTTTCCAGAGTAGTCACTACAGGTGAAAACGTGGTCAATACAGCCCCAGATCCAGAGTAGAGGCCAGCGGAGACTTACAATTCCGTCACATCCTCCAACACCATGTCTTGAATACTGTTAGATGAAGTTGCAGGCTCCTGTTGAGAAGGGCGTCTACTTACTGACATAATCATCAAAGCCCAGGAGCGTGCCGCTGAACTCTGTCCAAAGTGTTAATCCTGCAGCGCGAGCTCGTGACAGGACCTGGCGCTCTCACCTTTATCTCCCTTCATGACGACCCATATCCTTGACCCGACACACTTGTCGATGAGTTCTGCAGCGGAGTGTCAGTCAGCTGCTGAACCCAGAGCTCGGGGAATATGGACATGGGGCCCGAAGCAGATGAACTCACCGAGGGGTAGCAGCTGTGACGCCATCCTGGAAAGGGCTTTTGCTCTGTTACGTTTACGACGTGGCAAGAGTAATCTCCGACACTAGAAGTATGAAACAAAGATTCGCACAAGCTTAGATATCAGCAGCCCTGGTACAAGACGGATCCAGCCTGCTCTCTCTCTCTCAGTTGAAGTCGTTCCCAGGTCTGCAAGTCTGGTGGGCTGGCGCTAAGCAGAAGCAGAAGCAGAAGCAGCACGAACAACGCAAAATGCCTGGCCCCCACATTGGCACGAGGCTGACTAAGGGCATCTCGGCCTCCAACGCCGTTTGTCCCTTGTCCTTCAAACTGCAACTAAGCGCGCTGAGACGTGATGGCTGCCTTGGCGGCCAATCACCACGATTCAGAGACTCAGCTCCCCGGCTGCGTCAAACCCTCCCTGGAGCCCCGTGGTGCGATCCTAATGGCCTGTTCGGAGCATTTGCAGCTGCTGAACGAAAGCCCTGCTCATGTGCCGTCAAACTGCGGAGGTACATGCATTCGTGCATAGCTGTGTCTACTGAGGTATACTACTTAACGCGCCCTCCTCCGCTCCAGGCATGCATCCGTGTCTGTCTGCGCAAGTGCTCGGTTCCTGCAGAGCTTCCTTGGTCAGAGCTATGAGCTACCACCATTCGAGCCAGCTCTGGAGCTCCCAGTTCGGCGTGCGCTTTGGAGCACTTGCAAACGTGCGCCAGGAACCAACATCTTCCACGTCTCTTCATACTTCTACCCTGGGCGGTGATGAGATCCGTACCGACAGCCCTGTAAATCCAGCCGAAATCGGCCTATACACGACGGATGTTGCCCAAGATCCGTTGCCTTCGTTTCCACGCTCAAGAAGTCCTCGGCGAGCGCCCATTGCTCTCCCTCTCCCGCCACGCCCAACAGACGCTCAACGACCACCCATCGCTCTCCCAGATCCAAATGTCGCAACCAGCTCAAAAGACGCGAGCTCAAAAGAGAGCGCCGCGGCTCCTGCCGCTGACAAGAAGAAGATTGTCGTCGAGCCACCGTCGACTTCACTAGAGTTCAGCATCTCCAAGAAGGAGTTTCTTGCTGCCCGCGCTGCCATCCCTGGCACTCCCGAGGCTCACTGGTCATATGCCATGTACCACCGAGCTGGCGAGAATGGAAAGGTCGATAATGTCAAGGTCCATTATTGTGAAAATAAGGCTACCACGGAGCGGGTCTGTAACGAGTATTTCCTAAACGAAGATGTCATCGGCCTTGACCTGGAGTGGATGAAGTTCGCAAGGCGGACGGACGGGCCGCGGCAAAACGTCTCTCTAATCCAGATTGCAAGCCCTAGCCGCATTGCCTTGATCCATGTCGCAGTGTTCACAGAGAAGGAGGACTTTCTAGGGCCGTCTTTCCGCAGGATAATGGAGAATCCCAACGTGAGCAAAGTCGGCGTCAACATCATACCGGATTGCACGCGCCTCAAAAACCACCTCGGCGTCACTGTTCGGGGCGTCTTTGAGTTGAGCCATCTCTACAGGGTCGTCAAGTATCTGCCACAGACGCCTAACCTGGTCCACAAAGGGCTGGTAGCACTGGCTACCCAAGTTGAAGACCAATTACTGCTTCCTTTATACAAGGGAGATGCAGTCCGAACCGGAAATTGGATGAGACGGCTCAGCTCGCAACAAATCAACTGTAAGATAGACCCCAATGTGCCATTTGGCCATGTATGCTTTTGAATTCACGTTGCTAATGAGTTTGCAGATGCTGCGTCGGATGCCTATGCCGGCCTTCAGCTTTACTACGTGCTAGAGGAGAAACGAAAGGCCCTCGTGCCTTGCCCTCCTAGACCGCATCATGCGGAACTGCGGCTTCCTATTCCACTTCCAGCTCCTCCAGCTGTTGAGAAAAAAGAAGATGAAGATGCTACTGTAGTGGACCAGACAACGACAACAACAACAACAACGACAATAACAACAGCAGCAACAGCAACAGCAACAACAACTTTTGTAAATACAACGGCTTCCGCATATAAACGCAGAACCTACAAGCCTAGAGATCCTAAGCCGGAAGACCCCAATCCTATAGACTCCAAGCCCAAAAGGGAACTACCAAACACTCCTTCATCAAAACTTCCAGCCTCGGAAGCTTCAGCATCGGGTGATTCAGCCCCAACGGTCCCCAAGGCCAAAAGACAACGCCCGCCAAAACCCCCCGACACTAGAGACGCGCGGGTCATTGCAGCCGAAGCTGAGATGAAGGCGTACAACGATGCGTACACTGCCGCCAACTCGACCTGGCCCGCCACCACCCCGGTCCGCATCAGGGCGTACTACATCTGGTACCGGAATGAGGATCTTTGCCCTGCCGATATCGCTGCGCTCTTGCGAGATCCGCCGCTGCTGACCAGCACCGTTGCCTCGTATATCGTAGATGCGATACAGACCGAGAAGTTTCCTTATCCGTTGGTCAGGCTACATAAAGAAGTGGTGTGCCACATAGACCCCGAGAAGCCGTACATGCTCAAATACAAGTCGTTTTGCGAGGAGTGTTCAAAGGCGGTCAAGCTGAACGGAGATGACGAGGAAACGAAGCAAACGGAAGCGAAACCAGACGTACAGATATAGCAAACGATAGACATAGCGTGTAATTAATTACTGGTAGCCTTGGTATATTCAAATTTGAGACGGATTCTAAAAGAAAACAGTATCTATGAAGCTAGCAGCCCGTTACCCCGATTGATCTGAACCTTTTTATCCTCTCCTCCGCTTACAATGCCCCACGTCTTGTCCCATGCCACGCTCAGCACCTTGGCGCCGTCTCCGGCTGGTGGCAGCTTCTTGCCCTTGAGCCACTCTCTTCCGATGGTGTAGACTGGCTCGCTGACGCTGCCGCCGCCCTCTTCGGACGACGCGAGCCGGACGCTACGCAGATCCCACACGCGGCACGTGCTGTCGTGCGAGCCGGACACGAGCGAGTAGTCGTTTTCCGGGGAGGCAGCCACCGATACAACCATGTTGACGTGGCCTCGAAGGGTCATGGCGGCGGTTGCGGCAGCAGACTCTCGGGGGTCCAGCAGGGTGATGTGTCGTGCCGAGGAACCAGCGGCTACCAGTGACGCACCAGGCAGTGCCGTCGCGCAGAGAATGGGGTGCATGGTGGTGAGGCGGGATACTTCTTTCTGTGTTGTGAGATCAATCGTCTTGACTGTGTGGTCCAAGGACGCAGAGTAAGCGACGGTCGAGTCCTTGGGATGGAAGATGGCGGCTGTGACTGCCTCCTCGTGCAAGGGGATCATTGCCAGCGGCCCGCGCTGGGCGGTAGAGCCGGCGTTGGACAGCTTGGCTCGCTTCGTGCTGTGAGCGGAGGGGAGGGATTCGGGGTCGGCCTGGGGCGCCGTTCGTTTGGAGGCGGACCACAAGCCAACGCGACCATCTGAAGAGGCTGTCAGGATGCGCCGGGTAGAGCCGTTGACATCAATGCCGTTAATGTTCTTGCCGTGGCCCCAAAGTTCCATGTTGGGCTTTAGAGTTCCAGAGAAGCCATCGTCCGCTTCCTTGTAGTCCCAGACGACGACTTTTCGATCCAAGCCAGCCGCCGCCAGCTGGGTCGGTGACAGCCATCGCACAGCGTTGATGCGCTGGGTGTGTCCTTCGCCTTTACCACCGGCAGAGACGGCAATTGCCGTTCCTGAGGGGTTCCAGATCCTCACAAGCCCATCGTAAGAGGCACTGGCAACCCGCTCATTCACAGCAGCATCCCCAGCCAGCAGACCGGCGGGAGAAGTTGACGACAGGACGTCGACACCGCTGACCCAGTCGTCATGCTCAAAGCTGGCTTCGTAAACTGGAGGGAGAAGACTGCGAACGTATTGCAGGGTCAATGTTGTTTCCTGAGACAGGCCATTTGACTTGAGGTATTCTTCAATGCTCGTTTTCAGAAATGTGCCGTTGGCGAGGAAATCGAGAGGGACCGGCGATGAAGTGTCCAGCATCGACTCGGAGTTTAAGATGCGAGAGAGGCCATAGCGCTTGATATCTGGGATATGTTAATAAAGACTCATCCTCGTGTCTATCTATGGCGGTTGGGAGTGAAAAATCTGGCGAGGGAACCGACCTGCTGGTACGAGCAGTTGTCTCTTGGACTCTGGGAGGACGAGGTCTTCCTCGCTGGTGGTGAAGACGACCTTCACCTGGGCAGATGAGGCGTCCATTGTGGTAAAAGAAGAATTACTTTATACGCTCAGAAGATTGGTGAACGTGTGGCTTAGATGCCCTTGATATTTCAGCTGATTAGGGACCGTGCTCGTCGAACGGTCACTTTGATGCGAGTTGCTGGTAACGGCTGGTGCACATGTAGGCTAGAGAAATCTCAAAAAATTTTGGAAAATGCAGCGCAGCCTCGTGAGTAGTGGACCCACTGCGGGGTGCACTGTCGAAATCAGAAGCCAATTAGAGCCGAGGTAGCGCAAGGCTGAACAGGCGCCCTAATGCACACTAACCTGCATCTAGACCGCCTGGTCGATGCTCTAAGATGCCACAACACATGGAGCAGAGACATACTCGTATGTCCGACCAGTGGTCAGAAAGTAGCTGAGGAGAATCTGTGGACCGTCAGGTTGTGTTAGCCGCTTTGGATTGCCTATCCTTGTTCTCTGGGAAACAATCTTGATAAAAAGATCCCCACAAGAGATAGAATAACCATCCTTGCCATCCCTTGCATGCCCAACTAACACGAACAGAGAGTCGTTGATAAGCACCATACGTCATCTCTGGAGCTTCGAGGACATATCCAAGGAGCAGACAATGTCTGGGCGTACACAATGATGCGAGTCTTTGTCATTGCAATGCCGTTTGGCGTCACCGCCTTGCAATTGAGTATTGAATACCACCCAAGCGACAATGGGATGCGGAGGATATGCAACTCGGGCATGGCTCCTCTCCCATTGGGGATCTTGGGGACCAGCAACGTGGAATAACTCGTGGCAGAGTCCAAGATATCCATGGTAAATGTCCGTCCAGATGCAAAACACCAGCCAATCCGCATCTCTCATCACATAACCTCGATCAGCTCCCCCGCAATCCATGGCGTCATCCCCACACTGCTAAGGTAGTGCACGAGGCCAGTTTGGCACCTCACCACCCGCGGTTGGCTTGCGGCGACCCGCTGGATTGGAGAAGACGAGTGGTTTGTTAATGCAGGGACACTTGAGGTCGTTGCTTGGTGCCAGTTGAGAGGGGGACGTCAGCGGCTCTGGCTTGTGGGCGGTGATGCTGAGAGGCGCTGCGTAGCGGGCCGAGGAACCATGCAAGCCCGGGGAAGACAATGGTGAGCTTTGGACGAGGAACCGGAAGAATCAAGGTAAAACAACGGTTGGAGGAGAAAAGACGAACAGCGGCATAAATCAATCCCGTGCAATTAATGCCATGCACGCACAAAAGCAGCCCTTAGGTAAGCTTGCGGCCTGATTCCAGACGTCTTCTCCCGATGATGCGCATGCGTCAAAACTGCAGACGCAAATCGCGTACATGAACACGCAGCCGTGGTCACTGCTGTTAGTGGTTTGGCCGGCATGGCTAGCATTGCGCTATCCCCAACCCCAGACCCACCGCCGACAGAGGTCTCCACTTTCTATGTAGCACCCCTCCAAAGCTTCAGTCCAAGTCCCTCATCAAGTTTCTTCTCCCCCTCTCGGCCTGACTTGTTTCTGCTCTTCCCGCGCATCCCACGGCCTCAGATTCAGCTTCCTCAGCCCTTGGATCCTCACGAGCCCGTTGCCCAGCTTCACGGGCCCAGCCATTGTTTGCCTCGCTGCCCGCGCTCACTCACCACTCGCAACAACAGCGTCCCGTCTAAGCTCCAACGCCACCTCAAACCCAGAAGCTCTACTACTACCTACTAGCACTAGGTAAGTCATCACACCACAATATCTCGCACCGAAATTCGGCCCAACTAACCAAAAGTTTTTTTTTCTTCGCCTCTCATGATAGTCGCAAGCATTTTCGGTTCGTCTTGTCACCTCCTGATGCTTTTTAAAACGTCCGAAAGCTTACAAAACTCAGCGCAGTCTTCCTAGCTTGTGCAGCCCTTGCGCAGCCCTAATCCATACGTCATCTGGATTGTCGGCCCGTGGCACAGGCCTCTTCGCCGGAGCTCTTCCCCCAGGGTCAACCAGCAACCTCTCGCGACATTTCTACGGTCCAGGACGACGAAATGGCCTCCAACGGAAACCCCGTTCGCGATATCAAGAACCACCTGCTCTTTGAGATTGCTACGGAAGTGGCTCATCGAGGCAAGTCGCATCCTGCCCTCTGGCGATTATGTCACCATATGGCCCTCCGCGCCCGTTCCTGCCCAATGTCGGCCCAGATCAAGAGCTAACTCATTTATTGCCTCACAGTCGGTGGTATTTACTCGGTCCTCAAGTCCAAGGCTCCAGTGACTACGGCTGAATATGGCGATCGATACACCCTTATCGGTCCCCTCAACCACCAATCGGTGCGCCCTCTACCTTGCAAGAATTAATTAATAGCTCAAAATTGGGCACCAACTGACGAGAAACAGGCCGCAGTCGAGGTCGAAGAGATGGAGCCCACCAATAAGGAGCTTGCCGCCACCATGCAGACCATGAAGGATCGCGGAATTGGCATGCTCTATGGCCGATGGCTCATTGAGGGAGCCCCCCGGGTTCTTCTCATTGATACCAAGACGGCTTACAACTTTGTCAATGAGTGGAAGTCGGACCTCTGGTCGGTTGCCAGCATTCCGTCCCCACCTGATGACGAGGAGACCAATGAGGCTGTTGTCTTTGGTTATCTGGTGGCGTGGTTCCTTGGAGAGGTAAGCATCCGTCGATACCCCAGTCCCGTGTAGTTGTCATAAGCTTTTCCCTGTCTCTGCTCCTCAGCGTCTGATTGGCCGCCGCTAACATGCAAGCACTAGTTTGTATGCCACGAGAAGGAAAAGGCCGTCATTGCCCACTTCCACGAATGGCTGGCCGGTGTTGCTCTGCCCCTAACCAAGAAGAGGCGAATTGATGTTACGACCATCTTCACGACCCATGCCACTCTCCTGGGACGATACCTCTGCGCCGGCTCGGTTGATTTCTACAACAACCTCCAGTTCTTTGACGTCGATGCCGAGGCGGGAAAGCGCGGCATCTACCACCGGTATTGCATTGAACGAGCTGCCGCTCATTCGTGCGACGTCTTCACAACAGTCTCTCACATCACCGCTTTCGAATCAGAGCATCTCCTGAAGCGAAAGCCCGATGGCGTCTTGCCCAACGGTCTCAACGTTACCAAGTTCTCGGCGGTTCACGAGTTCCAAAACCTGCATCAGCAGGCCAAGGAGAAGATCCATGACTTCGTGAGAGGCCACTTCTACGGCCACTATGACTTTGAGCCGGAAAACACTCTGTACTTCTTCACTGCCGGACGCTACGAATTCCGAAATAAGGGAGTCGACATGTTCATCGAGTCTCTTGCGCGGCTCAACCACCGACTCAAGGCGGTCAACAGCAAGATGACTGTTGTCGCTTTCATCATCATGCCTGCCCAGACCACATCGCTGACCGTTGAGGCCCTCAAGGGCCAGGCCGTCATCAAGTCCCTGAAGGATACCACAAACATCATTGAGCAGGCCATTGGCCGTCGCATCTTTGAGCGATCCCTCAAGTGGCACGAGGGTGACCCGATGCCCGATGAGAAGGAGCTCATCTCTGGCCAGGACCGTGTTCTCCTGCGCCGGCGTCTCTTTGCCATGAAGCGCCATGGGCTTCCGCCAATTGTGACTCACAACATGCTCAACGACAGCGAAGACCCCGTGCTGAACCAGATTCGCCGGGTGCAGCTGTTCAACCACCCGTCAGACCGTGTCAAGGTCGTGTTCCACCCCGAGTTTTTGAACTCGGCCAACCCCGTCCTGCCGTTGGACTACGACGACTTTGTACGTGGCTGCCACATGGGTGTTTTCCCATCATACTATGAGCCGTGGGGCTACACCCCAGCTGAGTGTACGGTCATGGGCGTCCCGAGCATCACTACCAACCTCTCCGGGTTTGGATGCTACATGGAGGAGCTCATTGAGAACTCGAGCGACTACGGCATCTACATTGTGGACCGGAGGATGAAGGGAGTCGAAGATTCGGTGAACCAACTGTCCAGCTTCATGTTTGACTACTGCAACAAGAGCCGGCGTCAACGCATCAACCAGAGGAACCGTACTGAGCGGCTCAGCGACCTGCTTGACTGGAAGCGCATGGGCATGGAGTACATCAAGGCCCGCCAGCTCGCTCTCCGACGAGC
This sequence comes from Trichoderma aggressivum f. europaeum, assembly GCF_033847375.1. Lineage (NCBI taxonomy): Eukaryota > Fungi > Ascomycota > Sordariomycetes > Hypocreales > Hypocreaceae > Trichoderma > Trichoderma aggressivum. Next base: position 502,796 of record NW_026946389.1, read on the forward strand.
ATACCCCAACTCGTTCAACGGTGATGAAGAGGAAGAGGAGCTGGAAGATTTCATCCGCGGGCCGGAGCAGAAGATCTCCAGGCCATTCTCCGTCCCCGGCTCGCCTCGCGATCGGACCGGCATGATGACCCCTGGAGACTTTGCCAGCCTGCAGGAGGGACGAGAAGGTCTAAGCACGGAGGATTACGTTGCCTGGAAGCTGCCGTAAGTATTCCACAGTGGCTGCATGATTTGCAGTTCTTTCGGTTTTTTGCTAACATGTTGGACCTAGTGAGGAGGAAGACCCCGAAGAGTATCCCTTTTCGTTGACTCTGCGAACGAAGCAGCCCAGTGACATCAGCCCGGAGACCCAGGCCACCCTCAACGGTACTAACTAAACGGAAAAAGAGCGAAAGAGAAGAAAAAAAAGAGCAAAGTTGGGCGTTTTCCCCATGAGCAACATGCGTCCAGAGCCAAGCCAGCATTGTATCGGATTAAGGGCAGTTTTGACAGTGAATCTTTGTGTGTCAAATCTTTGATAAGTGTTTTTTTGTTTCTTCCGCCATTTTGGGCGAGGTCCAATGGAAGCAAACAGATTGGGTAAGAGTGAAGCAGAAAAGAAAAAAAACCGGAAAAGAAGGCGTTTCAACCGAGGGACTCGTCGGCGAGAGTGGAGGGATGTCGGCTTTGGGCCAATTGCCGATTTGATCAAAGGGGGACATAAAAATACCTGTACGTATGTTGCGTGTTGAATGATGAATACATACAGTATCTTGGTACTATATTTCTTTTGCTTGTCTGCATTGTGCTTGCCCACGTGCTCTGCTGAAACGCTGTGCTCCAAGGAGCTTACGGGTGAGTATATGAAGAGTCAGAAGAGACTCCACGGCATGGACGACACGTGTCCTATTTTGGCAATGCAGACATGACGCGATGGGGTTTGGAGGTGAGATGGCGATCTGTTTAGCGCGGCAAATGGCGTTGAGGCTGAAGTTGAGCGGTGGATCTCCAATTACACGAGCGTGTCGTGCGTATGCACTAGGTAGTTGTGAAGGAGATTGGATTGTCTCTGGTGATGATTTACGAGTGCAGTACGAGTACTCGGTACAGTCCAGGACATAGTATACAGCGTATTGAATTTCAAGGGCTTCTCTAGCCGAGTTCAGGGCAGGGCAATGTTTACGACATCATCTCCGAGTACCTGGGGAGAGGGTTCGATTTGGACTTGAATTGACAGGAGATGCGAATCGATTGTGATGAGGTCGTCATACGAGGCCAAAACCCGTGCAAGGCATGATTTGAACGGTCGAATGAGAATCATGCGTTTGTTGCGTGTGTTTATTCTACGGAGCAAGGGGGGGAGAATGGCTATGGGGATGGGAGATGGGGGATGGGATGCCTGCTACAGAAGCGAGAGGAAGCGAAAATGGAGTTCGTTTGTCCATGCCATGTTCATCCCCTGGGGGCTGAGGCTGGGGGAATGGAGAATGGGGGCAGCAAAGATTGATTTTTCTTTTCCTTTCTTTTTTTTTGTTGAAGGGTGGATTGGGGGAAAAGGCGGTGATGCAAGATTCGGCAGGGTGATTTTTCTGTCTCTGTTTCCTAGCGTGAACTGGGCAACTAAGACAGAAACCAGAGCTTGTTCCCGCGTCTTTTGAGTTACTGGCCAGCAAGAAATCGGGGTTAGTAGGAGCGGTTTGTGTGCTAAGGCGAGATGGCCGCGCCAGGGGGGACGGCAAGCGATGAAGACTTGTGAAGAGAGTGGAGGCTTGAAGCAGGATTTTTTTTTTTTGCTTTGTTAGCAGGGAACAGGGATTGGGAGGACATGGGGGTTCGTGGCAGATACGAGTGAAAAAAAGAGAGAGGCTGAGATGCGGTGAGGCTTCTGTGAGGCTTCTGTGCATACACCGTATTTTTGACACGTGAAGGAGGGGGGAAGATGCTGTGATTGTGTTGATGATGTGAGTATAAGTCGATATTAGATATCAGATGGAGATTGATGGCATTATTTGATTGTGATTGTTTATACGAGTGAATTGCGAATGGCACGTCTCAATCTCGGTGGAAATTGCAACCCCCAGGCGATTGGCATTGTTTGGGCCACTCTTGCTGTACAGCGAAATACACACATTGGATCAAATAGTACTGGATGAGTCCGAATGCACGCTCTCCATCACAGAGAATTTAGAAAGCAAAACCCCCTGACAGAACAGCAAGCACAAAAAAAAAGCTCGTGTGGGGCCACAAGCTAATTTCGGTAGGTCGCTTCTACAGTTCATGTTTTTTATTTATTTATTTTCTACGTTGGACCTGAGCGATCATGGGCGTAGTTCTCAGGGGAGGGGCCCCCTTGTCATGTATCTCACAGTGCACCGTGTCTTTTTGCTTTGTCTTGTTGGTTCAATGGAGTTTTTTCTTTTTTCTTTTTTTTTGCTTGTTCATATTCGCATGCGGGTTTTGATGTGCTGTCAAGCGCGATGCTGGATGGTGGAGACCTGAGACTGTCTTGTCTTGTCTTGTCTTGCTTTTTTGCTGTTCATCGTCGTGCTGTTTTTTGCATGTGCTGCTAACTAGGTAGGTAGCTAATAAGCTATAGCTATACAGTAGCTACAGCTATGGGTTTGGTTAGTATGGATTGTTGAGGAGCGTGATGCGGATGTGTGATGCTTCTGGGCATGAACCGATCCATGGTTCTCTGTGCCGTTGCTATACCGCCATTCATGATGCCATTCATACATACATGCTCTCGTCTATTCTATTCCGTTCCGTTCCATTCTGTACACGTAGCAGTACAGTATGCAATTGACTAAAGCAGCGGGTTTTGCTTGCTTGCATCCAGCCGATCTTGTACAAGTAGAAACCAAGGCACGCAGCATCGCGACGGTGTCCCAGACAATGTCGCACTCTGAAGCGTGAGAGTTGCAAGCAGCATCCAAGTAGTAAGTAATCTCAAGTATCACCTACTCCGTACTGTGCTCTGTACTGAGGCTACAGCTCTTCTTTCATGTTTTTTTTTCTTGTCTCGTCTTGTTCAATTCGGCCGAGTGCGTGCAGTACCTATTCAGTTCTTGAAAATGCCAGCCCATCGTTCCACGTTTCACCATGAACAGGTGACATCTTCCTTGTGGTTGATTATTGCTTGGCCAGCCGAAAGCATGAAAGACGTTGAATAGAGCGGAATTGAAACAGCCCCGAAAAGGGAAATTGTAACAAAACGCTGCATTGATTGAAATGGCCAATTCCGTTTCGAACGCTCCACGTATTCTTGTAATACTGGTAATACTACCGGTGATTATCATTAGTCTTAGAGACGAACACATGTATACAGTAAACCGTCCATCATCGCCGTCTCCAAGTAACGTCGCATCCCGATCTACCTAGATAGAATACACGTACACACGCGCCTCCGTGTCTTGGGGCCTGCATCGCCCTCTCCGGCTGAGACAAGGCCCTCGATACGGACGCGAAGCAACAAAAAAAAACAAAAGAATAATACTGTAATGAACCGTTTTGCACAAGAAAAGAAACCCTTGTCCTTGCTCCCTATCTCGGCCGTCGCGGTATCAAAAGTCCAGCCTCGCACAAGTACCTACTCGTATGTGCACATTACAGTGATTCCACACTCGTAACAGGTAATGATACAGTGCATCAAACAGCCCTGCACATCATTATTTTGGGAAAATCCCCCTTGCCCTTGAAACCCATGCTCTCTCTCTGTCTTGCTCCTGAACCGCCCGTATCACGTACTCCGTGCGGCGTCACGTATCATATCAAGTATCACGTATCACGTATCATGTACGGGTACTTGTCAGCAGCAGCACATGGCAGCAGCAGCAGCAGCACGGATTGCAGATTGCTCACTCACTCACATGCCTTGTGCCTTGCACTGCCTGCGGGTATGTAGGCACGGCACACCTCGTAATACGGCATATAAATAAATGATAACGCAGTAAAAAAAAAAAAAAAAAGAGAAAGGAAAAGAAGGGATGCTCGACGCAGGAGCACGGAGTGCGTGCAGCGAACGCTCAGGTACAGAAGAGATAGATGACGAAGAAAAAACAAAAGTAAATTACGCTCATCCTTATTCTCCGATAGCTTTGTAGCATATTTCTCTTATTGTTGTGTATATCCTAATATCTGTGTACATATCAAACCTCAACACTGTTGTTACTACCACCAACTATCGTGACCGAAGCCGAAAGGTCTCACCTCACAAACCACCAAGACAAAAAAGTCAAGACACGCCGTAACCAGCAAAAACACTGACACAGCACAAAAAAGGTGCTAATCCAAGTCCAGTACAACAAGCATCAATCTCATTCCATGCCCCCCCCCCCCAAAAAAACGCAGTAATAGCACATTAGCCCCAAGCAGACTAAAACAAAACATGTCGGCAGTACTCCATACATCTGCATGTACAACACATCTTCAACTCCACCGCGGGAAGGGAAAAAAAAAAAGGAAAAGAGGGCAAAAGAAACTACACCAACCAAAATTCAACAACATCCCGTTCCGCCTTTTTGTTTATACCTTTTTTGCGGTGAGGTCTGTCCTGCAATTGTCATAAGCCGTAGCCATACACCTTGAAAGCACATTCCATTAAACCACTATAGTATCTGATACTCATATATACCACTCGATCCAAGGCAGCAAAACCCTCCATCTCATCTCACCTTGTAGTAAAACTCCATACTCCAGTTAGCATCACAGTACTCCGTAATATCCCCCGATTCCCACCAACGTCAACCGGCCTCACCCGCTTCATCAGGTCCAAATCCCCACTCTGGGCATCCACGTACCCGTACACTCAGTCAGTCATCAACGTCCAATGCACCTTCGGGGCATCCATTTCCCACGCCAAGTACCAGTACAGTAAGTACCAGCACCCTTCATGCACGCATTCACCCATCTTGTTCACTCTGGGTTAAGCACATCTTCAACGGGAATAAAGAAAAAGCGGCTCTTGTACACCGTGTTCATGGCAGACCGCCTCGCTGCCAGGGATGTCGATGCAGGAGTTTTGCCTATCAGGTCATGGACCCTTGCCAACTACAACGTCGGTGTAGATGCATGGAGAGCCCCAGTTCACCTCGGCAACCAAAGGCAACAAAGGCATAGTGGACTGTACGGAGTACTGTACTGTGAAATGGTCAGTCAGTACGGAGTAGTCAGCACACACAAATCGTCACTTGGCAAAATAGGCAAAAAATGGTTTCAAAATCGAGGTCCAAGGAATCTCTTCATTGGTAGCATCATGACTACTTGCGTAGCTATAGCGAGAGAGAAAAACACGTGTTTGCCAGCTGATGTCATCGCGGCTGCTTTGTCCCAAAGAAACTGATAGAAAAGAAAAGAAACGCCATGAGGCAATGCAAAGCCTCCCCAAGAGTGTCATGTTCGCATGACCAACTCTCCTCATGTATCCCCACGTGAAAACGCCGCTCTGTGCAATATATGCCCCCATTTTTTGTTATGCCATATAAAAATGCGCCGCCTATAAAAAAAAACCAAGTCGAAAAAAGCAAAAAAGGGACAAAATTCCAGCACCGTCGTCACAGAATTCGCAGGAGTGAAGAAAGTAGAGGCCAGCTGTGGTTGTTCGGATCATTCATAAAGAGAAAAAAAAGTAGAATGTGGATCCAGTGTCGCAAAAAGGTAAAATCGAGGTGAAGAGAGTGTGTGAATGGAATGGTAGCGGTGTATGAGCTCATACTCGGATGCTTCGTCGCCGAGTCAAGAAGCCCTGGCGAATTCGTTTTGTCGGTGACAGGGGGGATGCCGCATCGCTAACCGGCGATAGCGTTGTGGCTGAGTAGCTGCTGGCCCTCCTCGAGGCCATCACGTCCTGGTAAATCGAGGGCGGTATTGATGTCGCGTTCCGGGGAGTGCTGTGGTTCTCCTCCTTGTCCTCACCGACCTGCTCCATGGGCAGCGTCTGTATTGACAGAGCCTCCCGAGACAGGGACGCCGACTGGTTCAGGTTAGGCCTGCTACGCTTCCTGACCAGGCTAAGCGTCCTCTTGAACATCTGCGCCGTCTTGCGGAGCTGGGGTTCCGGCTCTTCGGGCTCCGACTTTGTCGCGAAAGGATCAATGTTGAGGAACGAGGGCGAGCCCCCGTCGAAGCTGATGGGAGACATGATGCTGCTCGACCGGGGAGGGTGCTGCGAAACCCCCTTGGCCGACGACGTGGAGCTGGTAGATGCCTTTCGGTGCTTCAGGATGGGCTCGGTCGACGTCCTTGTAAGCTCGTTTGCGGTGCAGCTCGTTGATGAGCTAGGCGATAGTGATCTTCGGGAGAGCTGGACGATGCAGGCCTTTCCAGAGAAGACGACTGATACCTTGCGGGCAATGTCCTGGCACGTTGATGTCTGCTCTGGTGTCTCTTGCGCCTGCTCGCTGTCGGAGGTGTAGTCGCAGTCGGAGAAGTCGTCGGCTGAAGAAGAAACATCCTCTTCGGATGAAAGGTAGAGAAGATGAGGGGCGGCAGGGGTGAGGACGGGTCGGTGTCCCGAAAGCTTCTGAGGCATGGTGGCCAGCAGCCTTGAGGCCCTCAGGGCGCTTCTGGGAGGTAGAGCGGGTGCCTTGGGCAGCACGGCCTCTGTCGTTGTGATTGATGACATGTTGGTGTCGAGATCGATGTCGAAGTCGGTTGGTTATGGTGCAAGCAAGCCCTCGCAAAGCTTGGGAGCTTGGGGGGGAAGCTTGATGTATATGAGAATCTCTTTGCGTGGTCCTGCCCCTCTAGAGTATGGATGCCTGGGACGAAATTCGACTGCCTATCAATGGCTTCCTTGAAAAGCTCCACCAACTTGGGCGATAGTCGTACGTGTGACGGCGATGTATCGAACAGGGCGGATCCAAGACCAATAAGGCGGGCAAAGTCGACGAGGAGGAAGAAGAAGAAGACAAAGGGAGAGACTCTGGTTGGGATTCTTGTAAGGCGTCAAACGAGCCAAGATATGGAAGTGGAAGAGCAAGGCAAGGTACGGAAGATATGAAGATATGGAACAAGGGAAAGGGCGGCCGAGGGAGGAATGTAGCTGAAGCTGTTCTCGTCTCGTTCACGCGCAGAGAAGGGAAAAAAAGAAAAGAAACTTGAGATTGAATATGAATGGTCTTGGAAGAGAATCTTGACTCTCTCTCCACGCGCCGGGAAGGGGGCACACACAGATACAAGTATGTTGAGGCAGGCATGGGCATGTTCCACCGTCTGGCATGTTGGTACCCGCGCACTGTGTACTTGCCACGGACGGCGAGCCCACTTCCCACCTTGGGGGCCCACTTGGTATCCCGGCAGGGGTTAGTTGTGGATCCCCAAGCACTGCCAGAAGGGGACTAGCCCGCGTTATGACGGCACAGGGCATTTGATGTGTCTTGTTCTGGTGCTGTGCAGAATGAATGGATTACATTACATGCTGGGATTACTGCTGTGCTGAAGCCGAACCTGTACAGGCACAATTACAGGTAGCCAAAACATGTCACTGGCCCTGCAAGCAAGTCGTTTCACAGGCCTGCAACTGGCCGGCCGGTTGACGGAGCGAGCAGCTCTTTCTGTCCACCCCATTTCGCTATCCCAACTCGTCATATTTTGCAAGAATGTGACTGCTGCAGATAGATTGGGAGTTTTGGACGGTGCTGGCTGGGCACTCCGTAAAAGCTGTCGGCTTCTCCAGTACTGCAGCAATGCCACCTCCAGTTCCAGCCCGTCTGTGGCTTGACATCTGTTGGAGATGGATTACCTTATGCTTTTAAACTTGTTTGCAGCCACGGCGTCGACGTCCCTCTCGCTAATGGAGAAACCAGCATTTGTATTTCTCCTCGTACCTTGATGCGCCACTCTCCAATCGTTCTGTCTGACGCCTCTCTTGCTCCCCCAGCCACCGCCTGTAAAATGCCATCATTCCAGTTGCTTCGTACGTACGACTGCTGCATCCATCGCGTCGCATTCGACTAGACGACTCTCGATGCAATACTGCAAGAATCAGGACATGTGTGTGAGAGTGCGAGTGCCGCTTTAGCTCGAGATGGCGAGTGTGACGTCCCACCAGCTCTCCGCACGCAACACGTATCACCACTCGACTCAAGTGCCGAGTGCTACCCTTTGCTCTCATTGGCATTCAGGCACAGAGCATTAGCCAGCGGTGCCAAGTAAAGTAAAGCAGAGTAAGCGGCGTAATCTAGAGCCAAGAGATATTTGATAAAAACTGCCAATTGTCAAAAGACGACAAGATCACCACGAAACAATCCTTTAATTGCTCCGGCAATTGACAGCGTTGATGGATGCCACGACATACAGACACCCGATGACTCGTCGCAGCCTCGCCGATCTCTCCTCTTGTCGCAGCAACCCGCCCTTGATATCGAATCCCCCTCCATCCTCACTCACACTCACAGCACGGACACGTTCCACGTCCCAACGCCTAATTCAAACCCTCTCCATTCTCCGCCGTCCGGATCATTCCAGGGGCCATGACGCCAACCGCACCAAGCGTCGACGTGGAGGCCGGAGCCCGTGTTGATTGGGTGAGGCCTGCCGTTATCGTTGCCATTGGGAGCAAACAAACTGTCCTCGTCTTCCAACGCCCATTAATCGTACGAGTGCTCGTGGCTACTAACTGACAAACCTCAACTCAACTAGCCTGAACGAACATCCCGGGCGGATCGTCGTCTCGTCACGCGGGTGCTGCTAGTCTACCTGTAGTCAACGGCTGAGCACGCAGCTCCCTGTAGCTCGTCATTTAACTGTTTCTGCTAGCAGCAGCGTAGTGACTAACATCATGAAGATGTCCACATACGATTAGGGACAGGCTCAGGGAGGATACAGTGCTGTACCGGTGCCGTACCGTAGCATCGAGACCGCAGATCGGTTTGAGCACTTTCTTGAATGAGAGATTGGAGTACAGGCCGGTATCTACTCATCTACAGGGACATTGATGAGAGTGCCGGCCGACGAAAAGAAAAGAAGAAGAAGAAGAAGAAGAAAAGGTCCATGCAGCTAATACGCGACGTACGGCTGGTCTCGGCAGCGCGTGAATCACCAGAACTGTCTGGTATCTAGCATCTAGCATCTACTTAGCCTGGCTGCACCATGACGCCCAGCAAGAACCAATCACGTCGTCCACACGGTCCTTTTCTTCCTCGCTCCCCTCCTCCTCATGATGCCCTCTCGAAAGGCCTTTTTTTTCATTTCATTTCCTTTCACCTTGTGCCATCCGAATTGGCTTCAGCCGCACGCACAAGAAACGCTTGCCGCCACGTCAAGTTTAATTACCCGTCTCCATGAGGCGCCGTGCGGCACGGATGAAAAAACGCTGCACAGACTGCAGCACCCGACGCAGGGCGAAAGGGATGCACCATGGCCAAGGCTTTCGGGACATTTTTAATTGTTTCCAATATCCTCTGGAGGGGGTTTCGCACGGAGTTGGCCGTACGAAAATGCAGGATGATACATTAGTACTACTCGTACGAGTACCCCCTTTGGTAGTAGGTTAGATAGGGCGGTATTTTATTGCCTTGAGATGGGGTTGATGCAAGACATTACGCCAATATCCAGCAAAATCACTTGGATGGGATCAATTCTTCCATCTACACCCTTTCCAGGGCACAACCTCCCTCGTGTCTACGCGTAACAAGATCCTAATCCAACCCTGATGCCTACGAACTATGCTTCAATCCGTTCATCCATTCATTCGTCCGCATTCAACTCACGCCATGCATCGCGCCATCGATTCTGGTCCCAGCCTCTCCCTCCTCTCGCCATCCAGTCAAAATTGGCAGACGCAGTCCATTGAATCTGATCTGCTCCGTAGAGTAGTTTTGGTGCCTCTGGTAGCGCCGACGTCCACACCCACCCGTCTCTCGGCTTGCATCGTTGCCGCCCAATCACCTGCGAATCACCGCACCGTGACGATACAGAATGCCGATGGAGGCCCTTTTTCCTGTTTCCTTTTCCCTCTTCCTCTTCGTCTGCGATTCCCTGCGCCAGACCGACTTTTAGGCCTCTGCAGATAGGATGATGGGTTAGCACATCTAAGTGCACCTCGGCGGCATCATTTCTCTACATGTACGAGTATATAGCAGCACCATTTCAATGTCTTGCATATCTTGGTGAAAGAAAGAAAGAAAGAACACATATAACGGCGTCACTCCTCCCGCTTGTACGAACCGAGATCGACTCTACCGAGCCCCTGATTTGCAGCATCAGAGTCACACCAAATTCTACAACAACTAGGGCCGGCCATCCCAAACTACGTGTACCAAAGATACCACCACCAAAGATCCTTCGTATCACCAATGTAAATGCAACACATGGGAGGGGCACAGACAAAATCTCAGCTCTGTTGATTGGAAATCCGCTACAAGACCACAAGACACAGCGATGCTCTTCCATCCCACCCAAACCTCGCCCATCCTCCCGTCCATTTACTTGATGCCCTCCTCTTCTTAGGTAGCCTCGGGCCTCGTATCTGCTTCACTGCACGTCTCAACCAGAACGCCACCAAAACCAACCAAGCCAAGCAGCAACCGTCAGTGACTGGCTCAAGCCGATAAGGCTGGAACACTGACTGCAAACTAGTGCCGCAAAACTTGGGCATCTGACAGAAACGCACCAAAAAGCTTCGCGACGCGCAGCGCTTCACATTCTGAGATCTTGGCTTCCATTCGCTAGTGATAACCTAGAATTTGACTCCGGAGGTCTGGGCTTCCGTCAATCTGGTTCATGTACCTTTGGACAGTGAAGCCATACTGTATCCCAGCCCTCTGGTAAGAGAGAGCACACCGTCACCGGCTGTGCTTAGCCCTCCCTCCCACCCTACAGCTGAAGCTCATAGCGCAAGTGACCTGCGTAAGGCTTGACGGAATGCTGACTCCGTATCGATCCCGATTGCTGCAAAACAACTCGAGAGTTCGGTCATGGTGGCGCGCCCCCGAAATAGCAACTTTGCTTATAGGGTAGGTTCCCCTCGTGCCTAAAAAGTGATTGACCCCAAGGAAAATGGCGTCATGGGGCTCCCGCCGGCTGACAACTTGCCTTTGCATGCGCCACAACCTGTCGAAAAGCCCCGTCCCAAAAACCTTCTCCGCGGCACCTCTTTAGATTACTCCGTAGCTTTGAGCTTGAATTTTTGCGGAGGGCCCGTGCCAGCCACAGAGCCACCAGCCACACATCCAGGATCCATACCCGAAGCGGACTAACCCTCTTTCAAACAATAAGAACAGAGCCAGAAATAGAAGCCTTTCCCACTCCTTCTCTGAACCCTTATTTCGTGCGCGTGGCGTGAACCTCGGCGGGCTGTGCAAGCTCCTACCTATTATTCCGAAAATATTCGTACCTGTTCTCGTAGAATCATTCTCGCAAAAACACCAAAGCTTGTAGATATGGGCTGGCTCGCTCCTTTCGGAACCAGCACCACCCGTTTCGCCCTTATCTCTTGGGGTTTTTTTTTGGGGGGGGGGGGGGGGAGTTTTCTGAAACACAGACAGAAGAAATTGCCAATAAGTCACGGGCCCGTTTCAACAGCGGCCACGAGCGTTTCAATCGGTGGCCCCTCCCCCGTCCAACAACCCCCCCCCGGCAGCACGTTTTTTGTTTGACGATTGTTTCTCAATTGGTGACTCCCAGCTAAACGCCAAGACGAAACATGGCCTGATACACCGAAAAAATGGATACAACATGATAAGAAAGAAAATTAAAAGAGTTGCTTCTGTTATGAGCCCCTCTACTCTACTCAACGTGTCGGTTTTTGCTGTGCTCTGTTGGTGACAGTAGGTCTTGGCAAGATTGGGACAGTAAACTGTGTACATACATTGCGTGCCTAGTCTCGAATTCCGGTATATTTTGATACACGAGCTTACTTACACCTGTTAGTTCAGCACATCATCTCAAACTAAACAAGGCCGTGCATTCTTTTCGCCACTTCGTTGATCTTAATCGTTTGAGATCCATCTAAAAGCTGGCTTGTGCTGTATGTACAGTATCGGAGCTGGTCAAAGCATCATACATCAGCTGTCATTAATCATGTCATCCTCAAAGCAGTCCCACCCTCATAAACAGCTCGTTTCGTCCCAAATAAGCCAATGAAGCTAAATAATAATTCCGCCATGTCTCGTTTCCATACAGTATCGCACCCAAAAAGTGACTTTACGAAAAAATAAAGCCCGTGTCAAAGCTGCGTCTAGAACGCTCTCGAGCTCCCCAAAGCCAAGTTCCTTAGCTTCTGACGTTTTTATCGGGGAGAAGAAAGACAGTAAATTAACAATGATGTATTTTTGATACTTCTCTCCACTTCGTCTTCTTGCAGAATGTCATTCTGGCTCCGCCCGGTTGGTCCAGCCGGATGATTGCCACATGGCGGTGCAGTAAGCTTATAATACCTACTTACAGTACTAATCATATGAACTGCTATGAGTCAGCCGTTGTTATTTTCCCACCACGAGGCATCTAACCCAGAGCCATAAAGGGTGTAGCATCACATGACGGAGTAATGACAAGAGCTTACATTAATTACTACACACAAGGCTATTAAAAAGCGCGGATGACGCCTCTCCCGCGAGGCCGGACAGCTGGGACTGACACGAGAGCAGGCCAAAGAGGTCAATCTGTATAGAACTATCGTCGAAGATGACGGAAATTATGAACCAAACTGATTAATGTCCCTGAATGTAATCCCAAATCCCCCAGTTTTTTTTCTTTCTATATTACACTGGACACTAAGATTAGAAAGTAAACGAAGAAAAAAGAAGAGCCTTTTGCTATCATCAATCATCATGCCTCTGGTTTGCCTCATGACCTAGCTCCTTTGCACCGAGTCGGCAAATCGCCAAAAAAAAGAAGGGAGAAAAAAAAAGGAATAGAACCTGAAATCATGGCCAAAGAGGTGGTGGTCGGCGTAGAGAATCTCCACCGCTGCTAGAGGGTCGCCAAGCATCCGACATGGCCGAACCCCTGCGGCCGTACTCGTCCTGACCCGGCGGCGGAGGCAGAGGCAAGAAGAGTCCCGTGCCGTCTCCGACCATGATGCTGCGTCGGACCTCGCCTCGGTTCCACCCCTCTCCGGCCACGTCTGCTGCCAGGCCGTAGCTGCTGACCGGACGTCGTAGCGGAGGTCCTGCCGTGGTTATAGTGTCAACTTTGCTGAAGTTCCATTTACCGTATTCGTCAGTCTTGGTGTACACCTCAAGGGTGTGGGCTGGTGAGGGAGCAGTGGCTCGCATGTGCGCCGCAAATGGGTTGTTGGAGCTGAACCGGTGTGCTGCTGGCGCCCCAGGCACGCCCAGCTGCCGAGGAGACTGAGCCTGAGACCTGGGAGAGGTTGGAGAGCCGGGCGAGGCTCCAAACGGGGCCCCAAATGTGTTGGAAGTAGGCGTGCTTGGCATGCCTGGATACGGCAAGTGGGAGCTCCGGGTTGAAGCTTGAGATGGGTTTCGCATGTGCCCTCCCGCCGCAAAGCTAGCATTGGGAGGAGGCAGCCCCTGAAGCTGCTCCGGGAAGGACTCATCGTGGACAAAGAGTTTACGCAGTCTAGGCATACCCCCTGAGAGGACGGATGAGGCGAGGTAAGTGTACCAACTGGCCTTCATGCTTGCGTACACCTCCTTATCTGATTCGGTAGAAATCTCAAAGCGCAAAGTCTCGAGGCTGTGGGATGCAAGCAATCCGATGCCCGCGTGCTGTGGAAAGCCTTCAATTACCTTGTGCTTCATGGCCAGCGTCTTAAGACATGGCGCCATCGTCAAGATCTCTTGAAGTCTTTGCGGGTGGACGCCAGTGTGGACGAGCGTCAGGACCTTGAGCCCGCGCTGTGTTTCTGGCCAAGCAAGGTACTCGATGAGGCCGGCGGCCGTTACTCGAGGAGTTCCCTCCATGATGAACTCCTCCAACGAGGGCATGATAGGCCCCGATGCGGCCATCAGCACTTCATCAGATATGCTTTCTGTTTCGGTCATCTTCAGGGCCCGGAGGTGCGCCAACGAGTTCAACACCGCTCTCATAGTCATGGTGTCGACACTGATGCCGTTCAGTTCCAGAGTCTCGAGCCGAGGCCACACCTGGCCAGTAGCCAGCGCTGCCAAGCTCTTCTCCGAGCCGGCGTTGTACGTCATCTTTCGAATGTTGGGACATCTGGCCTGCACTTCGAATCGTAGCGTCGAGCTGCTCGACTCATCCGAGAACATGCCCTCTGGCAGATCAACATACTTGAGGCTGGGGAGGACTGCAATGGTCTGAGCCAACTCCACCTGACAATACTCACGCACCTGGTAGGGCGTCTTCAGAAACTCGACCCTCTTGCCGATACGAGTCGGGTCCTCGCGAACCGTGCGCCGGAACAGCCTGAGTCTTGCCTGAGCTGGATCCTCAGGAATGGCGTTGCGATCAAATCTCGTCTGCTTGCGCCTCTCGGCCAACCAAGCCTCGAGCTTGCAGTAGTGGACCTGGTCAATCCGAACGCTGTGATACCTAAAAGGGGGGGAAAATCCAGTCAGGAAACATGCATGAACGGCGCAGTGGTGGACAATACTCACAATAGCTTGATGGCGGTGTCGTGCCAGATCCGGTTTACCTGCGAACAGTGGGCCAGGTCACGCAGGTCGCACAACATGCACCCTTCGCTGCTGCCACTATCCTCGCAGGCATCATACGTCTCATCGCCGGAGTGAGGACAGACGAACAAGAAGATGCGCTCGAGAACCTTTGGTGGGAGGACGGAGACGAGCTGGCTCGATCTCACACTCGGCGGGAAGTAAGGCTGCCGGGTGATATCAGCAGGACGCCGCAATGCCTCGGGAGGGCTGGACAGCTCGTTCTTCTTCTTGTCCTTTTTCCGACTAAAGGGGAACCTCATGGTGATGGCGGTGATGGGATGGCTGTTACAAACGGAGCTGGGCTACTCCGAACCAGAATCAAGCGGTAAACGTTGCGGCGATGTTCAAGGACCAAGGAGTCGGGAGAAACGCGTAGCGAGGGACCGAAGGAAGAAGAAAAAAAAAGGAGTGAAAGGCGTCGCAGAAAACAGAAACAGAAACAGAACCAGGAAATGACAAGAGACCAGGAAAAGAGAAAGAGAAAGAGAAAGATAAGCAAAAAGCTGACGCCGAAAATGTCTAGGGGAGCGTGACGAGAAGCGACGCTCGGGACCAATGCTGTTGAATCAAGCTTAGGTTGTCTTGCGCATCCCTTGCTGCGTGCCCCGCGAACAATCAACGAGGCTGAAATTGGGGGTCCCCTCCACAGCCAGCGAGAGTCAGTGGCTGCGGCGGTTGCGAGGATTGCGATGTCTCTCGCAAACAAATTGATGCAATGCAAACGAGGGGGCGTCAGTCGTCAGGAGGTATGGATGCCGCCCCTTATGGCTATGGCTATAGCTATGGCTGGACTGGGGGCAAAGCACTATGTAAGGTAGTTGATGCTGAAGTTGAAGAGAGAGGAGAGGAGAGGATGAAGAAGGGGAGGGAGAGAGGGAGATGAGGACAGTGGAGGATTTCAGCTGGACATGTCGTGTATGTATTTGGTCTGCACGCCACAGCGGCTCTCGTGCAAAAAGTTAGCGGAGCTGCTCCTCACTCTCGTACCTGAAGCCACCAGGTAGGGCCCTGGGCCAGTTGACCCTTGCGTTCCTTGTGCCTGTAGCGCCGGCTAATGAGAGGGACAGTTGAGACTGACGAGCAACTGACAAGCCTCTGAAGGGGGAGGACGCTTGGGGGCCGTTTTAGCGGCGTGGCGCCCCAGGCCAGTGCTTTTCGCTCGCAACGGCTTCAGGCACCCACGGCACTGCTCAGGCACTGGCAAGTCCCGCTCGGAGATTCCAGCGGCCGTTGATGGGAACCTGGAATTGTGCGGGGAAAAGATTCCATGGCTGTCGGGGCCCTGTGCCGCTGCTTTGCCTCGCTCCTTGCTCATTTCACCTCCCGTGCGAGCATTTGAATGGCTGTGAGGGCGAGGGGCTGTAATTTTCATTCCATGCTGTCATCTTCCATCCTCTTGCAGAGCCCAATCGATAGGTAATGACCAAGTCCTGGACCGTTTACATTTCCAGACAACCCAGTGGATGGCAGTCGCACAAGCCCAACCCCTGCGTCTCAACAAGCTTCAAGCTTATGTTTACCGTTCATTATCATTACACGTAGCCTACCTATGCCAACCAGCTTTTATACCTTGCAACTACTCTAATTGAATGGTTCAGTCAGCCTTATCCAAGGTATTTACATGTGATGCACGGCTACCCCTGCTTCACAATACACCATCGTTGACGAATGAATTAAGATGTGCAGCAGCACTCATCGCAAATGGCATCCCGACACGTGCCTAAGCTGACAAACACTGAACTTGGATCCAACACCACGCATAATATTCAGACACCGAAACTACAGCAAAACCTGTACTCTCCCGAACCGTCCATCTATAGACCGTGCCAGGCGAATCAAGTATACATACAAGCAAGTATAGTACAGCATAAGACAGAATATGATTAAAAAACCAGTATGACCTCTCTGGCCAGTGACGCTGCCGCACAAGTGCACGATGCAGCTCCGTATGCCCGGGGCGTTGTCTCGTAGCAATAACTGCCCGCCTTGCCCTGCGCCTACCAGAACATTTTTCTCCGTTGCCCCCCGCATTAGCCCATATAGCCGTCATCAGCCTCCTATCATCATAATCGCAAAAAGACATGTCATCGTCGTAGAGTAGGCGATTCATATTTTGGTTCATTTGCCGGGACAAATGGCCTCATGTCCAAAAAAAAAAATAGAGATTAAAAATTGTAATTGGCCTCGTAGGAAACGGCCTCTTCGGATTCATAATATGTATTAAAAAGAATGCTCGCCACCAATTGGGTGTCGGAGCTTTTTGGCCGTTGACACGTCTGTCAATCAGACATCCCCACGGCATCGCGCGTAGACAGCTTAAGCCTTGCGGGATCGGGCGGTGGCACCGTTGGTCTTGGCACCAGTGGTGGTTCCGTTGGACTTGCCCATGGTGGCAGCCATGTGGACGGGGTCGGGCAGAGGAGCCTGGCTCATGCGGCGAAGGGACTTGCGAGTAGTGGGAGCCTTGCCGTCCTTCTTGTAGGTGGCGAAGTAGAAGGAGATGAAGAGAACCAGGTATGAGCTGAGGATGCCAATACCGGCAAAGGCAGCAAACTCCTCACCGGCACACTTGCCAGCATTGGGCATCCAGTCGAAGTAGGTGGAAGTGAAGTAGGTGTAGGAGGCGAAGTAGACGAAGCCTGTTTGCCCAACGAGTCAGTAAGGAGCCAACAAAGAGGAGCCAACAATGCACATCGTAATATCACTTACCCAGGTCGATGATGAATTGGATGATCTGGAGACGAGTAACCCACTCCTTCCACCAGATTCGGACACCACGTGCGCTCTGGAAGTAGTACCAGTACATGACAACGTGCACAGTCAGGTTGAGGACAATGGGGACCCAGGAGACGGAAGTCAGGCCAATCAGCTGAGTGTAGCAGAGAAGAGCGGTGGCACCGTGGTGGTAGCAGTGGAGGAAGGTCAATGGCTTCTTCTTGAGGAAGAGGAAGACGGTGTCGAGCAGCTCAAGGTACTTGGTGAGGTAGTTGAGCTAATCGTCACATGTTAGCATTTGGCCATACCGCCACGTCGTCACCTGCTGAGAGAATTTACTTACGTAGTAGAGAACGACCATGGGCTGAGTCCAACCACCATCGTGGTCGCAGATGGCGAAGAAGATGCCCTTGCGGACAACAGTGGGCAGGATCTGCTCAATGAAGAGAGCCAAGAGGGCGCCGCTGATGGCGGTCAAGTAGAGGTTGTGGATGAGGAAGAGAGCCTTGAGCTTGAAGGGCTCGCGGTTGCGCATCAACTCTCGACCGCCAAAGATGATGAAGTAGTAGATGACGATGAAGATTGACGTCGACTTGAGCGTAGACATGGGAGTCTCGAAAGGCACAAACTCGAAGTCGTTGGCCGAGAAGCCAGTGACGGCCGTGAAGAGCTTATCAAAGATGGGCCATAGATGGATGCCGAAAGGACGATCGAGCGTCGGGAGCGGTAGCTGCTCGTAAAACGTGGCCATGATGGGCAGAGTTGCACAAGCAAGATCTTGCGCCTTGTTGTAATTCTATAAAGAAGAAAAAGAAGAATAGAAGAAGAAAAAAGAAGACTTGTCTCGAACGGACACGCGACGCGACGGAGCGAAACGAAACCTTGTCCCCGAGAAGAAGCGCCCAAACAGACTGCAATTGCAATCTACAGAGGGATCGAGGCAAAAAAGATTGCACAACGAAGGAGTGACGAGAAGAAAGAGGGGTAGAAGCTTTCCGACTTCCAACTCCGAGAAGAAACAAGAACAACTCTCACGACGGGGGGGGGATGGAGGAGAAGGAAAAGGACGGAGCACGGAGGAGGGCCGAAAGAAATACTTAGCCCAACGTAATCGCAGTCTTACGGCAGAATCTAAAATGTGGCCTCGACACTAGCAGCATGGTTCGTCCCCTTTTTCCAAAGTGGAAATTTGGCTTCTGCAGGCGGTGACGCCAAGTCAACCGCTGCCACATGTGATTGGGCATCGGCGGCAAAGTTTCTCTTCATTCTCGCGGCCACGTGACCTCGGCTCAGGCGAATGCGAGGAGTGGTATTTCGAGGCACAGATCTGGGAATGGATGCTACCTAATTTCGGGGCTGCGCGGACGCCGTGCGGGTGCGAGCAAATGCAATTTGAACATACGAGTACGGAGTAGTAGTAGTTGATCATATTTAATCATATGAGACGAGGCCGATCCCAATGGCAGGGCGGCAGCTGAATAGAGTAGTAGCAGTAAGACCAGCACTGGAACCTTGATGCTCTCGTCAACATCTTCTTCTCTCGCGGCCAACGCATAGGCTTCCTGGGCGTACGCCATCCAAGAAGCCGCCTTGTCATGCCCGCCGAAACCAACAAACTTGAAGAATTACGAAATTGACTAGCACTTTGCAATTGGCTATCATACTGTAGAGTAAACGCAACCCTCCGCAGATTCGCAAGACCGGATACCGATATGCAATCGGAGTGCCAGGATCCCCGACGCCCGGAACCGAGGATCGATTGCATCAATCGCTAAAATCCCTTCCGATCGAACCATCGGTAGACAAGCTGCCACGGCTAGCGCACCCAGCCAAGCCTGTATCAACCAGTATATAATCACAGCATCTTGCATGAACATCAATGATGGTGTTTCAACACGCTGAATGCGTGCATACCATGCATCAAAATGGCATTCCGGCCAGCCGCACCCCATACGGAGGTTCGGTATCAGCAGCTCAAATGCTTCGACAAATAGAAACTGGCCAAATTGAAAGCCTATCGTAACTGAGGCCGTACGCGCTCGCCCCAAAAACACTGTCCCGCACCACGCAAATCTCGCCCGCAGACAGCCCCGCCAAATTTCCAATTCGCACTGTATCCGTTCCCGCTCGGCCGGGTAAATCAGGCAATGCCGTAGCTTAGTCATCCGCCGTCCTCAGGCGATTCTTTGCGTCCAAAACACCTCTTTGCTCAATCTTTAGCACCCGCCCCAAAAGCTCACAACACCAAAACTCAATCCCTCTCAAAAGGTCCTTCTTTTTGCAAGCTTCTCGCCGAGCTTCTCTCCTTCACAAAAACCATGCAGTCCGCCGCCCTCCTCCGCGCCGCCGCCCGCGGCTCCTCCATGGTCCGCGCCGTCGCCGTCCGTCCCGCACCTTTCGCTGTTCGCTCGGCCGTTGCCGCTCGCCCTTTCAGCGTCTCTGCTTCCCGACGAGCCGAGCACGCTGAGGAGACCTTCGAAGAGTTCACTGCCAGGTGAGGCTCTGCTTTTTTTCTTTATGGATGTACGGCAGAGTGGAATTGAAGGGGTGGAATGGGCGCTGTTGGAGGGATATACCAAAAGAGAGGGAGAAAAAAAAATGTCGACAAGCGGACGGCCAAACCGAGAAACTTTTGCGGCTTGTCAAAAAAGAGCGCTGGCGATTCAATCAACGACCTGCCGTGCATGCCATCGCCGACCAGACGTGTTCAATGGCTGACCGCGCTGTGAAAAAATTACAGATTCGAGAAGGAGTTTGATGCTGTGCAGGACGTCTTCGAGCTCCAGGTATGCTCTCTGCGGCTCCCACATATATCGTATGATGTGCTAAGGTCATATTTTAGCGCAACCTCAACAACGCCTTCGCCTACGATCTCGTCCCCTCGCCCTCTGTCGTCGCCGCTGCCCTCAAGGCTGCCCGGAGAGTCAACGACTTTGCTACTGCCGTCCGCATTTTCGAAGGTACGCCAAAATGCTGCTCCTCGTTGTCGTCTTAATTGAGTCATCAACCAAGCTGGGCGTCTGTCTCCACCCCCACGAGAGGCGCCATGGCTATATATCAAACACTGTCAATGCTGCATATTACGTGTTTCTTCAATATCATGCAGCACCCACGCATGACATGCACCATCCCGTCGAGACCAGCATGCTGACGCGCATCCCGATACATAGGCATCAAGGCCAAGGTCGAGAACAAGAACCAGTACCAGCAGTACCTGGACGAGCTGAAGCCTCTGCGAGAGGAGCTGGGTGTCTCACTGAAGGAGGACCTTTACCCCGAGGAGAAATAAGCTCACTGTCCACGAGGAGAAAAAGTCTGTTCCGAGTCTTGTACATGGTATTGTGTTGGGAGGGAAGAGGATAGCGACGGTGCTAGACGGTTGATGGGAAGGGGGCCTCCCAAACCAATGTCTGATAAGTGTGAAGAAGCATATAGTGTATACTGCTCCCTACTGTTGTTGCAACGCCTAGCTGCTTCAACGGAATTTTTTAAAAAAAGAAATTCACAGATTCCCTTGACTGCGTCATATCATCATCACACTATTTAAAAAAAAAAAAAAAATTCACATTTGATATTCCTGACAAACTTCCTCAGTCAAATAGCGTGTGCTATTCCATCTGCATGGACGGTTCCAGTGTGACGATGCCGTGAGCGACCTTCCTTTATGCCTTTTATATAATTATGTATCCATCTTGATTCCTGTAAGGAGACTAATTGCCTCGAGCCAATTCCCTGTTGAAACAAAAA
Organism: Trichoderma aggressivum f. europaeum; assembly: GCF_033847375.1. Lineage (NCBI taxonomy): Eukaryota > Fungi > Ascomycota > Sordariomycetes > Hypocreales > Hypocreaceae > Trichoderma > Trichoderma aggressivum. The sequence goes on from NW_026946389.1 coordinate 523,822, forward strand.
GAAAGAAGGAAAGAAAGATACCGCTCCAAATAAGAAAATAAAAAGAAGAAGAAAAAAACGAATAAAAAAAAGAGAAAGAAAAGGGGGAGGGAACAACACTCCCACTCTCAAACTAAGCATCGAAATACACGACGTGTAAGTAAGACGAGCGTTCGCCCCTACTCGGTCTCGGTGCGAACCCCCCTCTCCCAAAAGTATAAAAGAAGTTCCTATTTCAAATGATTGTATCTGTTTCTTGGCTGCTGCCCGTAGTGCTGCATCCCTTCAGTACCGGGTCCCAGAGCCGGGCTGGCCCCCCTACTACCTGGGCCCCCGTATGCTCGACCGAGCGGGCTCAGCATGCCCATGCGTGGACTCCGTGGTACACTAGACTGTCGGGTCTCTCGCCGGCCGTTCTTGAGCTGTCGAAGCTCTTCATTGGCAAGGTCCAGCTCCCTCTCCCTCTGTTGGATCTGAAGGTTGAGCTCTGCAACCTGTGCAACGAACATGTTTGCGGTATCTCGCTTCTGGATCTCATGGATTTTGACGAAATTTTCGGAAGCCTTCTTGGCAAGTTCCTCGTTTTGGCTTCTTAGCTGGTTGTTTTCTGACTTCAGCCCAGAAGCAGTCGAGGCAGCGTCCTGATACAGATTCCGAATGTAGTCTGCGTCCTTGTGGGCATTCTCCAGCCGCTTCTCGAGAAGAGAAACTTTGGACTGGGTATCGTGTAAGAGCTTCTCGGTTTTTGCCAAGGGTGTATTTTGTGGATCGGAGGCATTTGGGTCTTCTGTCAGCCGAGCCACAGTAGCTTCCAGCTCCATAATGGTTTTCTTTGCTTTTTCAGCTTCCTTCTCCGATTGAGCCACAGCAGACTGCATGGCTTCCTCCATTTTGTGTCTTTCGGCTTCAAACCGAGAACGGTCTTGCAGCGCAGCCCGTTTGGCCTCATACACTCTGTGCGTTGTTCTCTCATACTCCTTGACCCGTTTCTCGAGGCTTGAAATCACTGCTCGATATTCCACGCCGCAATCTGCAGCTTCTAGGTTACGCCTGTACTCGGCAAACTATACAACATTAGCCAGGCACTCACACAAACAACAGTCGTAATGGAAGCGTACCATTTCAGCCATTTTCTGTAATGATGCATGGGAGACATTGATCAATACTTGTGGTCGAGAAGAGTCCCCTATTGCGGTGGTAAATTGAGCCAGCATAGCTCTCACTTCGTCAGATACGGGAGCCTGGCCTGTTCCAATCGCTGCCGTCGCCTCACTTGTAGAAAGCACCCGTGGTCTCTTGGTCTCAAAAACGTCCGATTCGTTCTATGAGCAGATCACATAGTATTAGTAAGTCATATTGACAACGCAGTTTCCACCGCTTTTGAAATTCACTTACATGTTTGCGTTTGCGACCGCTTTCTTGCTCATGATGGGCAAATGCCAGCATCTGTGATCGCGATTGGGAATGGACATACACATCAAGAACGGTATCTGGGACAGGAATCGCTTCCCATAGAAGCGTTTGTTGATCACCTGTGAGGTATTCTATGAATAAGGCGGCAATCTCATGTGGCTCTAGGTAGCCGCGTTCGGGGCTGGCCACCAAATTCCGAGCGCCCACAATTCCTGATACCAGGACACTCTTTCGTTCTATTAGAGTCAAATCGTCTGATATCTGAGGATCAATATGCTCAATTGAATAAGTTGTAACCAGAACCAGAATAAGCTGCTGCCTATTGTTGTCGGCGCTTCTGAGTCCTTGTGCAATGGACGAGTTCCTAAAAGAATGGTCGTATCCAATCACAACATCGAACTCCTGAGCATCGATGTCACCGGTCGGAAGTGCAAGAACCAATTTAGAACTGGATGAATCGGCGGATGAGAGATCCGATTCACCAAGAGCATCGCAACTGAATGGCATCTTCAGAGCTTCTGCTAAATGACAAAGGAGCCGGAGGAGGTCTGGAGAGCGAGCGATTATCAAAATGTTCAAGTGATGCTTTATAATGCCGCTCAAAAGTTCAAAGAGGAAGTTGAACTTGGGATTGGCATCACAGCAATACTTGGCAAGCTCTGCTGGAGGCAGAGTTTCGAGGTCGCTTCCCACCACGTCTTCGGGATAATCGCATACATTCAACAAGATGTTAAATAACTCGTCAATGCGATTGACCAGGAGCGGATCTGGCTCCGAGTAGTGCTCGTCGCTGAAAGACTTGTTAAAGTCCTGGATCGGAGTCTTGAATTCGGTTATAAAGTCGTTGTACCTCTGACGCAAGCTTGCTTGGAAGGGGAGTGTCACAACATGTTCTACCGCTGCTGAAGCGGCGAAAGACACCGATGATTCGGCGGGACTATGTTCGCGCTGAACCTGCTCGGAATGAGCAGTATCCGTTGAATGTTCTTGCATCATAGTTTCACTCGGGCTAACAAAAGGCACCAGAGGGATATCTTTGTATGCTGGCTCCGGTTGTCGACTGATGTCAGCAAGGGAGACTGTAGACTGCTGTGCCGGGATAAACTCTGGGGCAGCCACAGTTGGTGGCTCCAGCTCTGCTCCGACAAAGGCTGGGCCATATATGTCTGCCACTTCTGCGGCAATGGGTTCCTGTGGAGTTGAGATTTGTGGCCCAAGTGTCGAGGTCGTTGTGTCCCTATCATTTCCTGTACTTTCGGTAGCAGCTGCGGCCACCATATTTCCGGCTTGTTCTTTCTCATTGCCGCCAGGCGTTTTAGCGCCGTGAGGCAAATCTGTTGAATGCACAGGTAGCTCAGTGTACGTATTGGGTACGCCTTTCTCTAACGGTGCATGGTGCTCAGCGGGTTCTTCAGCTGAGATCTGGTGGAGTGGTATTTGATGGGACGCTGATTGATGCGACGTAGAATCAGCTTCGCTATTCAACTCGTCCAAGTTAAAGATGTCCGATAGTGCTGCGACAACACCTAGGCTATGCCTCTCCTTGGCCTGCCTCTCCTTGGCCTGCTCTGGAGTCTCGTTTTCCATTTTCTGGCCTTTGTATGAATTGAGTGGGGTTTTTGGTTTCGCTGGAGAGCCTAAGATGTCTCCGGGATGGCCTACGAAGCGTGCCGGGGCTGATTGCTGTGGCAGGAGATTGGCAGCCTCTCGTGGGCGATTTGGGCTAGATTGGGCTAGACTTTCTTGAGACTTGCTTTCCATAAGAGGTTGTTGGGTCGGTGCCTCGAAATCGCGAGGAACTATCTGAGCAGCTTGGGAAGCCCCTGAGTCCGACGCAGATAGAGTGCTCGAGCTGTATGTAGAGGCAATCCCCGCAGCGGGATGAGCAGGTGATTCAAGGATTCGACTAGGTAAAGAACTCTCGGGGATCTCTAATACGGTTGCAAAAAACGGTTGAGTAAAAAACCGGGGGGTTGCGTCTTGTTGTGTATGTATAGATACGGCGGACCCTGATGATGCTAGAGGCTGTCGATCAGGGGAACCGGATGTATTGTGTGATAACGACTCAGACAAAACTGGGCTGCCGGCTCCTGAGACCTCTCTTAACTGATCGGGCTGGCGGGAAGGAATATCTGAACTGACAGTCGCATGTGACTCTTGAATGCGGTCCTCGGATGCCGTATCGGTGGGATTATGATTAGACAGAGAGGAGTCGTGTCGCTCTTTAGTTTCCTTACCAGGTCCCTGTGATATCGGTTTTGAAGGCGCCTCAAAAGAGTCCGGAATGACGTGAGAACTAGATTCTGGTATGATATCTTGAGGCTGGGACTCAATCAATCGGTTGGAGGATGGCGGCAATCCAGCCGGAATTTGCTGCTGGGTCCAAGATCGATCTGTAATCTCTTGCGAATCTGGAACAGTTCCTTGACTGTTTCGCGCAATGGCGACGCGGCTGTCTTCGTTTTCAAGCTCGGCCAGCGACTGCGTAGACTTGCCGCTTGATTGCGACCCGATGACACTCGAGTAATCAGCCGGGTTAAGATTCGAGTTCTTGGGAATCTCTACCACCAGAGACGTAGCTCGCGAACGATATTCTGAGAGATCTACGTCAGGCAGCTCTGGGAGTTCGGAGGGTGTAGATATTGAAGGAGACGACGCGAGAGATGCTGGAGGCTCGTCATATAGAGATCCGCAGGTGTCACTCCTAGGGGCTTTACGGGGCCGAATAGGGGATGAGGTGGAAGATGATGAGATCAATGAGGCTGAGCGTCGCCGCTTCTTGTTGATGCGCCGCTGATGAGCGGGCCGCGGCGGTTGGCTGTTGTCGCTCTCTTGATCTGATGCGGGCTCCGGTTGGGCTTCTGGCTCCTGATGATTTGACTGCTCTGGCTGCTGCCGATCCTGCAGCTGTTGCTCCGGGTCTAGCTCCGGGTCCGGCCCTGGTCCCGGCTCGAACTGGTGTTCAAGCTGCTGTTCAAGCTGCTGTTCAAGCTGATGCTCCTCTCCGCGACGCCGAGCCTTGACCTTTTCCCATTCCACTTTGGCAATACTTGTAACCTCAGAGCTCTGCGGCACATGAACATTAGTAAGAAAGTCCTGCATCTACACAGCGCATGTAAGTGGAGAGCATCGTGTTAGACAAACCCAAGTCGGATCATAAGCTTGCCCGGTGACGGTATTATCGTCCCAGTCAACCAGGTATTCGACGCGACCTTTTACGGTCCTCTCATCAAGAATGCGCCTGATGGTGTACCAGCCTTCGTCTTGGGCGGCGGCGGGCCTTTTGCGAGATTTGGACTTCTTTGATGACAATTTACGTGACCTCGGCATTGGCCTGAATGAGACGGCACAGCGGATAGACGGTGTCTGCCCTTGAAGCCGTAGGGGGGGCGAAACAGCTTCTCGGCACTGAAGCTGCTTCTGTAAGCCGGGCGGCCTGAGCCAAACGTCTGGCGGGCACGGCGCTCGACGCTTGCAAAGGATGTAAGTCGAGCTCACGCAGCAATTGGAGAGGCGAGGCTGAGGTGCGCCAGCGGCCCACCAACGACGATTTGAGAAGGTCGGACAGGGCGATGCGACGGGAGTCTTTTGCAAGGGAGCTGGTTGGCTAATCACGTGGAGGCGCCAACCTCTAAATTCCTGGTAGCGAAGTGCGTTGGCGGGGCGAGGCAAGGCGAAACTGCAGAGGCACACGCTGACAGGGGGACAGTGTGAGACCGCTGAGGCTGGCTGTTGGTGATGCGATGGCGAGGCTGAATCTCGAATTCGTTCGTATCGTATGGAAACGCGACTGAATAAAACGGCACGGATGTAGTGGTAAGGCTTCTGTGGAGGATATGGATATGGACGATAGGTAAATAGCAGAATTAAGATAAAAATCAACAAGTCTTGCAGTAGAGCAGCTGACCCCAGATCGTGTTGGCTGAAGTCAAAGGCCAAAGGGTTAATATGGTGAAGGCTGAAGGATGAATGTTGAAAGGTTAAAGAAGAAAGAATCTCGCTTGGGCCTCAAGACGTCTTTCTTTGCCGTCACCCGGCCCCTCCCTTATGTACTCCATGTAGTGCCAGCACAAACACGTTTTGGGCATCTGATAAGAGAGGGGAATGGGTGCGCACGTCTACATTAGTGCACAGAGCTGGACAAACAAAGGAAATGTCATTTCTTCTTCACTTTTGCTCGGCATGCGCGTCGAATCACTGTGACCATGGATTCACTGGCTAGGTACCTGCTGTGATTCTGATCTGAAAATGAAACAGCTTGGAAGCACTGCATCGTCACGTCTGTCGGTGGCGAAGACAAATGATTGGATATTCGGCAACATCAATGGCTATTGATGCCTGGGAAAGCTGTCAGATGACCTTTGTTCTTACTTTAGAGCAAAGATGGCAGACGAGCGGTCACAAGCGGCTAATTTCGAGCCACGTACTTGGAACAAAGAGATTTGATGCCATGGTTTGACGACGCCTCAGGTCCAATGCCCACCGTATGAGCGTCGTACGGCATAATAGGCATACGTAGTCTTTATAAATAGCATATTCCATGCCTCTGCTATCTCTCAAGATATAGACAAGAAAAGAGAGTTGTTGTTATAAAAACCGAAACAACATGTCCAATAGCAAATACTAACAAATTGCATGGAAATTATATGCAACTCTACACGGCCTGTTGAACCTCCTGCACGGCTCATCATGTGCAAACGGCGTTGCTCACAGAACACAAAAGTCTCCGAGCTTCGATGCCTAGATGCAACGGCCCTGGCCTGAAAATGTAACCAAAACTCTCGATTTGATCAATTAAACAATTTTTTTTTAGTTCGGCAACGAGCTGCGGTGGCGTCTTGGATGCATTTCCGATCAGCTTGGCTGCATAAAAGCTGCACGGCTTGCCGTCTCCGGCTTCTCAACCTGTCGGGCTGCAGATCTGTAGTGCTACCTCAGGTGACTCGCTGGAGCACCTAATGTGCGAAGTACCCCCTAGCCTACAGGTACCTCAGCCCCCGAGTCCCTGTGATTTTAGCAGACCCCAGCCTGCAAACGCGCTAGAAGCACACCTGCATCTCGCAAGCGTCTTCGATCTCGGCCTCACTTTATTCTCACCTCTCACATCAATGCCATCTCGGTTCGTCTGCTTTGCTGCCTAACCGGTCCGTCGCCCATGCAGTCCTTTTCACCTGGATGACATGATTAGAACATCTTGATAGGCTATGACGACGCGTGATACGTGTCGCGTCCGCAGATCTGAACATGGCCTCCAACTTCTCCATACAGCCGATAGGGAGGTTTGTAGGAGCCAGCCAACCTGTCAAGAGACCAAAGGTGAGATGGAAGAAGCTGCGCTTTGCCGAACCGCAACGAAATATACCTATTGGCGGCCGCCGACTAAAGCTTACATAAACCCTCGATTAGGAATTCTCTTGTTTTTCTTTTGATGAGAACCATGAATTTCGCCCTGACGATTCGTCAGTGAAGTATTACTATCCTCCACAACTTGGGGCGGACTTGTCTCTAGGCTTCAACACCTTTGTGAAACACGATGATTCCCAGGATGAGCACCTCGACAGCTTACTAAAAGCCATTGTATTACACGAGAAGGAGACTGGAGTCAAGATAGATGCGAATGTCGTCACATGGAGAGGCATGATGACCAAGGTAAAAACAGACTCCATAAACTCAGCAGTTCATTGCCCTTCATAAGAATAGCAGCAGTTAGGACTAACGACAGAATAGATATTGGCTGCGCCGTTTGAGCAATATGACGGGTAGCAACCCCCTTTCCTCTTCTACCCCGAGACCAATAACCTGACATATGCAGCTTCGAAATGAACGCCACACTATACCAGGTATATCTATTCACCATCTTGCTTGGCCCTGATTCACATCTCTAACCCAATACTTCTCTAGGGAACCATGTAGGTGATGCAAACCATGGCTTAGCAACCGGGCTTCTAACGCCAACAACAGTTTCATCGAAGACAACCACGCACAGAAGATGCTTTCGAGACAGAATGAGGATCGCGGGAAGCCTAGAAGGGGACCCCCTCTTGATGTCATGCAATTTTGGGGTCAATCTCAATGCCATCCTCTATACCAATCTCCTGCTGACCAATACAAGGATACAAGTTTGAGACCTTGTCAACGCTTCCTGCCCCATGGGCAGAGACATCGAGAGACTTTATTGAAAACAGAGAGAAACAAGTTGTCAACAACAAGGAGCAATACTGCTCCGTTGTTCGGACTGGCATTGGTAAGGCTGTTCTCTGTCTAGGAGGAGAAGTCGATGCCAGTAAGTTATTATCATACACCGTTATCATAGCCATCGGCTCTGACTAACCATTAAATGAAATAGTATGGGACAGCAAGCCCCAAGAGAAAGGAAAACCCATCAACTGGGTTGAGCTCAAGACAAGCGCCGAGATCCGCCACGGCGGCGACATTGAAAAGTTCCACCGCAAGCTCATGAAGTACTGGATCCAGTCGTTTCTCCTGGGCGTCCCAAAGATTATCGTTGGCTTCCGCACGCCGGACGGCATCCTCGTCGACATCCAGGAGATTGAGACGCAGCAGATTCCGCAGACGGTAAACGCGCGCCCGAACCCCGCCTGGAACGCAGATATATGCGTGAATTTTGCGGCCGCTTTCCTAGAGTGTATGCCTTTCGCCCCCCCCCCCCCCCTCCCGTCTTACTTGTACTAATGTATAGCTAGGGCTCATGCAAGTCGTCAACGACGAAGGAGTCTGGAGGATATCTCGACGGGCCCATTCGCCCGTTATTGAGGTTTACAAGGCGGAAGAAACAGGACATGGCGATATCCTGACAGACGAGTTTAAAGACTGGAGAATCAAGCTGGCCCTGGGCACAAGTGAATCCTAATTCCTTTTTTGGACGTAATAATGAATCAGGATTGCTCTAAACTGAAGGGAGTACGCCAATCTGTAAAAAGGCACAAATGTATATCACGGCGTTTTTGCAATCGTCAATACCAGTTTTACGGTGATTAGTCCATGAGATATCCTTCCATTATGCCGGGTTACATGCCTACATACATCCATACATACATTCCGAATAGCAAATCAAAATCAGTCATCCTATCAGACGCCTGTTCCCTCGACCCTTGAAAAAACAAATTGGACAAAATTGGAAAAAATTAGGGGGCAAAAAGGTGTGAAAAGGTGAAGAGAAGATAGAAGAAGAATAGAACATAGAAAAGAACAGCACCCATACGTGCTCCAATGCCTCTACCGGCCGCAAATTTCAGGTCAAAATAGGTATTTCAGACGCAGATCCTGAACGCCTCATCCCTCTAATAGTTGCTCCTCATCCGGGGGACGGGACTCGATATGCCAATTCATTATATCGCGCGTGAAATTGTGTCAAACTTTGACAAATTCCCTCCCAAGAGAAGCCCACCATCATCACTTCATCCATTAGACTCGTTTCAAATCGCATTATTCAGGTACATGCAAAAAAATCGGTTTGCAAATCGCAGCTGTTGGATCATATAGCCGGCCAACGGATCCGCAGGCCATCAGCCCACCGGTTGTACAGCACGTCGGACAGCTGCTTGCAGTGCTCCATGCCTGACTGGGTTTCCCGTCCAGGATATTTGTCTTCAATGGCTTGTTTTTCTTGGTCTCTGAGGCTCTCCTTTGATACAGGTGACTCGAGTTGGCGCCGGCGGTGGCTCCTGAAATTTGGGTTTGTGGAGGAGCTCAGCGCCAACTTGGCAGGGCTTGGTGACGGAGTCGAGGTTTTGACAACCACTGTTCCCTGAGGAGTGCCATCATCTGGAACTTTTTGTACAGACTGACGCAGCACTGCTGCATTCAACTTGTTATCCTGGCTCATGGCCGTGATGAGGTTGTTCATAAGATGATATGATCCCTCGGGATCAACCGCGTCCAATGCTGCAAAGGCTTCGGATAGCTTGGCCAGCGCCTCCCGCTTTTGCATGGTAGAGGCCTGCGCATGAAGCTCTGCAAGAGTGGGTTCTACCGCCTTAGAGTATAGCCTTCGTCCCAAGAGAGCTTCCTTGCTATGGGGATCGACCGGCGTAGCCACGGGTGGGGGAACATTCTCGTCGACAAAGACGTCGTCATCCGGGGTTGTAGATCTGACCACGAGCATACCGGCCGATTCCTCCGAAGGAACTCTTCGAAACACACGCATAGTCGATCCCGAATTGCCAAAAGACATGTCGGGCTGAAGAGGTCGTTTAGGAGCAATGATTGAGCCTCGGGGAGAGCCGTTGGCATACGACGCAGGAACTTGCATGATGGAAGGTGTGCGCCGGACTGTTGACTTTCGGATAGTGCTAACAGCCGGCGACGAAGGTGACGAAGAACCCAGAGGGCCTTCATTGATGTCCAGCTTGCGAAACCCTTCCTCGGCAGCTGATAGTACGGATGATGTTTTGCGATGATGCTTGACAGTTGGCCGCTTCGGCGGAACTACCGACTTCACCGTGTCAAATACCCATGCTTCATCGTTGCCACTCTTAGTTGAGATTGTTTGCAAGGTTTCCTGATAGTAAATCGGATGTTTTTGGCGATTTTGATTGGCGTCCCACATCTGCCTCTGCATGATGAGCTCTTGGAGAGCTTCGATTTTACCGGCTGACCGAATAAATCTGTGCCGAAGCAGCTCCTTGGCGCTGGGCCGACGACCGCACTCTTTAGTTAGGCACTGGGCCACGAAATCCCTAAATTCCTTGCTAAAGTGACTTGCCAGTCGTGGCGGTGGGTTTTTGGGGATCTGGAAGAGCACCTTCATCGGGTGGATGTGACAGAGAGGAGGCTCTCCATTGGCCATCTCCATTGCTGTAATGCCCAAAGACCAAATGTCGGCCTTGAAGCTGTAACCATCTTGCTGAATTACCTCAGGAGCCATCCAGAACGGAGTGCCCACAAAGGTGTTGCGTTGAGACTTGATGTTGGTGAGCTGGGCGGCGACACCGAAATCAGCCAGCTTCACCTTGCCAGCATCCGACAGCAAAACGTTTGCCGCCTTGATATCACGATGGATTTTGCCTTCGCTATGCAGATATTGGATTCCATAGAGAAGTTCACGGCAGATGATGGCGATGTGCGCCTCAGTGAAGTTTCCCGGTTTCAACTAGAAATGATGATTGATTAGAAGTGGAATAAAGACGAGAGGACGAGCAGCAGCATCAACTTACCAGATCCAAACAGGATCCGCCACCCAAATATTCCATGATAATCCATAGCTTGTGGCCTCGCAGGAACGAACCCTTGTACTGGGTTACGTAGGGGCTGGCGCAGGTGCTGAGGACAGCAATCTCAGCCTGAATGTCTTGAATATCATCATCGCTGGACTCAAGATCAATCTGCGCAACACGGCCTCGTTAGTTTACTGCCCCTTGTGTGGCTGGAATAAGAGTCACGAATTGGACGGTCCAGGGCAGGTCTCACATGTTTAATGGCCACAGTCTCTCCGGTGATCTTATCGATTCCCTTGTAAACAACTCCAAAACTTCCGCCTAGAAAACCAACGTTAGTCGTGCGAACAAGCAAACCGTCAACAAGATTAGACTCACGGCCTAGCTCCTCCAGCACCTGGTAGTCCGAGGCAAGAGTCTCGTCATCAGCCATCCCGGCGAAGGGTCAAGCGATATTGCCCTTCCCTTTTGTGTTCGTACTCTCCCAGACCGGATGCCGGCGCAATTAAACAAAACAGGGCAGGCAAGGCAATATGCGCAAGGGCCGCGCCGGAGGGAAGTCGAAATTGGCGTCTGTCGGGATAGTGGAAGTGGAACTTGCGGTAGATGTCGAGCCGATGGAAGCCAAGAGCGATCGGATAACAAGGCGTCGTCAGTACCGTAACCGTACAAGTAGGAGCCCTAGTTTAATATACAAACGGCAAATGGCACAGCATTCTAACTGCTTTGCAGTCAAGGTTGAAGAGTGAGCAAATGGACGGTTGTCCGGGGCAGTGGAGCCCAGACGGCTAGGGGGTTTGTTTACAACGGTCCGCTTTGGGATAGCTGTGCTTGGGGAATTTTTAATGGGTTTTAGGCTCTGAGGGCCACTAATTGAAACCTACGGGTGCTAAGTTGGAACCTTGGTAAGTTGAATGGATCACGTCAATGCTATCTATTAGTAGTATCTAGGTATGTATTGATGTTGTTGACAAGTTCAAATTTCGACAATATTATGATGGACGTCTGCATTGCGATAAACAGCACGGTCGTGCATGCACGGCTGAAGAGGCTGAAGGAGGGATCAACAAACATGCAGCTTGTTGCTCACGCCAATGCACGAAAGCAGTGCATTCTGCCAGCTGCTGCTGCACGGCAACCCATAGTGCATATCGGGGTGTGGGCGGGAAAATTGATGGACGTGTGTATAATGCACCTTGACCTCACAGTCAGCCCAGTCCGATGCCTCAGAATTACTAAGTCTGTACCTGTATGGAGTTGACCTCTTTCTTAACCCGTCTGGCGCAGTGGAGGATTGGATGGAGCTGTGCTCAGCTGTACAGGCATTAATGCTGCTCGATGGTTTAGGACGAGTACATTGGCATTAGTGCTTGAGCCGCCGGCCTTGATGTAGCGCTTCAACTGGGCCTAGCGATTGAAATCTCCATTATTGACGTAATTCACCCATCAGCAAATTTTCTTCCGCCCTCGCAGTAGTGCTCGTATGTACTAACCTCCCTGGGCTCGGAGACATAGATGCTCGTAGATTAGTATCTGATCAAATTAAACACCAAAGGGAGAGGCTCTGCTCTACTCTTCTGCAGCTCCCGTCGCCATGGAACCGCGCCTCCAACTCGATCTCCTCCCCCCCCCCAGCCACCCTTGGATGATCAAATCTCCCGTCATCTGGTTCGCCCATTCGCAGGCTCTCTCGTCTCTTCCAGTTGATCACAGGCGTTGTTAGCGCCATCGCACAGCGCATGGCGCTAACACGAGGGGCCGCGCTCCCTTCCGCCAGCCACCTCTAAATCGATCACCACGGCAACGGCCATCTGCCCCTCTGTTGTCCCGGGCCCTGCAAGGCGTCGCCGGCAGCTTTTTCGTCGGCCAGTCCCGTAGCTCGTAGCTCCAGCACGGGGACAACGCTGAGAAGCGGACCTGACCTTGAGAGCTGCGTCCATGCCTTGCTGCAATCTCGCTTGATGCAGCCCAATCCACGACCTGCGGCTGCGAGACCAGACGTCAAATTGCTACGCTGCTGCCATTACTCGCCGACCTCTAGTAGGCACTAGCACAGCAGAGCTCCTTGTCCAACAACCTCATCTCATCTGTACTCGTACTTGACAACATACCGGCCCCTGCACCCAACTCCTGGTACCCGATACCTGCCTGCCTGCGGTTTGCATTGATCCATTGCATTCGATTGCACAAGCTGCTACCTACCTATAGTACTAATCCATCCTTTTGCCTGTGCTGTCCTGTGCTCAGCTTGCATTAGCCCTTGAGCTGCTTGCTGGGTCTCGTCTCTGTGCTTCCAGGGCTGCGAGAGACAAAGAGAATTCCAATCCGCCCCCCGTCTGCCATCAACAAGAAAGAGCCCAGGGTATCATGCTTTTTGCTGCCGCCGTTGGATCGCAGCTCTTGGACATGTGCCATCTCTCAATTCTGGGCCTTTTCTAATCCATCGCCAGCCGCGCCTTTCCGTTGCGCGATTGTCGGGCTGAGATTTCGACGGCCAGCCTGATTTGTTCGGTGAGGCGGCGAGGTGCCGAACGCGTCGATTGATTCCATCAGCTGCACACACCTGTCCGCCCCGATACTTGCTGCCAGACAAGGGATAAACAACAACGGGGATAATTTCTTCTTGTTCCCTTGTTCCCTTTTCTCTCTCTCGCTCTCCTCATCCCCCTTCTCCTTCTTTTCTTCGACCGCTTGCTCTCCCACAACTTCGGAGCTGGTCAATTCGGCGACTGAAGCGTGGCGCAACTGTCAACATTATGGCGCTATCACCGCCGCCGCTGCCCTCACGATTTCCGTGCTGGTGCCGGGCCATCTATTCTTGGGGAGGCGAGGTTTGTGATATGACGTCGCGTGTTGGCTTGCCCTCAATTGCTAACTTTTCTGCAGTCCAAACGCGACCTGGGATTTATCGAGGGCGACTTGATCGAATGTCTGAATGCTGGAGACGGTTCGTGGTGGGTGGGCAGGCTATTTCGAGATCGGAGGACTGTCGGATCTTTCCCGTCCAACTTCGTCGAGGTACTACCAGAAGACTTTCGGCCAACAAAAACACCGAGCCCTATACCGCCGAATATAGCAGCAGCGTCAGGGTCCAAAGCAGCAGTGCCGCAAAAATCACGAACATTTCGGAAACCCTTCGAGGCATATGCCAAAGCGCCGCATTATACCACAGCAAAACAACCAGAGACATTTCGAGAAACACCGACGTCGCGTCTCAAGGAAAAGCCGTCTAGGGTGTCAACCACGTCATCGCGATCAAGGGGAAACTCGGCCGCCACCTCAAGTACTGCTCTTGTCCTTGCAAGGAGTCCTTATGAGGATATTGCTCGCGCTCCCACCCCCTCTCTCTCACCAGCAAATGGATATGGATCCAGGGCCCCTTCACCGGCTCCTTCCATGGGTCGCTCACCGAGTCGCTCGCCGAGCCGGTTGGGAAATATGACGAGGAGCGATTCTCCACCGCCTCCCGCACCACCACCTCACAGACATGTTGGGCGGACGAGCCCCGATAAAGAGACACAGGGCTATCAATCATTATCGAGGCACGGCTCCACGGTGTCATACAATGCATCCAGCCTATCACGACAGGGCTCTACCGTTTCATACAACCCCGCAGAGATAACACGAACGGGTTCTACCGTTTCATACAATCCGGCAGATATAACAAGAACAGGCTCTACCGTTTCATACAATCCGGCAGATATAACAAGAACAGGCTCTACCGTCTCATACAACCCCATGGACGTTATGCGATCTACCGTTTCCTACAATGGACCAGAGATTCCAAGGCATGGCTCGGCCATGTCCTACGAGCCATACAGTCCGAATCGTCATTCCAACGGCTCTTACACGGATCTTCAAGATCTCACAAGGCAGGCCTCATACAATTCTTACGATGATACCAGCTTCGGGACCCGGCGCGACGGATACCACACGCCCAGGGGTGGAGGCTCCCATCGACCATCTATGGAGGGAAGCCACATGACGCCGTCACCGTTACGCGAAGCGATGGATGATGTGATGCAGCAGCTGGATCGCTTAGAAGGCATTGGAGGTCGCGAGGCGGAGTCGCCAGAGAGGGCGTTGGAGCGGACGTTCGACCCTTGGTCCCCCGATTCTTTCGACCTAGTAGCACCGCAACAAAGACAAAAGCAACGAGAGCGCATTAGGCCGCTGACGTCGATAGGAATAGCATATGACGAAGGTTACGAGACGTGGAGTGGGAACTCTTCACACAATGCATCGCAACAAGGTGGACACCGCGAAAAGCCCTACGACCCCCATCTGAGCAATTACGTGGAGAGGATGGAGAAGCAGATCCAACGAATGCACCAACACAGCTCGAGTATGCCAGCCGTGGTGAACCATGACGATGACGACGAAGACGAAGACGAAGACGATAAACCCCCACCCCCACCGCCAAAGGGGCATCCTTATTCACGCCCAAAGTCGTCCACTGGATCAACTGTGGGAGAGTTGGTTTCCATGGACAAGAGGACACGAGGACGAAAATCGCCGTATGATAGAGTTGCGGGTATCGAGCGCACCAATACGACCAAAACGACGCAAACCAATGCGTCAACCGGTAATCAGAGCAACAGTAGCTCTTCGACCCAGAGTACAAACAGGACCGTTTGGAGCGGCGTCTCTGCCGGTGGTTTCAGTGCGACAAGCGCCGGAAGCTTGGCTCGGACAGCCCACCGTGCTCAGAGTTCGTTTAGCATGCGCAACGATGAAGGGGACCGGCCCGACTCGCCGTTTACTGGCGTCACTTACCACAGCAGTCATGCTAGCAACTATGCCGGAGGTGGCAGCGGAAGTGGGTTTTCTCGGCCGATATCTCAGGTTGGCATTCACGAGGATGGCACCCCTGGATTGGGTGGACTTGTTGCGCCCAAATCACCAAAACGAAACATCTTCAAGAAGATCCTCGACTCAGCCAAGACGGGCGTCGCTAGCAACCGGGGTAGCATCGCCGCCGGCCATGTGCCCACTGTGAGATCCTCGCCCTTTGCTCGCCTACAGCAGCCCCATAATGTGGCACCCGGAGCCAGCATGCTCTCGTTGAGCGGCGCTCGCTCCAGACGCGATGCCGCCAGGGAGATGGGCCTCGGCGCTGCCATCGACTGGGTCCAGGTCCGCCGAGATGTGAACCGCTCCAATTCCGTCAGCAAGATCGAACGGACGGAGCGAAGGGAGCGCTGCCAGATGCAAGACCACCCCACACTCAATCCTGTCGATGAGCTCTATGAGGGCATCGAAGGTGACGAAGGGGCGGACGGCATGCCCGTTCATAAGCCAGAGAATTACCACATGATTAATCTCAACCAGGTGGACAAGAACTCCCGTTTCATAAAGGAGCCGCCTCAGGGGACGACGGTGGCGACGCTCGCACAGACTTACATCTGCAGGCCCTACCGGAGCGATCTACAACGGCTTCGTGCGATATTTACTTGGGTCGCAGAGAAGATCACCTGGGAAGAAGATTTCGAGGGCGACGCCGACACCGAGCGAACCATCCATGCAAAGAGGGGCTGCGCAGAGGAATATGCCTGCCTTGTGATGGAAATGTGCTCTGCCATTGGGCTGCACTGCGAGGTTGTAAGGGGTTACTTGAAAGCCCCGGGCGACATTCCAGACCTGAATGTGATGCCCAGACCCAACCACTGGTGGAACGCAGTTATTGTCGACGATGAATGGCGCATGATTGACACCTGTCTAGCAAGTCCCTCGAACCCCAAACGTGCCCTCTACTCCAGCGTCTCCGGATCCTCGGCAGACACTTGGTGGTTCCTCACACGGCCGACTGAGCTGTGCTGGACGCATGTGCCGGAGCATCACGACCAGCAGCACATCGTGCCCCCGGTGGCCTATGACACGCTACTCAACCTACCATGCACGTGCCCGGCATATTTCAAGAACGGCATCGAGCTGGTTGACTTTAACACTAGTCTGACCAGGATAGAAGATCTTGAAATGGTCCACATCAACTTTAATGTGCCGAGCGACGTTGAGATTGCAGCCGAAGTTGAAGCGCGAGCACTGTCAAAGGATCACGATGGCGATCTGTTTGAGAACGGTGATATCATTAAGAAGAAGGCGCTGGCGCAGGCTGAGTGGTTCAATGGCGTCAAGCGCTACACAGTCAAGGCGCTACTCCCTGGTGACGAAGGCCAGGGCATGCTGAAGGTCTATGCCGGGAAAAGGGGCTTGATGCAGAGCATCAAGGACATTCCCCATCCTTTGGCCTTTACTCTACCCATCATCCACGCGGGCGAAAATCCGCCCTACGAATTTGTTACGCGACATCCGACGCCTCACGCACAGAGGCATGATATTTATGTTGTCCAACCTCAGTGTCAGCAACTGGCTCTGAACAATACCTTTGTCTTTGCTATCAGACAGCACCCCAGCTCCATCACAGACGGGCCTCTCACACCGGCGTCGAATCCCGGGTCGACCAGCCCAATTCCCTTCATCCGGCCATCCTCGGCGATGAGTGTCAACGCGTCCAGCGCGAGCGGGTCGAATCCCAGCTCGGCCAGCGGGACCGTTGCGGGAAAGAAGCCCGCCAAACTGGCCATCCAGACCCCGGGAGGCAAGATTCTTCGTCTCATGAGAAAGGAGGAGCGCAAGGGGATCAGCGTTGGATCGCGGACTCCCGACGAAGAGATCAGCGACGGCGGCACTTGGGAGACGATCATCAAGTGCTCCGAGAGGGGCGTCTGGCGAGGTCTGGTGCTGGCAGACCGCACCGCTCGATGGTGCGTGTTTGCTGAGTGGACATGTGTGTAATGTTGATATTCTCGGTCCCCCTTTGGGGTCTTCCACATTTTTTCTTTACGCAACAAAAAAGTGTGGTGATTTTGGGCGGTATATGGTGCATATGCATGTCACGGCGTTTAGCTACGATTTGTTTTTTTCTTTTTCTTTTTCTCTCTCTCTTTTTTGTTTTTTGTTTTTCTTCTTCTTGATTTTTGTGTAAAGACCACCAGAACGGGGTCCGTTGTCACGCGTTTGAAGAATCATGTTGTTACGCTGCAATGTATGTCATGTAACTTACCTATGAAGCTTGCGGCAAGCAGAAGCCGTCCATCAGACCACACTACAGGTACTATACCCAGGTAACTACCTAGTTATACCTTTGTGTTTTAAATCCTGTTTTAATACATGCACGCAAATACGCCTACCAGTGTTCCATGAATATCACAATTAATGTCTCGAGAGTGGTTTGTTCAAGCCCTGCTAGCCCTATTCCGTAGAAGTTTGCTTTGAGCTGACACTCGCTCCAACTTGATAAAGGTAAGCCCTGCATTACTTCGTACAGGTACTTGCAATGCCAGGTACGTCTATAAAACGCAATCCGGTTCAGTCCCTACAGTACGTACATTAACATGATTGTTGTCAAACTAATACCATCCGTTTGTTCTGCTAATCTTTTCCGAGTAATGTATTTTTTTCTCTCAATTCAAATAGCACTAAAACCTATGGCAACACTTAGAGTCGCATCCGGATGCTGTCAAAGCACTTCCGGATCTGCGCAGTACGTGTACTTGGTACCGGTACAAGCGGCCCGCCAAATCGAGCTGGGCCAACCATGTGATAGAACGGCCTTCTGGCGCGCGCGTTGATTCGCACAGTGATCCCTCATCTGCTCAACCAACTGGACCTGAGCCGCGAAACTTTGCCAACGTTCGAGCCGGAGGGAGCCAGAAGGGGGGAAACAAGAATCCCAGATTTTTGCCTTTTCCATTCCAATTTTCTTTTTACCTTTTTTTTTTCTTTTTACCTCCGCGACGCGCGATCACGACGATTGGAAGAAATACGAAACAAGAAAAGGCCCTGCTTCACAGCGGTTTCCGGGCTCGACGAGAGACAGAAAGCACGCGCGCCGCTTCTCCGAATGGCAGCGCGCTGATTCGAGCGTCGAAAAACGAGAGAGAGAGAGAGAGAGAGAGAGAGAGAGAGAGAGAGAGAGAGAGAGAGAGAGAGAGAGAGAGAGAGAGAGAAAGCCAATGAAGTCGACGAGGCGGAAAGCATGACATGAGACTTGGCTGCGCAGGGCTTCATTCTCCCACCAGCAAGACCAGCGGCAGATGCTGACGGTGCGATGTCGTTCCGGGGGACGCTGCCTTCGGGACAGGCCTTTCCTGGCCAGGGAGACCAGCAGCAGCAGCATCACCACAACCACAATCACCAGCAGCAGATGTACGCACATCCGGCTGCGGGCTATCACTTCCAGCAGCAGCAGATACAACAACAACAGCAGCAGCAGCGGCAACATAACCAGCAGCAGCAAGCGGCGCTCCACCATGGCCAGCAGTCCATGTATCCCGGCGCCATGGGCCACGAGCAGCAGCAGTTCTACCACCAGAGCACGCAGCCTCAACCTCAGATGTACATGCAGCCGCAGCAGTTCCACCAGCCGTCGCCGTACGGCGTGGGCTTCAACGGCTTCGCCAGCTACGAGGGCGGCGGCCATCACCTAGCGCCGACGGGCCAATATCTGCCGCCGAACAACGTCTGGCAGCAGCAGCAGCAGCAGCAACATCACCAACAACAACAGCAGCCCATGACGCAGCAGCCCATGCAGCACCAGGCTCTCCCTCACCAGCAGTTACCGCCGCACCAGCAGCCTCTCCAACAAGTTCACCAGGTCCAGCGCCAACAGCCGCGCCATCAACCGCCTCCGATATACCATAACCACACACCCTCGCCTGCGCCCTCCCTTCCTCCGCAGCCGTCGCCTATACGGAGCCAGCCGCCGCCGCCGACTCGACCGCCGTCTAATCCGCAGCCGATACAACACCAGTCGCCTGTGCTTCAAGTGGCACCCCAACTCCCGCCACAAGTTCAACAGCAGCAGCAGCATCAACATCAACAACAACAGGTGCTGCAGCAGCACCAACAACAGCGACAGCAGCAGGGAGAGCAGCAATATCAACACTATTCGCAGCCTCAACAACCCCAACAGTCTCAGCAGCTTCAACAGCCTCAACAGCAGCAGCAACAGCAACAGGAACAGGAACAACCACAACCACAACCACCTCAACCACCTCCGGTGCCGTCGCAACCGCAGTCGCAACCGCTACAACAGCCGCAATCGCAGCCTCCCATACCTCAACCAAGCCAGATCGCTGAGCAGCCCCAGCAGGATCTGTTCCCCGAGCCGCCGCAACCTCCGCAATATGTATCTCCTTCAGACCTCCTCCAGCAAGAGCCGGTGCATTATGTAAATCTTCAAGATATTCAGAGGCAGCCCTCGATCACTTCCTTGCCTATATCAACGACGACAAGTTCGCCGATTGTCCCTATTACCAGCCAAGAAAAACCCAAGGAGACTATCATTGTCAAACCGCTGTATCCCAGCGCGGCGATCAAGCAGGAAAAGCAAGAAGACGATTCTATTGCGACTCGAGTGTTTCAGCAAGTTCCCGACGCCCGTATCAAACGCAGCCCGCATTCGTCAGTCACCAACTCGCCTTCACTATCCATGAGATCCCCCAGCATCACCAAAAAGTCGCCCGCAGTGACACCCAAACCCCGGCCCGTGAACACGGCGCCTTTAATGATTGCCATTGCGGAAGAATGCCTCGAGAAGGCGCGTAACGCCTCACACGATGTGGCTATGAATCTATGTGCGAATCAAGTCGACGAATACCAAGAGCTGATAGCGACGTCATTATCATGTCTAGAGGCTGCGTTGCAGAGTAATCCCCAGCTTGCGCCGCGGGAAGAGGCGCGCGTACGATTAAGATACGCTGCTCTGTTACAAGAGGAGACGGAGAATTTAATGGAGGCGGAGACGGCTCTGGCAAAGGGCATCCCACTTTGCGACAAGGTGAGTCGTGAGATTTCGATCCGTGTTTGTTCGTAGAACGGCCAGCTAACACGAAAGAAATAACCAGCACCGCCTGTTTGATCTTAAGTATTGCATGCAGTATCTCATGCTCAAGGTTCTATTCCAGAGAAATCACAAAGCGGCTTTAAAAGCGGTAGACGGTCACATATCTAACTGCGAAGTGTAAGTCATATTTCCTCCCCCTGAATACCGGTCAAAGCTGACAAGCATATCTAGATTCAAGCATGTGCAATGGTACTATGCGTTCCGCTTATTGAAAGCTTCCTTTTATCTTGATATTGGAAGCGTATCAGACACGGGCGCCCTCGACAACATACGAGCCATCCAGAATGTCGCCAACACCAGAGGCGACACCGCGCTCTCTGTCCTCGCCTCGCTAATAGAAGGCTTCACCCTCCTCAAGACGACCAAGGATGGCAACATGGAGAAGATTCAGGCCTGCATCGCACAAGTGGCCAAATACCAATTCGACCCATCGGTACAGATCATACAGCTCACCATGCTAACCTTGCTGCTTGAGGTTGCCGCAAGTCTGCACCACCAGAATCCAGACCATACGGCTCAGAAGCTGCGGCAGCTGCAGGT
This sequence comes from Trichoderma aggressivum f. europaeum, assembly GCF_033847375.1. NCBI lineage: Eukaryota > Fungi > Ascomycota > Sordariomycetes > Hypocreales > Hypocreaceae > Trichoderma > Trichoderma aggressivum. The sequence continues at coordinate 544,837 of NW_026946389.1, forward strand.
GTGCCTGGACGATTGCGAAGAATGGCATAATGTCAAGTCGGACTTCCTCGTGCCCATCAAGAAGGAGTCTTCGGCGGCCAGGACTGTGAGCGATGATACCCAGGCTATTCTGCGGCTGGGCGAGGGCGAGGGCGAGATGGATTATTTGGTCATGACGTTTATGACAAAGATGGAGCTGAGATCGCTCGTGTACGTGCTTATTATAGGATATTTACTATTCTACCCCCGTCTGTGGCCACAGAATTACCGACGGGAGGCTAACAATCGGTGTAGATTTACCATCAGCGGCCTGGCCAATTTCCACAAGCCTTCTTCACAAGGCCGCAGATCAACCGAGTTTTGGAAGGAAGGCCTCAAGATACTCGAGACCTGTAAGTCTGCCGCGCATACACTATTACTTGCAATGCATTTTGCTGACTCCTGTTAGGGGACGCTTCAACAGCTGGTATACCTTACGGCGCCCCCATCCCCTTAAATGTGGCGATTAAGCAGCGGGCCTGGCGGATAGAAGCTCAGGCTTACCTGACTGTTCTCCTGGGATTGGTGGCGGCAAGTCACTGTCAATGGGCAACGGTCAAGCAAATGGTTCAGAATCTCGAGTCTTTTGTTTCTCCCTCGACGCAGCCCACTGTGAGATTGCTCTCAACCTATCTAAAGGGGGTATATTACCAGGGCATCGGCAGCCTCCAAGTCGCCGTCGGTATCTTCCTGGACGACCGTTTCAAGGTCCACCAGCAAGGAAGCACCGGGATCAAGGCCGGGCAGCAGGAGATTGCGCTGCTTGCGGGGCTGAACAGGCTCTGGATCATGCAGCACCCGTCTTGTCGAAACGACCAGGAAACCTTGGATCTCATCGAGCAGCTTCAGCCTCACTGTGCCAACCACAACAACATCGATCTCCGGACTGCCTGGCACAACGTCATGGCGGCCCTGGTGACGGATCCCCCTCAGCAGCTCAACCAGCAGAAGCAGCACATCCACGCCGCCATGGCAGGCTCCAAGGTCACTAGCAATGTGCTCGGAGCCGCCGTCACGCTGTGCATCATGCGCAGCCGCTTCTTCGAAAACGTCATCGGCGAGCAGGCACTCAAGAGCGCTCGAGCGGCAGCCAAGCAAGCAGAAAGGAGCGGCAACGTGCTGTGGCAGAGCGTGGCCGACGGCATGCTGGCGCAGTCGTACGAGGTGCAAGGACAGCGAGACGAAGCCAAACAAGAGTGGGACAAGGCAACCGAGGAAGCCAGAGACGCGTTTTCCCGCAGCTTGTGAGAAGTTGTGTTTCGTGTAAAAAGGACCAAGTAAAGATATAATTGTTTTGCGATTCATGAGTCTTGTACAGGGGGGAGGGGGAGTTTAAAGGGTTTGACCGGTGTTTTTTTATTCTTTCCTTGGTTTTCCTCCCGTTGTTTCACTAGAACATGCTTTTTTTCCTGGCCCAGAAGGGAATTTGGATGGCTTTTTATACAGGGATCCTGGTATATATGAAAGATTAAAAAAAAATCTGTACGATACCTGACCAGACAGATCATGGCCATTATTATACTTGGGAGGGAAAAGGTCGTGGGACACTGCTAGATGAGGAAGAGTCCTCAAGGGCGCTGTTTTTAATATGGTTTCCTCCTTTATAATCCCCAGAAAATTAGAAGTCTGTAGTAATTGTGCGTTTTCATGGCATTCTTTTGGCCCTCCTCTTACCTGATTGAAGTTACTGTCCTTGCTACTTGAACCAGGTATTATTTACCAGAATGGTGTATTAGGAACGGATATTTGGCTTGTCTCATCGGCGGCCAAAGCCTGGCGGAGGCTGGAATCCAGGAGGTGGCATGAATCCAGGAGGCACCGGTGGCGTCCCTGAAGCTCCTGGAGGAGGCACCGGGAAACCAGGAGGCGGAACTGCCGGGAAACCTTGCGGCGGAGGAGCACCGCCAGGAGGGCCCCCTGAGGGAGGGCGGAAGTGGGACGGATGGAAATCCGCAGGGTTCGTGTATCCGCCCTGGATCTGAGGGGGCCGTGCAGGCAGGCCTGACGGCGCCGGTGGGAGAGGAGCTGAGCCTCGTCCGGCGCCAGGGAAGCCATTTGGAGCGTGGCCAGGACCAGCGCCATAAGGAGACGGTCCGCGTGGAGGAGGGGCAAAGCCGCTTGGAATATTCGCATGCGTGGGCGTTCCCATCATCGGCGGAGGTACTCCAGCGGGCATGCCGCCCATTGCACCGGAATCGAAACCAGCGGGAGCGGGTGGGGGTGCTGCGCTGGCGGGAGCGGGAGCAGCGGCCGCCGAGTTCATGAGGAAAGCCTGAGGGAGAGGCTGGGCCTCGGGAAGAATATTTCTTGACTTGGCCTGCGCAGCCAGGGCTCGCTCCGCCTGATCACCGTGTCTCTCTCCCTTTCCGTCCTTCTTGAAGGCGTATTGCACAGACACCTCCTTGCTGAGGATGTACTGCCCGTGGAGGTTGGAAATGGCAGCATCGCTGCTCTCGAAGTCGCCGTAGCTGACGAAGCCAAAGCCCTTGCTCGCGCCGCTGTCTTCCCTAGCAACCTTGGGAATGCTCAGCAGCGGGCCGAAGCGGCTAAAGGTGTCGTAGAGGATCTTCTCGTCGACCATGGCATCGAGGTTTCCGATGAACAGCTCGGCGCCCACCTCGGCGGCCTTTTGCTTGTCGGCGCTGGCCTTGTTGACGCGCAGCGACTTGCCGTAGAGCTTGATGCCGTTCATGACGTTGGCGGCGTACTCGGCGTCGGCAGGGGTGCGGAACTCGACGAAGCCGAAGCCCTGGTGGGTTTGGGTGACGCGATCTCGAGGCATGTGGATGTTGTGGATGGGGCCCATCTGGAGCATGATTTCGTAGACCATGGCCGAGGTCGCGCGCTCGTCGATGTTGCCAATGTAGACCGTGGCCTCCTTGTCTTGCTCCCTAGATGTTCTGGTCAGTTTTTGATTCGAGGCAAATGGCACCAATACGCGAAGTCAACGGGGGTTGAGGTTTGGGGGGAAGCTCGGAAGAGAAACGTACCAATGCCTGTTGACTGCCATTTTGACGGTTTGCAGGCCGGAGCCTTGCGAGAAACGACACGAGGAATAGAAGTTTGATGTTCGATGCAGGAATTGGCTCTCTGAATTGCGTTACGATTAGTAAATAGTGAGCAGAGAGGAAAAGAAACAGCTTCAATATCGTCGTCGCGTGTGATGCAGCTTAAGGATGAAGCTCGGAAATCTCAACCACAGAAATGTTTCGCCAGCAGCGATACAATGTACCCATGTATTCCCGCCAGACGGGGTTTATCAAATTAGCCAGAGTTGAGCCGGCACTGATTGGCGGGCGCTTTCCCGAAAGCAGAAATGACCGCATTAGTGGCGGTACGTACTCCTACATGCAGGCCTCGAAATTTCTTAGCAGGCGGGACAACTTGAACTGAAGAGCTTGGAAGCATCAATTTGCGCACTCGCATCTCCCAACGACAACATTTTCTGCCGTTCGCACCCGCCGCCCGACGACCGCCAGATTTCAAGATGTTTGCGCTTTCAGAAGAGTCCAAGGTACGAATACGAGGCGCTTCGAGAAGACAGAAAGAGGAAGACGGGAGAGACAGCGGGAGGAAGAAGAGGATGATGATGATGTGATGATGGTGAAGAAACAACCGGACTGACTCTGTCTACCACAGGAGCGCATTGCCAAGCTCATTGACGTATCCCGAGTCGCCATTCACTAGTATGGAATTCCCTGGTATTTCTTCTTCCCAGTGCCGTACGAGAGCTAACCGTTGCCATCTAGTGGCTACCTTCCTCTGATTCTCTACCTCGGTATGCGATCTTGAAGCGCATGTACGGCTTACGCCGGAAACTGATTCTCTCTCGTCTGGATTTAGGCTACACCCGCAGCGACCCCCGACCTTCAGTCATCCGGTATGCCGTTGCTCTCAAATCCAAATACACAGACAAAGGCCGCTAACAGACACAGCCTTCTCTCTCCTCTTTCCTAAACGAAAAAAAAAAAAAAAAAACACTCGGGCATGCGATGATGTACGATATACGATTATAATACGGCTCAAGGGACCGGGAAAAGGCATGCAAACAAGGAGAGGCGAACAGCCGGAGGGAAGCTCAATGTCCAGCATTCATCATGGCGTTTGGGTAATATGCACATGTCTTGGAAGAAGGCAGGGCAAGACAGGGCACGGGACTGGTGATAGAGTATGACGACAAGGTCGCCGAGAGGACGCAAAGGAGGACGCCGAATGCTGCCATGTACCAATAAGAATGTATTATCTACTGCTCCGTACTGTAATTGGACCAAGTAAGCACTCTGAGGATTCGTCGCTCAGTTCTGCCGCCCATCCATGTCACATAGCTGATACTGCTACCTTGACTGGAGTGACTATCCATCGACTCAGCTTGGCTACCTACCTATCTAACTCCCCAGTGACTACGGGAGGCTCAAGAATTACAATGAAATGCAGAGGAAATGCCCTATATCTACTGGTTCTTCACCATCACCACTCTTCTTCTCCAATGCCACTATCGCTATCTGCCGTGCAAGTAAGCACAGGGTATCCATGCGCCCGATAGCGCTTTATCTACCGCTTTTTATTCTATTCAAACTGGAACAATGTAACCCTTGAATTCTACCGTAAGCCAACTTGGAAAACACCAGGAACAAGCCCATCAGCCAGTGAGTTCTCAGTCAATTGAAACGCACCACCTCTTGATTGAATCCCAACAGCCAAGACACCGCAGAGCAAAAACAGCTTACAATTTCAAAAGATTGAATAGCCGAATCCTAGCGTCCGACAGCAAACAAAGAAAAAAACCCGCCCGCCGCTACCCGCCAGTGACCGGTTTGCCCATTACCGGCAACCGGACTGGACTGACAAAGAAGAAAAAAACAGGGACCGGCCTATATATACGCCACACAGTTTGACAAGGCAAAACAAAGGCTGTTCCACATGAACGAGCACTCGCCCGTCAACTTTGCGCAGGCCGACAATGTGACCGGACGCAGCTCCGATCCGAACAGCTCCATGCCCGGAAGCCGTGATGCCGGCCGGCTGAGTCCGGCTCTGGTCGAGTCGATTGCTGGGCTGAGCGCGGGCTCGATTGCGACGCTGGTTGTGCATCCGCTGGATATTGTCAAGACGCGCATGCAGAGTGAGTTGGTGATGTTTCTGTTTCTGTTTCTGTTGGTGGCTTGTCTTGGTTTCTCTTGGGAGGGTTTGATCTTGTCATATATGGAGGGGGGCGAGGAGGGAGTTGTGACGAGAGAGAGAGAGAGAATGACGGACAAGGAGATGGAAGAAGCAGAGAGAGAGAGAGAGAGACAAGGAGAAACAACTATACAACAGAAACAATCCTCCATCTCCCACGATGCTCCCGATAACTAACAGTTTCAAACCCTCAACAGTCAGCACCAGCGCCGCCTCCGCCGCCCAGCACAACCCCTCCATGCTCGCCATGCTGCGCTCCCTCTCCAGCAACCCGCGGCCCTTGTCCCATCTCTACCGCGGCCTCACCCCGAACCTCACCGGCAACGCCCTCAGCTGGGCCTCCTTCTTCTTCTTCAAGACCCGCTTCGAAGACCTCCTCACCCTCGCCCGCGGCTCCGACCGCCCCTCGCCCTCCGACTACTTCATCGCCAGCGCCCTCGGCGGCGCCGCCACCAGCTTCCTCTCCAACCCCATCTGGGTCGTCAAGACGCGCATGCTCGCCTCCGACAAGGGCGCAAAGGGCGCCTACCCGTCCATGTGGTCCGGCTTCCGCACAATCCACGCCACCGAGGGCTTCCGCGGCCTCTACCGCGGCCTGGGCGTCTCCATGATCGGCGTCTCCCACGGCGCCGTCCAGTTCGCCGTCTACGAGCCCGCCAAGCGCTTCTACTTTGCGCGCCGCCAGAGCCAGGGCTTCGACTCCGCCCGCATGACCACCGAGGCCACCCTCGTCATCTCCTCCGCCGCCAAGCTCGTCGCCGGCGCCGTCACCTACCCGTACCAGGTGCTCCGGAGCCGTCTGCAGGTCTTCCGCGCCGACGAGAAGTTTGGCAGGGGCTTCAGGGGCGTCGTGAGGATGACGTGGAGGGAGGAGGGCATTCGGGGCTTCTACCGCGGCTTGATACCGGGAGTTGTTCGAGTAATGCCCTCTACTTGGGTCACGTTCCTGGTCTACGAGAACGTCCGTTACTATCTGCCTCGTTGGATGTCCTGATCATTGCCCGGTTCGACGGGAATGTGGCTCCAGGGGGTGTCATCTTGTGTTTCTTAATGTTTGCTTCGTTTCGAGCTTGATTTGTCGGCGGCCGGCGGTTTTGGTAAATCAGCGTTTGTTCTATACGAAGAGCATAATTCGGCGTTCTCAGAGAGGGGGGATATCGCATATAGAGCGGACAGGTTGGAAAGATAGATGCGATTACTAAAATTGCTGTCAATTATGAAATAGACAATCTTCTTCTTCTCTTTGTTCAACCTTCTCACCACACACCATGTTCCATCAGAGAGAGCTAGATCTCATACACGAGTGTTTGATAACCACACATGTCCTTTCACAAAACCTTATAGATACTTAAAATACGCCGTCTGCAGAGCATGGCAATGACTGTATCCTCTTTTCCCTCTCTTCTACCTGCTCTGTGGCCAGAGCTCGCCAGGAAAACATGGCTTTCATACGCAAACAGTTTCTCACAAACAGCAAGAATCGTAGACGAGTCTACCAGGAGACAATCACAATCACACTTCAAACTGCAAATCAATCCCCCAACTTTCAAACTCAGATCAGCATCAAACGAATGTCACAACCACAGCCCAACTATCCGACTTGTTCCACCACTGACTCTCTCCAGGTCCCATGTCAAGCTGAACAAACTCACAACGGCAAGACTTGCTCCTTTCTTACCCATATCCCGAGTGGCAATGCCATACCAGGCCGGGGGGGGGGGGGGGCAGGCCACCACGAAAGCAAAATATTTA